>NC_080055.1:14064178-14090565 GCF_026212465.1 Amaranthus tricolor
CATTGTGTTGAAGTTGTTAGAATTGTAAATCATAGTCATATGCTAGATATTACGTGTTAAGTTGCTATTTTAAGGGTTTTTAAGCGTTTTTTTTCACTTTTGCGCATAAAGTAGCTCAAACTTGGTTTATTTTGCACGAAACTTCGCAAACAACACTATTTGGTATATTTTGTTGTGCTGAAGTGGTTAGAATTTTAATTCATAGTCATATACTAGAAAACGTGTTAAGTTGCGATTCTAAGGGTTTTTTTTAAGCGTTTTTGGCACTTTTGCACATAAAGTAGCTTAAACTTGGTTTGTTTTGCGCAAAACTTTGCACACAACACTATTTCGTATATATTATTGTGTTGAAGTAGCTATAATTGTAAATCATAGTTATATACTAGAAATTACGTGGTAAGTTGCGATTTTTATGGGTTTTTTTTATTCGTTTTTGCCACTTTTGCGCATAAAAGTAGCTCAAACTTGGTTTATTTTTCACGAAACTTGACAAACACCACTATTTGGTATATTTTGTTGTGTTGAAGTGGTTAGAATTGTAAATCATAGTCATATACTAGAAATTACATGTTAAGTTGCGATTTTAAGGGTTTTTTAAGCGTTTTTCTCACTTTTGCGCATAAAGTAGCTCAAACTTGGTTTGTTTTGCACGAAACATGGCACACAACACTATTTGGTATATATTATTGTGTTGAAGTTGTTAGAATTGTAAATCATAGTCATATGCTAGATATTACGTGTTAGGTTGCGATTTTAAGAGTTTTTAAGCGTTTAGGGCACTTTTGCGCATAAAAGTAGCTCAAACTTGGTTTGTTTTGAACGAAACATGGAACACAACACTATTTGGTATATATTATTGTGTTGAAGTGGTTAGAATTTTAAATCATAGCTATATACTAGAAATTACGTGTTAAGTTGCGATTTTAGTTTTTTTATTCGTTTTTTGCACTTTTGCGCCTAAAGTGGCTCAAAATTTGTTTGTCTTGCACGAAAATTGGTAAATAGCAATATTTGGTATATTTTGTTGTGTGTTGAAGTGGTTAGAATTGTAAATCATAGTCATATACTAGAAATTACGTGTTAAGTTGGGATTTTAAGGGTTTTTTTAAGCGTTTTTTTTGCACCATTGCGCATAATGTAGTTTTTAAGCGTTTTTTGCACCATTGCGCATAATGTAGCTCAAACATCTTTTGTTTTGCACGAAACACGGCACAGAACACTATTTGGTATATATCATTGTGTTGAAGTTGTTAGAATTGTAAATCATAGTCATATGCTAGATATTACGTGTTAAGTTGATATTTTAAGGGTGTTTAAGCGTTTTTTTCACTTTTGCGCATAAGTAGCTCAAACTTGGTTTGTTTTGCATGAAACTTCGCAAACAACACTATTTGGTATATTTTGTTGTGCTGAAGTGGTTAGAATTTTAATTCATAGTCATATACTAGAAAACGTGTTAAGTTGCGATTTTAAGGGTTTTTTAAGCGTTTTTGGCACTTTTGCACATAAAGTAGCTTAAACTTGGTTTGTTTTGCGCAAAACTTTGCACACAACACTATTTCGTATATATTATTGTGTTGAAGTAGCTATAATTGTAAATCATAGTTATATACTAGAAATTACGTGGTAAGTTGCGATTTTATGGGTTTTTATTCGTTTTTGCCACTTTTGCGCATAAAGTAGCTCAAACTTGGTTTATTTTTCACGAAACTTGACAAACACCACTATTTGGTATATTTTGTTGTGTTGAAGTGGTTAGAATTGTAAATCATAGTCATATACTAGAAATTACATGTTAAGTTGCGATTTTAAGGGTTTTTTAAGCGTTTTTCTCACTTTTGCGCATAAAGTAGCTCAAACTTGGTTTGTTTTGCACGAAACATGGCACACAACACTATTTGGTATATATTATTGTGTTGAAGTTGTTAGAATTGTAAATCATAGTCATATGCTAGATATTACGTGTTAGGTTGCGATTTTAAGAGTTTTTAAGCGTTTAGGGCACTTTTGCGCATAAAGTAGCTCAAACTTGGTTTGTTTTGAACGAAACATGGAACACAACACTATTTGGTATATATTATTGTGTTGAATTGGTTAGAATGATAAATCATAGCTATATACTAGAAATTACGTGTTAAGTTGCGATTTTAGTTTTTTTATTCGTTTTTGGCACTTTTGCGCCTAAAGTGGCTCAAAATTTGTTTGTCTTGCACGAAAGTTGGTAAATAGCACTATTTGGTATATTTTGTTGTGTTGATGTGGTTAGAATTGTAAATCATAGTCATATACTAGAAATTACGTGTTAAGTTGCGATTTTAAGGGTTTTTTAAGCGTTTTTTCACTATTACGCATAAAGTAGCTCAAACATGTTTTGTTTTGCACGAAACACGGCACAGAACACTATTTGGTATATATCATTGTGTTGAAGTTGTTAGAATTGTAAATCATAGTCATATGCTAGATATTACGTGTTAAGTTGCTATTTTAAGGGTTTTTAAGCGTTTTTTTTCACTTTTGCGCATAAAGTAGCTCAAACTTGGTTTATTTTGCACGAAACTTCGCAAACAACACTATTTGGTATATTTTGTTGTGCTGAAGTGGTTAGAATTTTAATTCATAGTCATATACTAGAAAACGTGTTAAGTTGCGATTCTAAGGGTTTTTTAAGCGTTTTTGGCACTTTTGCACATAAAGTAGCTTAAACTTGGTTTGTTTTGCGCAAAACTTTGCACACAACACTATTTCGTATATATTATTGTGTTGAAGTAGCTATAATTGTAAATCATAGTTATATACTAGAAATTACGTGGTAAGTTGCGATTTATGGGTTTTTATTCGTTTTTGCCACTTTTGCGCATAAAGTAGCTCAAACTTGGTTTATTTTTCACGAAACTTGACAAACACCACTAATTGGTATATTTTGTTGTGTTGAAGTGGTTAGAATTGTAAATCATAGTCATATACTAGAAATTACATGTTAAGTTGCGATTTTAAGGGTTTTTTAAGCGTTTTTCTCACTTTTGCGCATAAAGTAGCTCAAACTTGGTTTGTTTTGCACGAAACATGGCACACAACACTATTTGGTATATATTATTGTGTTGAAGTTGTTAGAATTGTAAATCATAGTCATATGCTAGATATTACGTGTTAGATTGCGATTTTAAGAGTTTTTAAGCGTTTAGGGCACTTTTGCGCATAAAGTAGCTCAAACTTGGTTTGTTTTGAACGAAACATGGAACACAACACTATTTGGTATATATTATTGTGTTGAATTGGTTAGAATGATAAATCATAGCTATATACTAGAAATTACGTGTTAAGTTGCGATTTTAGTTTTTTTATTCGTTTTTGGCACTTTTGCGCCTAAAGTGGCTCAAAATTTGTTTGTCTTGCACGAAAGTTGGTAAATAGCACTATTTGGTATATTTTGTTGTGTTGATGTGGTTAGAATTGTAAATCATAGTCATATACTAGAAATTACGTGTTAAGTTGCGATTTTAAGGGTTTTTTAAGCGTTTTTTCACTATTACGCATAAAGTAGCTCAAACATGTTTTGTTTTGCACGAAACACGGCACAGAACACTATTTGGTATATATCATTGTGTTGAAGTTGTTAGAATTGTAAATCATAGTCATATGCTAGATATTACGTGTTAAGTTGCTATTTTAAGGGTTTTTAAGCGTTTTTTTCACTTTTGCGCATAAAGTAGCTCAAACTTGGTTTATTTTGCACGAAACTTCGCAAACAACACTATTTGGTATATTTTGTTGTGCTGAAGTGGTTAGAATTTTAATTCATAGTCATATACTAGAAAACGTGTTAAGTTGCGATTCTAAGGGTTTTTTAAGCGTTTTTGGCACTTTTGCACATAAAGTAGCTTAAACTTGGTTTGTTTTGCGCAAAACTTTGCACACAACACTATTTCGTATATATTATTGTGTTGAAGTAGCTATAATTGTAAATCATAGTTATATACTAGAAATTACGTGGTAAGTTGCGATTTTATGGGTTTTTATTCGTTTTTGCCACTTTTGCGCATAAAGTAGCTCAAACTAGGTTTATTTTTCACGAAACTTGACAAACACCACTATTTGGTATATTTTGTTGTGTTGAAGTGGTTAGAATTGTAAATCATAGTCATATACTAGAAATTACATGTTAAGTTGCGATTTTAAGGGTTTTTTAAGCGTTTTTCTCACTTTTGCGCATAAAGTAGCTCGAACTTGGTTTGTTTTGCACGAAACATGACACACAACACTATTTGGTATATATTATTGTGTTGAAGTTGTTAGAATTGTAAATCATAGTCATATGCTAGATATTACGTGTTAGGTTGCGATTTTAAGAGTTTTTAAGCGTTTAGGGCACTTTTGCGCATAAAGTAGCTCAAACTTGGTTTGTTTTGAACGAAACATGGAACACAACTCTATTTGGTATATATTATTGTGTTGAAGTGGTTAGAATTTTAAATCATAGCTATATACTAGAAATTACGTGTTAAGTTGCGATTTTAGTTTTTTTATTCGTTTTTGGCACTTTTGCGCCTAAAGTGGCTCAAAATTTGTTTGTCTTGCACGAAAATTGGTAAATAGCACTATTTGGTATATTTTGTTGTGTTGAAGTGGTTAGAATTGTAAATCATAGTCATATACTAGAAATTACGTGTTAAGTTGGGATTTTTAAGGGTTTTTTAAGCGTTTTTTGCACCATTGCGCATAATGTAGCTCAAACATCTTTTGTTTTGCACGAAACACGGCACAGAACACTATTTGGTATATATCATTGTGTTGAAGTTGTTAGAATTGTAAATCATAGTCATATGCTAGATATTACGTGTTAAGTTGATATTTTAAGGGTGTTTAAGCGTTTTTTTCACTTTTGCGCATAAGTAGCTCAAACTTGGTTTGTTTTGCATGAAACTTCGCAAACAACACTATTTGGTATATTTTGTTGTGCTGAAGTGGTTAGAATTTTAATTCATAGTCATATACTAGAAAACGTGTTAAGTTGCGATTCTAAGGGTTTTTTAAGCGTTTTTGGCACTTTTGCACATAAAGTAGCTTAAACTTGGTTTGTTTTGCGCAAAACTTTGCACACAACACTATTTCGTATATATTATTGTGTTGAAGTAGCTATAATTGTAAATCATAGTTATATACTAGAAATTACGTGGTAAGTTGCGATTTTATGGGTTTTTATTCGTTTTTGCCACTTTTGCGCATAAAGTAGCTCAAACTTGGTTTATTTTTCACGAAACTTGACAAACACCACTATTTGGTATATTTTGTTGTGTTGAAGTGGTTAGAATTGTAAATCATAGTCATATACTATAAATTACATGTTAAGTTGCGATTTTAAGGGTTTTTTAAGCGTTTTTCTCACTTTTGCGCATAAAGTAGCTCAAACTTGGTTTGTTTTGCACGAAACATGGCACACAACACTATTTGGTATATATTATTGTGTTGAAGTTGTTAGAATTGTAAATCATAGTCATATGCTAGATATTACGTGTTAGGTTGCGATTTTAAGAGTTTTTAAGCGTTTAGGGCACTTTTGCGCATAAAGTAGCTCAAACTTGGTTTGTTTTGAACGAAACATGGAACACAACACTATTTGGTTTATATTATTGTGTTGAATTGGTTAGAATGATAAATCATAGCTATATACTAGAAATTACGTGTTAAGTTGCGATTTTTGTTTTTTTATTCGTTTTTGGCACTTTTGCGCCTAAAGTGGCTCAAAATTTGTTTGTCTTGCACGAAAGTTGGTAAATAGCACTATATGGTATATTTTGTTGTGTTGATGTGGTTAGAATTGTAAATCATAGTCATATACTAGAAATTACGTGTTAAGTTGCGATTTTAAGGGTTTTTTAAGCGTTTTTTCACTATTACGCATAAAGTAGCTCAAACATGTTTTGTTTTGCACGAAACACGGCACAGAACACTATTTGGTATATATCATTGTGTTGAAGTTGTTAGAATTGTAAATCATAGTCATATGCTAGATATTACGTGTTAAGTTGCTATTTTAAGGGTTTTTAAGCGTTTTTTTCACTTTTGCGCATAAAGTAGCTCAAACTTGGTTTATTTTGCACGAAACTTCGCAAACAACACTATTTGGTATATTTTGTTGTGCTGAAGTGGTTAGAATTTTAATTCATAGTCATATACTAGAAAACGTGTTAAGTTGCGATTCTAAGGGTTTTTTAAGCGTTTTTGGCACTTTTGCACATAAAGTAGCTTAAACTTGGTTTGTTTTGCGCAAAACTTTGCACACAACACTATTTCGTATATATTATTGTGTTGAAGTAGCTATAATTGTAAATCATAGTTATATACTAGAAATTACGTGGTAAGTTGCGATTTTATGGGTTTTTATTCGTTTTTGCCACTTTTGCGCATAAAGTAGCTCAAACTTGGTTTATTTTTCACGAAACTTGACAAACACCACTATTTGGTATATTTTGTTGTGTTGAAGTGGTTAGAATTGTAAATCATAGTCATATACTAGAAATTACATGTTAAGTTGCGATTTTAAGGGTTTTTTAAGCGTTTTTCTCACTTTTGCGCATAAAGTAGCTCAAACTTGGTTTGTTTTGCACGAAACATGGCACACAACACTATTTGGTATATATTATTGTGTTGAAGTTGTTAGAATTGTAAATCATAGTCATATGCTAGATATTACGTGTTAGATTGCGATTTTAAGAGTTTTTAAGCGTTTAGGGCACTTTTGCGCATAAAGTAGCTCAAACTTGGTTTGTTTTGAACGAAACATGGAACACAACACTATTTGGTATATATTATTGTGTTGAATTGGTTAGAATGATAAATCATAGCTATATACTAGAAATTACGTGTTAAGTTGCGATTTTAGTTTTTTTATTCGTTTTTGGCACTTTTGCGCCTAAAGTGGCTCAAAATTTGTTTGTCTTGCACGAAAGTTGGTAAATAGCACTATTTGGTATATTTTGTTGTGTTGATGTGGTTAGAATTGTAAATCATAGTCATATACTAGAAATTACGTGTTAAGTTGCGATTTTAAGGGTTTTTTAAGCGTTTTTTCACTATTACGCATAAAGTAGCTCAAACATGTTTTGTTTTGCACGAAACACGGCACAGAACACTATTTGGTATATATCATTGTGTTGAAGTTGTTAGAATTGTAAATCATAGTCATATGCTAGATATTACGTGTTAAGATGCTATTTTAAGGGTTTTTAAGCGTTTTTTTTCACTTTTGCGCATAAAGTAGCTCAAACTTGGTTTATTTTGCACGAAACTTCGCAAACAACACTATTTGGTATATTTTGTTGTGCTGAAGTGGTTAGAATTTTAATTCATAGTCATATACTAGAAAACGTGTTAAGTTGCGATTCTAAGGGTTTTTTAAGCGTTTTTGGCACTTTTGCACATAAAGTAGCTTAAACTTGGTTTGTTTTGCGCAAAACTTTGCACACAACACTATTTCGTATATATTATTGTGTTGAAGTAGCTATAATTGTAAATCATAGTTATATACTAGAAATTACGTGGTAAGTTGCGATTTTATGGGTTTTTATTCGTTTTTGCCACTTTTGCGCATAAAGTAGCTCAAACTTGGTTTATTTTTCACGAAACTTGACAAACACCACTATTTGGTATATTTTGTTGTGTTGAAGTGGTTAGAATTGTAAATCATAGTCATATACTAGAAATTACATGTTAAGTTGCGATTTTAAGGGTTTTTTAAGCGTTTTTCTCACTTTTGCGCATAAAGTAGCTCAAACTTGGTTTGTTTTGCACGAAACATGGCACACAACACTATTTGGTATATATTATTGTGTTGAAGTTGTTAGAATTGTAAATCATAGTCATATGCTAGATATTACGTGTTAGGTTGCGATTTTAAGAGTTTTTAAGCGTTTAGGGCACTTTTGCGCATAAAGTAGCTCAAACTTGGTTTGTTTTGAACGAAACATGGAACACAACACTATTTGGTATATATTATTGTGTTGAATTGGTTAGAATGATAAATCATAGCTATATACTAGAAATTACGTGTTAAGTTGCGATTTTAGTTTTTTTATTCGTTTTTGGCACTTTTGCGCCTAAAGTGGCTCAAAATTTGTTTGTCTTGCACGAAAGTTGGTAAATAGCACTATTTGGTATATTTTGTTGTGTTGATGTGGTTAGAATTGTAAATCATAGTCATATACTAGAAATTACGTGTTAAGTTGCGATTTTAAGGGTTTTTTAAGCGTTTTTTCACTATTACGCATAAAGTAGCTCAAACATGTTTTGTTTTGCACGAAACACGGCACAGAACACTATTTGGTATATATCATTGTGTTGAAGTTGTTAGAATTGTAAATCATAGTCATATGCTAGATATTACGTGTTAAGTTGCTATTTTAAGGGTTTTTAAGCGTTTTTTTCACTTTTGCGCATAAAGTAGCTCAAACTTGGTTTATTTTGCACGAAACTTCGCAAACAACACTATTTGGTATATTTTGTTGTGCTGAAGTGGTTAGAATTGTAATTCATAGTCATATACTAGAAATTATGTGTTGAGTTGCGATTTTAAGGGTTTTTTAAGCGTTTTTGGCACTAACTTGGTTTCTTTTGCGCAAAACTTTGCACACAACACTATTTCGTATATATTATTGTGTTGATGTAGCTATAATTGTAAATCATAGTTATATACTAGAAATTACTTGGTATGTTGCGATTTTATGGGTTTTTATTCGTTTTTGCCACTTTTGCGCATAAAGTAGCTCAAACTTGGTTTGTTTTTCACGAAACTTGACAAACACCACTATTTGGTATATTTTGTTGTGTTGAAGTGGTTAGAATTGTAAATCATAGTCAGATACTAGAAATTACGTGTTAAGTTGCGATTTTAAGGGTTTTTTAAGCGTTTTTTGCACTTTTGCGCATAAAGTAGATCAAACTTGGTTTGTTTTGGACGAAACTTGGCACACAACAGTATTTGCTATATATTATTGTGTTTATGTTGTTAGATTTGTAAATCATAGTCATATACTAGAAATTACATGTTAAGTTGCGATTTTAAGGGTTTTTTAAGCGTTTTTCTCACTTTTGCGCATAAAGTAGCTCAAACTTGGTTTGTTTTGAACGAAACATGGAACACAACACTATTTGGTATATATTATTGTGTTGAAGTGGTTAGAATTTTAAATCATAGCTATATACTAGAAATTACGTGTTAAGTTGCGATTTTAGTTTTTTTATTCGTTTTTGGCACTTTTGCGCCTAAAGTAGCTCAAACTTAGTTTGTTTTGCACGAAACTTCGCAAACAACACTATTTGGTATATTTTGTTGTGCTGAAGTGGTTAGAATTTTAATTCATAGTCATATACTAGAAAACGTGTTAAGTTGCGATTTTAAGGGTTTTTTAAGCGTTTTTGGCACTTTTGCACATAAAGTAGCTTAAACTTGGTTTGTTTTGCGCAAAACTTTGCACACAACACTATTTCGTATATATTATTGTGTTGAAGTAGCTATAATTGTAAATCATAGTTATATACTAGAAATTACGTGGTAAGTTGCGATTTTATGGGTTTTTATTCGTTTTTGCCACTTTTGCACATAAAGTAGCTCAAACTTGGTTTATTTTTCACGAAACTTGACAAACACCACTATTTGGTATATTTTGTTGTGTTAAAGTGGTTAGAATTGTAAATCATAGTCATATACTAGAAATTACATGTTAAGTTGCGATTTTAAGGGTTTTTTAAGCGTTTTTCTCACTTTTGCGCATAAAGTAGCTCAAACTTGGTTTGTTTTGCACGAAACATGGCACACAACACTATTTGGTATATATTATTGTGTTGAAGTTGTTAGAATTGTAAATCATAGTCATATACTAGAAATTACATGTTAAGTTGCGATTTTAAGGGTTTTTTAAGCGTTTTTCTCACTTTTGCGCATAAAGTAGCTCAAACTTTGTTTGTTTTGCACGAAACATGGCACACAACACTATTTGGTATATATTATTGTGTTGAAGTTGTTAGAATTGTAAATCATAGTCATATGCTAGATATTACGTGTTAGGTTGCGATTTTAAGAGTTTTTAAGCGTTTAGGGCACTTTTGCGCATAAAGTAGCTCAAACTTGGTTTGTTTTGAACGAAACATGGAACACAACACTATTTGGTATATATTATTGTGTTGAAGTGGTTAGAATTATAAATCATAGCTATATACTAGAAATTACGTGTTATGTTGCGATTTTAGTTTTTTTATTCGTTTTTGGCACTTTTCCGCCTAAAGTGGCTCAAAATTTGTTTGTCTTGCACGAAAGTTGGTAAATAGCACTATTTGGTATATTTTGTTGTGTTGATGTGGTTAGAATTGTAAATCATAGTCATATACTAGAAATTACGTGTTAAGTTGCGATTTTAAGGGTTTTTTAAGCGTTTTTTCACTATTACGCATAAAGTAGCTCAAACATGTTTTGTTTTGCACGAAACACGGCACAGAACACTATTTGGTATATATTATTGTGTTGAAGTTGTTAGAATTGTAAATCATAGTCATATGCTAGATATTACGTGTTAAGTTGCTATTTTAAGGGTTTTTAAGCGTTTTTTTTCACTTTTGCGCATAAAGTAGCTCAAACTTGGTTTATTTTGCACGAAACTTCGCAAACAACACTATTGTGTATATTTTGTTGTGCTGAAGTGGTTAGAATTGTAATTCATAGTCATATACTAGAAATTATGTGTTGAGTTGCGATTTTAAGGGTTTTTTTAAGCGTTTTTGGCACTTTTGCACATAAAGTAGCTCAAACTTGGTTTGTTTTGCGCAAAACTTTGCACACAACACTATTTCGTATATATTATTGTGTTGATGTAGCTATAATTGTAAATCATAGTTATATACTAGAAATTACTTGGTAAGTTGCGATTTTATGGGTTTTTATTCGTTTTTGCCACTTTTGCGCATAAA
The DNA here is from genome assembly GCF_026212465.1 of Amaranthus tricolor. Classification (NCBI taxonomy): domain Eukaryota; kingdom Viridiplantae; phylum Streptophyta; class Magnoliopsida; order Caryophyllales; family Amaranthaceae; genus Amaranthus; species Amaranthus tricolor. The sequence continues at coordinate 14,075,135 of NC_080055.1, forward strand.
GTAGCTCAAACTTGGTTTGTTTTTCACGAAACTTGACAAACACCACTATTTGGTATATTTTGTTGTGTTGAAGTGGTTAGAATTGTAAATCATAGTCAGATACTAGAAATTACGTGTTAAGTTGCGATTTTAAGGGTTTTTTAAGTGTTTTTTGCACTTTTGCGCCTAAAGTAGATCAAACTTGGTTTGTTTTGCACGAAACTTGGCACACGACAGTATTTGCTATATATTATTGTGTTAAAGTTGTTAGATTTGTAAATCATAGTCATATACTAGAAATTACATGTTAAGTTGCGATTTTAAGGGTTTTTTTAAGCATTTTTGGCACTTTTGCACATAAAGTAGCTTAAACTTGGTTTATTTTGCGCAAAACTTTGCACACAACACTATTTCGTATATATTATTGTGTTGAAGTAGCTATAATTGTAAATCATAGTTATATACTAGAAATTACGTGGTAAGTTGCGATTTTATGGGTTTTTATTTGTTTTTGCCACTTTTGCGCATAAAGTAGCTCAAACTTGGTTTATTTTTCACGAAACTTGACAAACACCACTATTTGGTATATTTTGTTGTGTTGAAGTGGTTAGAATTGTAAATCATAGTCAGATACTAGAAATTACGTGTTAAGTTGCGATTTTAAGGGTTTTTTAAGCGTTTTTTGCACTTTTGCGCATAAAGTAGATCAAACTTGGTTTGTTTTGCACGAAACTTGGCACACGACAGTATTTGCTATATATTATTGTGTTAAAGTTGTTAGATTTGTAAATCATAGTCATATACTAGAAATTACATGTTAAGTTGCGATTTTAAGGGTTTTTTTAAGCGTTTTTGGCACTTTTGCACATAAAGTAGCTTAAACTTGGTTTGTTTTGCGCAAAACATTGCACACAACACTATTTCGTATATATTATTGTGTTGAAGTAGCTATAATTGTAAATCATAGTTATATACTAGAAATTACGTGGTAAGTTGCGATTTTATGGGTTTTTATTCGTTTTTGCCACTTTTGCGCATAAAGTAGCTCAAACTTGGTTTATTTTTCACGAAACTTGACAAACACCACTATTTGGTATATTTTGTTGTGTTGAAGTGGTTAGAATTGTAAATCATAGTCAGATACTAGAAATTAAGTGTTAAGTTGCGATTTTAAGGGTTTTTTAAGCGTTTTTTGCACTTTTGCGCATAAAGTAAACTTGGTGTGTTTTGCACGAAACTTGGCACACAACAGTATTTGCTATATATTATTGTGTTTAAGTTGTTAGATTTGTAAATCATAGTCATATATTAGAAATTACATGTTAAGTTGCGATTTTAAGGGTTTTTTAAGCGTTTTTCTCACTTTTGCGCATAAAGTAGCTCAAACTTGGTTTGTTTTGCACGAAACATGGCACACAACACTATTTGGTATATATTATTGTGTTGAAGTTTTTAGAATTGTAAATCATAGTCATATGCTAGATATTACGTGTTAGGTTGCCATTTTAAGGGTTTTTAAGCGTTTAGGGCACTTTTGCGCATAAAGTAGCTCAAACTTGGTTTGTTTTGAACGAAACATGGAACACAACACTATTTGGTATATATTATTGTGTTGAAGTGGTTAGAATTTTAAATCATAGCTATATACTAGAAATTACGTGATAAGTTGCGATTTTAGTTTTTTTATTCGTTTTTGGCACTTTTGCGCCTAAAGTGGCTCAAAATTTGTTTGTCTTGCACGAAAATTGGTAAATAGCACTATTTGGTATATTTTGTTGTGTTGAAGTGGTTAGAATTGTAAATCATAGTCATATACTAGAAATTACGTGTTAAGTTGGGATTTTAAGGGTTTTTTATGCGTTTTTTGCACTATTGCGCATAAAGTAGCTCAAACTTGGTTTGTTTTGAACGAAACACGGCCCAGAACACTATTTGGTATATATTATTGTGTTGAAGTTGTTAGAATTGTAAATCATAGTCATATGCTAGATATTACGTGTTAAGTTGCGATTTTAGTTTTTTTTTTCGTTTTTGGCACTTTTGCGCCTAAAGTGGCTCAAAATTTGTTTGTCTTGCACGAAAGGTTGGTAAATAGCACTATTTGGTATATTTTGTTGTGTTGATGTGGTTAGAATTGTAAATCATAGTCATATACTAGAAATTACGTGTTAAGTTGCGATTTTAAGGGTTTTTTAAGCGTTTTTTCACTATTACGCATAAGTAGCTCAAACATGTTTTGTTTTGCACGAAACACGGCACAGAACACTATTGGTATATATCATTGTGTTGAAGTTGTTAGAATTGTAAATCATAGTCATATGCTAGATATTACGTGTTAAGTTGCTATTTTAAGGGTTTTTAAGCGTTTTTTTCACTTTTGCGCAATAAGTAGCTCAAACTTGGTTTATTTTGCACGAAACTTCGCAAACAACACTATTGTGTATATTTTGTTGTGCTGAAGTGGTTAGAATTGTAATTCATAGTCATATACTAGAAATTATGTGTTGAGTTGCGATTTTAAGGGTTTTTTTAAGCGTTTTTGGCACTTTTGCACATAAAGTAGCTCAAACTTGGTTTGTTTTGCGCAAAACTTTGCACACAACACTATTTCGTATATATTATTGTGTTGATGTAGCTATAATTGTAAATCATAGTTATATACTAGAAATTACTTGGTAAGTTGCGATTTTATGGGTTTTTATTCGTTTTTGCCACTTTTGCGCATAAAGTAGCTCAAACTTGGTTTGTTTTTCACGAAACTTGACAAACACCACTATTTGGTATATTTTGTTGTGTTGAAGTGGTTAGAATTGTAAATCATAGTCAGATACTAGAAATTACGTGTTAAGTTGCGATTTTAAGGGTTTTTTAAGTGTTTTTTTGCACTTTTGCGCATAAAGTAGATCAAACTTGGTTTGTTTTGCACGAAATTTGGCACACGACAGTATTTGCTATATATTATTGTGTTAAAGTTGTTAGATTTGTAAATCATAGTCATATACTAGAAATTACATGTTAAGTTGCGATTTTAAGGGTTTTTTTAAGCATTTTTGGCACTTTTGCACATAAAGTAGCTTAAACTTGGTTTATTTTGCGCAAAACTTTGCACACAAACACTATTTCGTATATATTATTGTGTTGAAGTAGCTATAATTGTAAATCATAGTTATATACTAGAAATTACGTGGTAAGTTGCGATTTTATGGGTTTTTATTTGTTTTTGCCACTTTTGCGCATAAAGTAGCTCAAACTTGGTTTATTTTTCACGAAACTTGACAAACACCACTATTTGGTATATTTTGTTGTGTTGAAGTGGTTAGAATTGTAAATCATAGTCAGATACTAGAAATTACGTGTTAAGTTGCGATTTTAGGGTTTTTTAAGCGTTTTTGCCACTTTTGCGCATAAAGTAGATCAAACTTGGTTTGTTTTGGACGAAACTTGGCACACAACAGTATTTGCTATATATTATTGTGTTTATGTTGTTAGATTTGTAAATCATAGTCATATACTAGAAATTACATGTTAAGTTGCGATTTTAAGGGTTTTTTAAGCGTTTTTGGCACTTTTGCACATAAAGTAGCTTAAACTTGGTTTGTTTTTGCGCAAAACTTTGCACACAACACTATTTCGTATATATTATTGTGTTGAAGTAGCTATAATTGTAAATCATAGTTATATACTAGAAATTACGTGGTAAGTTGCGATTTTATGGGTTTTTATTCGTTTTTGCCACTTTTTGCGCATAAAGTAGCACAAACTTGGTTTATTTTTCACGAAACTTGACAAACACCACTATTTGGTATATTTTGTTGTGTTGAAGTGGTTAGAATTGTAAATCATAGTTAGATACTAGAAATTACGTGTTAAGGTGCGATTTTAAGGGTTTTTTAAGCGTTTTTTTGCACTTTTGCGCATAAAGTAGATCAAACTTGGTTTGTTTTGGACGAAACTTGGCACACAACAGTATTTGCTATATATTATTGTGTTTATGTTGTTAGATTTGTAAATCATAGTCATATACTAGAAATTACATGTTAAGTTGCGATTTTAAGGGTTTTTTAAGCGTTTTTCTCACTTTTGCGCATAAAGTAGCTCAAACTTGGTTTGTTTTGCACGAAACATGGCACACAACTCTATTTGGTATATATTATTGTGTTGAAGTTGTAGAATTGTAAATCATAGTCATATGCTAGATATTACGTGTTAGGTTGCGATTTTAAGAGTTTTTAAGCGTTTAGGGCACTTTTGCGCATAAAGTAGCTCAAACTTGGTTTGTTTTGAACGAAACATGGAACACAACACTATTTGGTATATATTATTGTGTTGAAGTGGTTAGAATTATAAATCATAGCTATATACTAGAAATTACGTGTTAAGTTGCGATTTTAGTTTTTTTATTCGTTTTTGGCACTTTTGCGCCTAAGGTGGCTCAAAATTTGTTTGTCTTGCACGAAACTTGGTAAATAGCACTATTTGGTATATTTTGTTGTGTTGATGTGGTTAGAATTGTTAATCATAGTCATATACTAGAAATTACGTGTTAAGTTGCGATTTTAAGGGTTTTTTAAGCGTTTTTTCACTATTACGCATAAAGTAGCTCAAACATGTTTTGTTTTGCACGAAACACGGCACAGAACACTATTTGGTATATATCATTGTGTTGAAGTTGTTAGAATTGTAAATCATAGTCATATGCTAGATATTACGTGTTAAGTTGCTATTTTAAGGGTTTTTAAGCGTTTTTTTTCACTTTTGCGCATAAAGTAGCTCAAACTTAGTTTGTTTTGCACGAAACTTCGCAAACAACACTATTGTGTATATTTTGTTGTGCTGAAGTGGTTTTTAATTGTAATTCATAGTCATATACTAGAAATTACGTGTTGATTTTAAGGGTTTTTTAAGCGTTTTTGGCACTTTTGCACATAAAGTAGCTCAAACTTGGTTTGTTTTGCGCAAAACTTTGCACACAACACTATTTCGTATATATTATTGTGTTGAAGTAGCTATAATTGTAAATCATAGTTATATACTAGAAATTACGTGGTAAGTTGCGATTTTATGGGTTTTTATTCGTTTTTGCCACTTTTGCGCATAAAGTAGCTCAAACTTGGTTTATTTTTCACGAAACTTGACAAACACCACTATTTGGTATATTTTGTTGTGTTGAAGTGGTTAGAATTGTAAATCATAGTCAGATACTAGAAATTACGTGTTAAGTTGCGATTTTAAGGGTTTTTTAAGCGTTTTTTGCACTTTTGCGCATAAAGTAGATCAAACTTGCTTTGTTTTGCACGAAACTTGGCACACAATAGTATTTGCTATATATTATTGTGTTTAAGTTGTTAGATTTGTAAATCATAGTCATATACTAGAAATTACATGTTAAGTTGCGATTTTAAAGGTTTTTTAAGCGTTTTTCTCACTTTTGCGCATAAAGTAGCTGAAACTTGGTTTGTTTTGCACGAAACATGGCACACAACACTATTTGGTATATATTATTGTGTTGAAGTTGTTAGAATTTTAAATCATAGTCATATGCTAGATATTACGTGTTAGGTTGCGATTTTAAGGGTTTTTAAGCATTTAGGGCACTTTTGCGCATAAAGTAGCTCAAACTTGGTTTGTTTTGAACGAAACATGGAACACAACACTATTTGGTATATATTATTGTGTTGAAGTGGTTACAATTTTAAATCATAGCTATATACTAGAAATTACGTGTTAAGTTGCGATTTTAGTTTTTTTATTCGTTTTTGGCACTTTTGCGCCTAAAGTGGCTCAAAATTTGTTTGTCTTGCACGAAAATTGGTAAATAGCACTATTTGGTATATTTTGTTGTGTTGAAGTGGTTAGAATTGTAAATCATAGTCATATACTAGAAATTACGTGTTAAGTTGGGTTTTTATGGGTTTTTTAAGCGTTTTTTGAACTATTGCGCATAAAGTAGCTCAAACATGTTTTGTTTTGCACGAAACACGGCACAGAACACTATTTTGTATATATCATTGTGTTGAAGTTGTTAGAGTTGTAAATTATAGTCATATGCTAGATATTACGTGTTAAGTTGATATTTTAAGGGTTTTTAAGCGTTTTTTTCACTTTTGCGCATAAAGTAGCTCAAACTTGGTTTGTTTTGCACGAAACTTCGCAAACAACACTATTTGGTATATTTTGTTGTGCTGAAGTGGTTAGAATTTTAATTCATAGTCATATACTAGAAAACGTGTTAAGTTGCGATTTTATGGGTTTTTTAAGCGTTTTTGGCACTTTTGCACATAAAGTAGCTCAAACTTGGTTTGTTTTGCGCAAAACTTTGCACACAACACTATTTCGTATATATTATTGTGTTGAAGTAGCTATAATTGTAAATCATAGTTATATACTAGAAATTACGTGGTAAGTTGCGATTTTATGGGTTTTTATTCGTTTTTGCCACTTTTGCGCATAAAGTAGCTCAAACTTGGTTTATTTTTCACGAAACTTGACAAACACCACTATTTGGTATATTTTGTTGTGTTGAAGTGGTTAGAATTGTAAATCATAGTCAGATACTAGAAATTACGTGTTAAGGTGCGATTTTAAGCGTTTTTTAAGCGTTTTTTGCACTTTTGCGCATAAAGTAGATCAAACTTGGTTTGTTTTGGACGAAACTTGGCACACAACAGTATTTGCTATATATTATTGTGTTTATGTTGTTAGATTTGTAAATCATAGTCATATACTAGAAATTACATGTTAAGTTGCGATTTTAAAGGTTTTTTAAGCGTTTTTCTCACTTTTGCGCATAAAGTAGCTCAAACTTGGTTTGTTTTGCACGAAACATGGCACACAACACTATTTGGTATATATTATTGTGTTGAAATTGTTAGAATTGTAAATCATAGTCATATGCTAGATATTACGTGTTAGGTTGCGATTTTAAGAGTTTTTAAGCGTTTAGGGCACTTTTGCGCATAAAGTAGCTCAAACTTGGTTTGTTTTGAACGAAACATGGAACACAACACTATTTGGTATATATTATTGTGTTGAAGTGGTTAGAATTATAAATCATAGCTATATACTAGAAATTACGTGTTAAGTTGCAATTTTAGTTTTTTTATTCGTTTTTGGCACTTTTGCGCCTAAAGTGGCTCAAAATTTGTTTGTCTTGCACGAAACTTGGTAAATAGCACTATTTGGTATATTTTGTTGTGTTGATGTGGTTAGAATTGTAAATCATAGTCATATACTAGAAATTACGTGTTAAGTTGCGATTTTAAGGGTTTTTTAAGCGTTTTTTCACTATTACGCATAAAGTAGCTCAAACATGTTTTGTTTTGCACGAAACACGGCACAGAACACTATTTGGTATATATCATTGTGTTGAAGTTGTTAGAATTGTAAATCATAGTCATATGCTAGATATTACGTGTTAAGTTGCTATTTTAAGGGTTTTTAAGCGTTTTTTTTCACTTTTGCGCATAAAGTAGCTCAAACTTAGTTTGTGTTGCACGAAACTTCGCAAACAACACTATTGTGTATATTTTGTTGTGCTGAAGTGGTTTTTAATTGTAATTCATAGTCATATACTAGAAATTACGTGTTGATTTTAAGGGTTTTTTAAGCGTTTTTGGCACTTTTGCACATAAAGTAGCTCAAACTTGGTTTGTTTTGCGCAAAACTTTGCACACAAAACTATTTCGTATATATTATTGTGTTGAAGTAGCTATAATTGTAAATCATAGTTATATACTAGAAATTACGTGGTAAGTTGCGATTTTATGGGTTTTTATTCGTTTTTGCCACTTTTGCGCATAAAGTAGCTCAAACTTGGTTTATTTTTCACGAAACTTGACAAACACCACTATTTGGTATATTTTGTTGTGTTGAAGTGGTTAGAATTGTAAATCATAGTCAGATACTAGAAATTACGTGTTAAGTTGCGATTTTAAGGGTTTTTTAAGCGTTTTTTGCACTTTTGCGCATAAAGTAGATCAAACTTGCTTTGTTTTGCACGAAACTTGGCACACAACAGTATTTGCTATATATTATTGTGTTTAAGTTGTTAGATTTGTAAATCATAGTCATATACTAGAAATTACATGTTAAGTTGCGATTTTAAAGGTTTTTTAAGCGTTTTTCTCACTTTTACGCATAAAGTAGCTAAAACTTGGTTTGTTTTGCACGAAACATGGCACACAACACTATTTGGTATATATTATTGTGTTGAAGTTGTTAGAATTTCAAATCATAGTCATATGCTAGATATTACGTGTTAGGTTGCGATTTTAACGGTTTTTAAGCATTTAGGGCACTTTTGCGCATAAAGTAGCTCAAACTTGGTTTGTTTTGAACGAAACATGGAACACAACGCTATTTGGTTTATATTATTGTGTTGAAGTGGTTAGAATTTTAAATCATAGCTATATACTAGAAATTACGTGTTAAGTTGCGATTTTAGTTTTTTTATTCGTTTTTGGCACTTTTGCGCCTAAAGTGGCTCAAAATTTGTTTGTCTTGCACGAAAATTGGTAAATAGCACTATTTGGTATATTTTGTTGTGTTGAAGTGGTTAGAATTGTAAATCATAGTCATATACTAGAAATTACGTTTTAAGTTGGGATTTTAAGGGTTTTTTAAGCGTTTTTCGCACTATTGCGCATAAAGTAGCTCAAACATGTTTTGTTTTGCACGAAACACGGCACAGAACACTATTTTGTATATATCATTGTGTTGAAGTTGTTAGAGTTGTAAATTATAGTCATATGCTAGATATTACGTGTTAAGTTGATATTTTAAGGGTTTTTAAGCGTTTTTTTTCACTTTTGCGCATAAAGTAGCTCAAACTTGGTTTGTTTTGCACGAAACTTCGCAAACAACACTATTTGGTATATTTTGTTGTGCTGAAGTGGTTAGAATTTTAATTCATAGTCATATACTAGAAAACGTGTTAAGTTGCGATTTTAAGGGTTTTTTAAGCGTTTTTGGCACTTTTGCACATAAAGTAGCTTAAACTTGGTTTGTTTTGCGCAAAACTTTGCACACAACACTATTTCGTATATATTATTGCGTTGAAGTAGCTATAATTGTAAATCATAGTTATATACTAGAAATTACGTGGTAAGTTGCAATTTTATGGGTTTTTATTCGTTTTTGCCACTTTTGCGCATAAAGTAGCTCAAACTTGGTTTATTTTTCACGAAACTTGACAAACACCACTATTTGGTATATTTTGTTGTGTTGAAGTGGTTAGAATTGTAAATCATAGTCAGATACTAGAAATTACGTGTTAAGTTGCGATTTTAAGGGTTTTTTAAGCGTTTTTTTGCACTTTTGCGCATAAAGTAGATCAAACTTGCTTTGTTTTGCACGAAACTTGGCGCACAACAGTATTTGCTATATATTATTGTGTTTAAGTTGTTAGATTTGTAAATCATAGTCATATACTAGAAATTACATGTTAAGTTGCGATTTTAAAGGTTTTTTAAGCGTTTTTCTCACTTTTGCGCATAAAGTAGCTGAAACTTGGTTTGTTTTGCACGAAACATGGCACACAACACTATTTGGTATATATTATTGTGTTGAAGTTGTTAGAATTTTAAATCATAGTCATATGCTAGATATTACGTGTTAGTTTGCGATTTTAAGGGTTTTTAAGCATTTAGGGCACTTTTGCGCATAAAGTAGCTCAAACTTGGTTTGTTTTGAACGAAACATGGAACACAACACTATTTGGTATATATTATTGTGTTGAAGTGGTTACAATTTTAAATCATAGCTATATACTAGAAATTACGTGTTAAGTTGCGATTTTAGTTTTTTTATTCGTTTTTGGCACTTTTGCGCCTAAAGTGGCTCAAAATTTGTTTGTCTTGCACGAAAATTGGTAAATAGCACTATTTGGTATATTTTGTTGTGTTGAAGTGGTTAGAATTGTAAATCATAGTCATATACTAGAAATTACTTGTTAAGTTGGGTTTTTATGGGTTTTTTAAGCGTTTTTTGCACTATTGCGCATAAAGTAGCTCAAACATGTTTTGTTTTGCACGAAACACGGCACAGAACACTATTTTGTATATATCATTGTGTTGAAGTTGTTAGAGTTGTAAATTATAGTCATATGCTAGATATTACGTGTTAAGTTGATATTTTAAGGGTTTTTAAGCGTTTTTTTCACTTTTGCGCATAAAGTAGCTCAAACTTGGTTTGTTTTGCACGAAACTTCGCAAACAACACTATTTGGTATATTTTGTTGTGCTTAAGTGGTTAGAATTTTAATTCATAGTCATATACTAGAAAACGTGTTAAGTTGCGATTTTAAGGGTTTTTTAAGCGTTTTTTGGCACTTTTGCACATAAAGTAGCTCAAACTTGGTTTGTTTTGCGCAAAACTTTGCACACAACACTATTTCGTATATATTATTGTGTTGAAGTAGCTATAATTGTAAATCATAGTTATATACTAGAAATTACGTGGTAAGTTGCGATTTTATGGGTTTTTATTCATTTTTGCCACTTTTGCGCATAAAGTAGCTCAAACTTGGTTTATTTTTCACGAAACTTGACAAACACCACTATTTGGTATATTTTGTTGTGTTGAAGTGGTTAGAATTGTAAATCATAGTCAGATACTAGAAATTACGTGTTAAGTTGCGATTTTAAGGGTTTTTTAAGCGTTTTTTGCACTTTTGCGCATAAAGTAGATCAAACTTGCTTTGTTTTGCACGAAACTTGGCATACAACAGTATTTGCTATATATTATTGTGTTTAAGTTGTTAGATTTGTAAATCATAGTCATATACTAGAAATTACATGTTAAGTTGCGATTTTAAAGGTTTTTTAAGCGTTTTTCTCACTTTTACGCATAAAGTAGCTAAAACTTGGTTTGTTTTGCACGAAACATGGCACACAACACTATTTGGTATATATTATTGTGTTGAAGTTGTTAGAATTTCAAATCATAGTCATATGCTAGATATTACGTGTTAGGTTGCGATTTTAACGGTTTTTAAGCATTTAGGGCACTTTTGCGCATAAAGTAGCTCAAACTTGGTTTGTTTTGAACGAAACATGGAACACAACGCTATTTGGTTTATATTATTGTGTTGAAGTGGTTAGAATTTTAAATCATAGCTATATACTAGAAATTACGTGTTAAGTTGCGATTTTAGTTTTTTTATTCGTTTTTGGCACTTTTGCGCCTAAAGTGGCTCAAAATTTGTTTGTCTTGCACGAAAATTGGTAAATAGCACTATTTGGTATATTTTGTTGTGTTGAAGTGGTTAGAATTGTAAATCATAGTCATATACTAGAAATTACGTTTTAAGTTGGGATTTTAAGGGTTTTTTAAGCGTTTTTCGCACTATTGCGCATAAAGTAGCTCAAACATGTTTTGTTTTGCACGAAACACGGCACAGAACACTATTTTGTATATATCATTGTGTTGAAGTTGTTAGAGTTGTAAATTATAGTCATATGCTAGATATTACGTGTTAAGTTGATATTTTAAGGGTTTTTAAGCGTTTTTTTTCACTTTTGCGCATAAAGTAGCTCAAACTTGGTTTGTTTTGCACGAAACTTCGCAAACAACACTATTTGGTATATTTTGTTGTGCTGAAGTGGTTAGAATTTTAATTCATAGTCATATACTAGAAAACGTGTTAAGTTGCGATTTTAAGGGTTTTTTAAGCGTTTTTGGCACTTTTGCACATAAAGTAGCTTAAACTTGGTTTGTTTTGCGCAAAACTTTGCACACAACACTATTTCGTATATATTATTGTGTTGAAGTAGCTATAATTGTAAATCATAGTTATATACTAGAAATTACGTGGTAAGTTGCAATTTTATGGGTTTTTATTCGTTTTTGCCACTTTTGCGCATAAAGTAGCTCAAACTTGGTTTATTTTTCACGAAACTTGACAAACACCACTATTTGGTATATTTTGTTGTGTTGAAGTGGTTAGAATTGTAAATCATAGTCAGATACTAGAAATTACGTGTTAAGTTGCGATTTTAAGGGTTTTTTAAGCGTTTTTTGCACTTTTGCGCATAAAGTAGATCAAACTTGCTTTGTTTTGCACGAAACTTGGCGCACAACAGTATTTGCTATATATTATTGTGTTTAAGTTGTTAGATTTGTAAATCATAGTCATATACTAGAAATTACATGTTAAGTTGCGATTTTAAAGGTTTTTTAAGCGTTTTTCTCACTTTTGCGCATAAAGTAGCTGAAACTTGGTTTGTTTTGCACGAAACATGGCACACAACACTATTTGGTATATATTATTGTGTTGAAGTTGTTAGAATTTTAAATCATAGTCATATGCTAGATATTACGTGTTAGGTTGCGATTTTAACGGTTTTTAAGCATTTAGGGCACTTTTGCGCATAAAGTAGCTCAAACTTGGTTTGTTTTGAACGAAACATGGAACACAACGCTATTTGGTTTATATTATTGTGTTGAAGTGGTTAGAATTTTAAATCATAGCTATATACTAGAAATTACGTGTTAAGTTGCGATTTTAGTTTTTTTATTCGTTTTTGGCACTTTTGCGCCTAAAGTGGCTCAAAATTTGTTTGTCTTGCACGAAAATTGGTAAATAGCACTATTTGGTATATTTTGTTGTGTTGAAGTGGTTAGAATTGTAAATCATAGTCATATACTAGAAATTACGTTTTAAGTTGGGATTTTAAGGGTTTTTTAAGCGTTTTTCGCACTATTGCGCATAAAGTAGCTCAAACATGTTTTGTTTTGCACGAAACACGGCACAGAACACTATTTTGTATATATCATTGTGTTGAAGTTGTTAGAGTTGTAAATTATAGTCATATGCTAGATATTACGTGTTAAGTTGATATTTTAAGGGTTTTTAAGCGTTTTTTTTCACTTTTGCGCATAAAGTAGCTCAAACTTGGTTTGTTTTGCACGAAACTTCGCAAACAACACTATTTGGTATATTTTGTTGTGCTGAAGTGGTTAGAATTTTAATTTCATAGTCATATACTAGAAAACGTGTTAAGTTGCGATTTTAAGGGTTTTTTTAAGCGTTTTTGGCACTTTTGCACATAAAGTAGCTTAAACTTGGTTTGTTTTGCGCAAAACTTTGCACACAACACTATTTCGTATATATTATTGTGTTGAAGTAGCTATAATTGTAAATCATAGTTATATACTAGAAATTACGTGGTAAGTTGCAATTTTATGGGTTTTTATTCGTTTTTTGCCACTTTTGCGCATAAAGTAGCTCAAACTTGGTTTATTTTTCACGAAACTTGACAAACACCACTATTTGGTATATTTTGTTGTGTTGAAGTGGTTAGAATTGTAAATCATAGTCAGATACTAGAAATTACGTGTTTAAGTTGCGATTTTAAGGGTTTTTTAAGCGTTTTTTGCACTTTTGCGCATAAAGTAGATCAAACTTGCTTTGTTTTGCACGAAACTTGGCGCACAACAGTATTTGCTATATATTATTGTGTTTAAGTTGTTAGATTTGTAAATCATAGTCATATACTAGAAATTACATGTTAAGTTGCGATTTTAAAGGTTTTTTAAGCGTTTTTTCTCACTTTTGCGCATAAAGTAGCTGAAACTTGGTTTGTTTTGCACGAAACATGGCACACAACACTATTTGGTATATATTATTGTGTTGAAGTTGTTAGAATTTTAAATCATAGTCATATGCTAGATATTACGTGTTAGGTTGCGATTTTAACGGTTTTTAAGCATTTAGGGCACTTTTTGCGCATAAAGTAGCTCAAACTTGGTTTGTTTTGAACGAAACATGGAACACAACGCTATTTGGTTTATATTATTGTGTTGAAGTGGTTAGAATTTTAAATCATAGCTATATACTAGAAATTACGTGTTAAGTTGCGATTTTAGTTTTTTTATTCGTTTTTGGCACTTTTGCGCCTAAAGTGGCTCAAAATTTGTTTGTCTTGCACGAAAATTGGTAAATAGCACTATTTGGTATATTTTGTTGTGTTGAAGTGGTTAGAATTGTAAATCATAGTCATATACTAGAAATTACGTGTTAAGTTGGGATTTTAAGGGTTTTTTTAAGCGTTTTTTGCACTATTTCGCATAAAGTAGCTCAAACATGTTTTGTTTTGCACGAAACACGGCACAGAACAATATTTTGTATATATCATTGTGTTGAAGTTGTTAGAGTTGTAAATTATAGTCATATGCTAGATATTACGTGTTAAGTTGATATTTTAAGGGTTTTTAAGCGTTTTTTTTCACTTTTGCGCATAAAGTAGCTCAAACTTGGTTTGTTTTGCACGAAACTTCGCAAACAACACTATTTGGTATATTTTGTTGTGCTGAAGTGGTTAGAATTTTAATTCATAGTCATATACTAGAAAACGTGTTAAGTTGCGATTTTAAGGGTTTTTTAAGCGTTTTTGGCACTTTTGCACATAAAGTATCTCAAACTTGGTTTGTTTTGCGCAAAACTTTGCACACAACACTATTTCGTATATATTATTGTGTTGAAGTAGCTATAATTGTAAATTATAGTTATATACTAGAAATTACGTGGTAAGTTGCGATTTTATGGGTTTTTATTCGTTTTTTGCCACTTTTGCGCATAAAGTAGCTCAAACTTGGTTTATTTTTCACGAAACTTGACAAACACCACTATTTGGTATATTTTGTTGTGTTGAAGTGGTTAGAATTGTAAATCATAGTCAGATACTAGAAATTACGTGTTAAGTTGCGATTTTAAGGGTTTTTTAAGCGTTTTTTGCACTTTTGCGCATAAAGTAGATCAAACTTGCTTTGTTTTGCACGAAACTTGGCACACAACAGTATTTGCTATATATTATTGTGTTTAAGTTGTTAGATTTGTAAATCATAGTCATATACTAGAAATTACATGTTAAGTTGCGATTTTAAAGGTTTTTTAAGCGTTTTTCTCACTTTTGCGCATAAAGTAGCTGAAACTTGGTTTGTTTTGCACGAAACATGGCACACAACACTATTTGGTATATATTATTGTGTTGAAGTTGTTAGAATTTTAAATCATAGTCATATGCTAGATATTACGTGTTAGGTTGCGATTTTAAGGGTTTTTAAGCATTTAGGGCACTTTTGCGCATAAAGTAGCTCAAACTTGGTTTGTTTTGAACGAAACATGGAACACAACACTATTTGGTATATATTATTGTGTTGAAGTGGTTACAATTTTAAATCATAGCTATATACTAGAAATTACGTGTTAAGTTGCGATTTTAGTTTTTTTTATTCGTTTTTGGCACTTTTGCGCCTAAAGTGGCTCAAAATTTGTTTGTCTTGCACGAAAATTGGTAAATAGCACTATTTGGTATATTTTGTTGTGTTGAAGTGGTTAGAATTGTAAATCATAGTCATATACTAGAAATTACTTGTTAAGTTGGGTTTTTATGGGTTTTTTAAGCGTTTTTTGCACTATTGCGCATAAAGTAGCTCAAACATGTTTTGTTTGC
>NC_080055.1:14090665-14126413 GCF_026212465.1 Amaranthus tricolor
TACGACTATTATTTACAATTCGAACCACTTCCACACAATAATATATACAAAATAGTTTTGTTTGCCAAGTTTCATGCAAAACAAGCCAAATTTGAGCTACTTTATGCGCAAAGGTGCCAAAAAACGCTTTTAAAACACCTTTAAATCGCAACTTAACACGTAATTTCTAGTATAGGACTATGATTTAAAATTCTAACCACTTTATCACAATAATATACACTTAATAGTGTTGTGTTCCAAGTTTCGTGCAAAACAATCAAAGTTTGAGCTACTTTATGCGCAAAAGTGCCAAAAAATGAATTAAAACCCTTAAAATCGCAACTTAACACGTAATTGCTAGGCATATGACTATGATTTACAATTATAACCACTTCAAGACAATAATATATACCAAATAGTGTTGTGTGCCATGTTTCGTGCAAAATAAACTAGGTTTGAGCTACTTTATGCGCAAAAGTGCCAAAAACGCTTAAAAAACCCTTTAAATCGCAACTTAACACGTAATTTCTAGCATATGACTATGATTTAAAATTCTAACCACTTCAAGACAATAATATATACCAAATAGTGCTGTGTGCCAAGTTTCGTGCAAAACAAACGCAGTTTGAGCTACTTTATGCGCAAAGGTTCAAAAAACGCTTAAAAACCCTTTAAATTGCAACTTAACACGTAATTTCTAGCATATGGACTATGGTTTAGAATTCAAACCACTTTAACATAATAATATATACGTAATAGTGTTGTGTGCCAAGTTTCGTGCAAAACAAACAAAGTTTGAGCTATTTTATGCGAAAAAGTGCCAAAAACGAATTAAAAACCCTTAAAATCGCAACTTAACACGTAATTTCTAGAATATGGCTATGATTTACAATTCTAACCACTTCAACACAATAATATATCCCAAATAGTGTTGTGTAACAAGTTTCGTGCAAAACAAACAAAGTTTGAGCTACTTTATGCGCAAAAGTGCCAAAAAACGTTTAAAAACTCTTAAAATCGCAACTTAACACGTAATTTCTAGCATATGACTAAGATTTACAATTCTAACCATTTCAAAAAAATAATATATACCAAATAGTGTTGTGTGCCAAGTTTCGTGCAAAACAAAAATAAGTTTGAGCTACTTTGTGCGCAAATGTGGCAAAAACGCTTAAAAACCCTTAAAATCGCAACTTAACATGTAATTTTTAGCATATGATTATGATTTACAATTAGAAGCACTTAAACATAATAATATATACCAAATAGTGTTGTGTGCCATGTTTCGTGCAAAACAAACTAAGTTTGAGCTACTTTATGCGCAAAAGTTTCAAAAACGCTTAAAAACCTCTTAAAACCGCAACATAACACGTAATTTCTAGCATATGACTATGATTTACAATTCTAACCACTTCAACACAATAATATATACCAAATAGTGTTGTGTGCCAAGTTTCTTGCAAAACAAACCAAGTTTGAGCTACTTTATGCGCAAAAGTGCCAAAAACGCTTAAAAACCCTTAAAATCTGAACTTAACACGTAATTGCTAGCATATGAATATGATTTACAATGCTAACCACTTCAGAACATTAATATATACCATACAGTGTTGTGTGTAAGCTTTCGTGCAAAACAAACGAAAGTTTGAGCTATTTTATGCGCAAAAGTGCCAAAAAAACGATTATAAAACCCTTAAAATCGGCAACTTAACACGTAATTTCTAACATATGACCATGATTTACAATTCTAACCACTTTAACACAATAATACATACCAAATAGTGTTGTATCCCAAGTTTCGTGCAAAACAAACTAAGTTTCAGCTACTTTATGCACAAAAGTGTTAAAAACAATTAAAAAAACCCTTAAAACCGCAACTTAACACGTAATTTCTAGCATATGACTATGATTTACCATTTTAACCACATCAACACAATAATATATACGAAATAGTATTGTGTGCCAAGTTTCGTGCAAAACAAAAAAAATTTGAGCTACTTTATGCGCAAAAGTTGCAAAAGCGTTTAAAAACTCTTAAAATCACAACTTAACACGTAATTTCTAGCATATGACTATGATTTACAATTCTAACCACTTCAAAAAAAATAATATATACCAAATAGTGTTGTGCGCCATGTTACGCGCGAAACAAACCAAGTTTTGAGCTATATTATGCGCAAAAGTGCCAAAAACGTTTAAAAACCCTTAAAATCGCAACTTAACACGTAATTTCTAACATATGACTATGATTTACAATTCTAACAACTTTAACTCAATAATAGATACCAAATAGTGTTGTGTGCAAAGTTTCGTGAAAAAAAAACTAAGTTTCAGTTACTATATGCGCAAAAGTGCCAAAAACGCTTAAAAAACCGTTCAAATCGCAACTTAACACGTAATTTCTAGCATATGACTATCATTTACAATTCTAACCACTTCACGACAATAATATATACGAAATAGTGTGGTGTGCCATGTTTCGTGCAAAACAAACCAACTTTAAGCTACTTTATTCGCACAAGTGCCAAAAATGCTAAAAAACCCTTAAAATCGCAACTTAACACGTAATTTCTAGCATATGACTATGATTTACAATTCTAACCACTTCAACAAAATAATATATATCAAATAGTTTTGTGTGCTAAGTTTCGTGCAAAACAAAAATAAGTTTGAGCTACTTTATGCACAAAAGTGCCAAAAACGTTTAAAAAACCCTTAAAATCGCAACTTAACACGTAATTTCTAGCATACGACTATTATTTACAATTCGAACCACTCCACACAATAATATATACAAAATAGTGTTGTTTGCCAAGTTTCATGCAAAACAAGCCAAATTTGAGCTACTTTATGCGCAAAGGTGCCAAAAACGCTTAAAACACCTTTAAATCGCAACTTAACACGTAATTTCTAGTATAGGACTATGATTTAAAATTCTAACCACTTTATCACAATAATATACACTTAATAGTGTTGTGTTCCAAGTTTCGTGCAAAACAATCAAAGTTTGAGCTACTTTATGCGCAAAAGTGCCAAAAATGAATTAAAACCCTTAAAATCGCAACTTAACACGTAATTGCTAGCATATGAATATGTTTTACAATGCTAACCACTTCAGAACATTAATATATACCATATAGTGTTGTGTGCAAGGTTTCGTGCAAAACAAACGAAGTTTGAGCTACTCTATGCGCAAAAGTGCAAAAAACGCTAAAAAAAACCCTTAAAATCGCAACTTAACACGTAATTTCTAGCATATGGACTATGATTTACAATTCTAACCACTTCAACACAATAATATATACTAAATAGTGTTGTGTGCCAAGTTTGTGCAAAACAAACTAAGTTTGTGCTACCTTATGCGCAAAAGTGGAAAATACGCTAAAAAACTCTTAAATTCTCAACTTAACACGTAATTTCTAGCGTATGACTATGATTTACAATTCTAACCACTTCAACGACCATAATATATACCATATAGTGTTGTGTGCCACGTTTCGTGCAAAACAAACCATGTTTGAGCTAGTTTATGTGCAAAAGTGCCAAAAACGCCTAAAAACCCTTCAAATCGTAACTTAACACGTGAGTTCTAGCATATGACTATGATTTACATTTCTAACCACTTCAACAAAATAATATATACCAAATAGTGTTATGAGCCAAGTTTCATGCAAAACCAATCAAGTTTGAGCTACTTTATGCGCAAAAGTGCCAAAAACGCTTAAAAATCCTTAATATCGCAACATAACACGTAATTTCTAACATATGACTATGATTTACAATTCTAACCACTTTAACACAATAATACATACCAAATAGTGTTGTGTGCCAAGTTTCGTGCAAAAAAAACTAAGTTTGAGCTACATTATGCGCAAAAGTGGCAAAAACGCTTAAAAACTCTTAAAATCGCAACTTAACAAATAATTCTAGCATATGACTATGATTTACAATTCTAACCACTTCAAAATAATAATATATACCCAATAGTGTTGTGTGCCATGTTTCGTGCAAAACAAACCAAGTTTGAGCTTCTTTATGCGCAAAAGTGCCAAAAACGCTTAAAAACCCTTAAAATCTGAACTTAACACGTAATTGCTAGCATATGAATATGATTTACAATGCTAACCACTTCAGAACATTAATATATACCATACAGTGTTGTGTGTAAGCTTTCGTGCAAAACAAACGAAGTTTGAGCTATTTTATGCGCAAAAGTGCCAAAAACGATTATAAAACCCTTAAAATCGCAACTTAACACGTAATTTCTAACATATGACCATGATTTACAATTCTAACCACTTTAACACAATATACATACCAAATAGTGTTGTATCCCAAGTTTCGTGCAAAACAAACTAAGTTTCAGCTACTTTATGCACAAAAGTGTTAAAAACAATTAAAAAACCCTTAAAACCGCAACTTAACACGTAATTTCTAGCATATGACTATGATTTACCATTTTAACCACATCAACACAATAATATATACAAAATAGTATTGTGTGCCAAGTTTCGTGCAAAACAAAAAAAATTTGAGCTACTTTATGCGCAAAAGTTGCAAAAGCGTTTAAAAACTCTTAAAATCACAACTTAACACGTAATTTCTAGCATATGACTATGATTTACAATTCTAACCACTTCAAAAAAAATAATATATACCAAATAGTGTTGTGCGCCATGTTACGCGCGAAACAAACCAAGTTTGAGCTATATTATGCGCAAAAGTGCCAAAAACGTTTAAAAACCCTTAAAATCGCAACTTAACACGTAATTTCTAACATATGACTATGATTTACAATTCTAACAACTTCAACTCAATAATAGATACCAAATAGTGTTGTGTGCAAAGTTTCGTGAAAAAAAAACTAAGTTTCAGTTACTATATGCGCAAAAGTGCCAAAAACGCTTAAAAAAACCGTTCAAAATCGCAACTTAACACGTAATTTCTAGCATATGACTATCATTTACAATTCTAACCACTTCACGACAATAATATATACGAAATAGTGTGGTGTGCCATGTTTCGTGCAAAACAAACCAACTTTAAGCTACTTTATTCGCACAAGTGCCAAAAATGCTAAAAAAACCCTTAAAATCGCACTTAACACGTAATTTCTAGCATATGACTATGATTTACAATTCTAACCACTTCAACAAAATAATATATATCAAATAGTTTTGTGTGCTAAGTTTCGTGCAAAACAAAAATAAGTTTGAGCTACTTTATGCACAAAAGTGCCAAAGACGTTTAAAAAACCCTTAAAATCGCAACTTAACACGTAATTTCTAGCATACGACTATTATTTACAATTCGAACCACTTCCACACAATAATATATACAAAATAGTGTTGTTTGCCAAGTTTCATGCAAAACAAGCCAAATTTGAGCTACTTTATGCGCAAAGGTGCCAAAAACGCTTAAAACACCTTTAAATCGCAACTTAACACGTAATTTCTAGTATAGGACTATGATTTAAAATTCTAACCACTTTATCACAATAATATACACTTAATAGTGTTGTGTTCCAAGTTTCGTGCAAAACAATCAAAGTTTGAGCTACTTTATGCGCAAAAGTGCCAAAAATGAATTAAAACCCTTAAAATCGCAACTTAACACGTAATTGCTAGCATATGAATATGTTTTACAATGCTAACCACTTCAGAACATTAATATATACCATATAGTGTTGTGTGCAAGGTTTCGTGCAAAACAAACGAAGTTTGAGCTACTCTATGCGCAAAAGTGCAAAAAACGCTAAAAAAAACCCTTAAAATCGCAACTTAACACGTAATTTCTAGCATATGGCTATGATTTACAATTCTAACCACTTCAACACAATAATATATACTAAATAGTGTTGTGTGCCAAGTTTGTGCAAAACAAACTAAGTTTGTGCTACCTTATGCGCAAAAGTGGAAAATACGCTAAAAAACTCTTAAATTCTCAACTTAACACGTAATTTCTAGCGTATGACTATGATTTACAATTCTAACCACTTCAACGACCATAATATATACCATATAGTGTTGTGTGCCACGTTTCGTGCAAAACAAACCATGTTTGAGCTAGTTTATGTGCAAAAGTGCCAAAAACGCCTAAAAACCCTTCAAATCGTAACTTAACACGTGAGTTCTAGCATATGACTATGATTTACATTTCTAACCACTTCAACAAAATAATATATACCAAATAGTGTTATGTGCCAAGTTTCATGCAAAACCAATCAAGTTTGAGCTACTTTATGCGCAAAAGTGCCAAAAACGCTTAAAAATCCTTAATATCGCAACTTAACACGTAATTTCTAACATATGACTATGATTTACAATTCTAACCACTTTAACACAATAATACATACCAAATAGTGTTGTGTGCCAAGTTTCGTGCAAAAAAAACTAAGTTTGAGCTACTTTATGCGCAAAAGTGGCAAAAACGCTGAAAAACTCTTAAAATCGCAACTTAACAAATAATTCTAGCATATGACTATGATTTACAATTCTAACCACTTCAAAATAATAATATATACCCAATAGTGTTGTGTGCCATGTTTCGTGCAAAACAAACCAAGTTTGAGCTTCTTTATGCGCAAAAGTGCCAAAAACGCTTAAAAACCCTTAAAATCTGAACTTAACACGTAATTGCTAGCATATGAATATGATTTACAATGCTAACCACTTCAGAACATTAATATATACCATACAGTGTTGTGTGTAAGCTTTCGTGCAAAACAAACGAAGTTTGAGCTATTTTATGCGCAAAAGTGCCAAAAACGATTATAAAACCCTTAAAATCGCAACTTAACACGTAATTTCTAACATATGACCATGATGTACAATTCTAACCACTTTAACACAATAATACATACCAAATAGTGTTGTATCCCAAGTTTCGTGCAAAACAAACTAAGTTTCAGCTACTTTATGCACAAAAGTGTTAAAAAACAATTAAAAAACCCTTAAAACCGCAACTTAACACGTAATTTCTAGCATATGACTATGATTTACCATTTTAACCACATCAACACAATAATATATACGAAATAGTATTGTGTGCCAAGTTTCGTGCAAAACAAAAAAAAATTTGAGCTACTTTATGCGCAAAAGTTGCAAAAGCGTTTAAAAACTCTTAAAATCACAACTTAACACGTAATTTCTAGCATATCACTATGATTTACAATTCTAACCACTTCAAAAAAAATAATATATACCAAATAGTGTTGTGCGCCATGTTACGCGCGAAACAAACCAAGTTTGAGCTATATTATGCGCAAAAGTGCCAAAAACGTTTAAAAAACCCTTAAAATCGCAACTTAACACGTAATTTCTAACATATGACTATGATTTACAATTCTAACAACTTTAACTCAATAATAGATACCAAATAGTGTTGTGTGCAAAGTTTCGTGAAAAAAAAACTAAGTTTCAGTTACTATATGCGCAAAAGTGCCAAAAAACGCTTAAAAAAACCGTTCAAATCGCAACTTAAACACGTAATTTCTAGCATATGACTATCATTTACAATTCTAACCACTTCACGACAATAATATATACGAAATAGTGTGGTGTGCCATGTTTCGTGCAAAACAAACCAACTTTAAGCTACTTTATTCGCACAAGTGCCAAAAATGCTAAAAAACCCTTAAAATCGCAACTTAACACGTAATTTCTAGCATATGACTATGATTTACAATTCTAACCACTTCAACAAAATAATATATATCAAATAGTTTTGTGTGCTAAGTTTCGTGCAAAACAAAAATAAGTTGAGCTACTTTATGCACAAAAGTGCCAAAAACGTTTAAAAACCCTTAAAATCGCAACTTAACACGTAATTTCTAGCATACGACTATTATTTACAATTCGAACCACTTCCACACAATAATATATACAAAATAGTGTTGTTTGCCAAGTTTCATGCAAAACAAGCCAAATTTGAGCTACTTTATGCGCAAAGGTGCCAAAAACGCTTAAAACACCTTTAAATCGCAACTTAACACGTAATTTCTAGTATAGGACTATGATTTAAAATTATAACCACTTTATCACAATAATATACACTTAATAGTGTTGTGTTCCAAGTTTCGTGCAAAACAATCAAAGTTTGAGCTACTTTATGCGCAAAAGTGCCAAAAATGAATTAAAACCCTTAAAATCGCAACTTAACACATAATTGCTAGCATATGAATATGTTTTACAATGCTAACCACTTCAGAACATTAATATATACCATATAGTGTTGTGTGCAAGGTTTCGTGCAAAACAAACGAAGTTTGAGCTATTCTATGCGCAAAAGTGCAAAAAAGGCTAAAAAAAACCCTTAAAATCGCAACTTAACACGTAATTTCTAGCATATGACTATGATTTACAATTCTAACAACTTTAAGAAAATAATATTTATCAAATATTGTTGTGTGCCAAATTTCGTGCAAAACAAAAATAAGTTTGACCTACTTTATGCCCACAAGTGCCAAAAATGCTTAAAAACCCTTAAAATCGCAACTTAACCACGTAATTTCTAGCATATGATTATGATTTACAATTCGAACCACTTCAACACAATAATATATACCTAATAGTGTTGTGTGCTAAGTTTCGTGCAAAACAAACCAAGTTTGAACTACTTTATGCGCAAAGGTGCCAAAAACGCTTAAAAAACCCTTTAAATCGCAACTTAACACGTAATTTCTAGCACATTACTATGATTTACAATTCTAACCACTTTAACACAACAAATTATACTTAATAGTGTTGTGTGCCAAGTTTCGTGCAAAACAAAGAAAGTTTGAGCTACTTTATGCGCAAAAGTGCCAAAAAATGAATTAAAACCCTAAAAATCGAAACTTAACACGTAATTGCTAGCATATGAATATGATTTACAATGCTAACCACTTCAGAACATTAATATATACCATATAGTGTTGTGTGCAAGTTTTCGTGAAAAACAAACCAAGTTTGTGCTACTCTATGCGCAAAAGTGCCAAAAACGGTAAAAAAAAACCCATAAAATCGCAACTTAACACGTAATTTGTAGCATATGACTATGATTACAATTCTAACCACTTCAACACAATAATATATACTAAATAGTGTTGTGTGCCAAGTTTGTGCAAAACAAACAAAGTTTGTGCTACCTTATGCGCAAAAGTGGAAAATACGCTAAAAAACTCTTAAATTCTCAACTTAACACGTAATTTCTAGCATATGACTATGATTTACAATTCTAACCACTTCAATGAAAATAATATATACCATATAGTGTTGTGTGCCACGTTTCGTGCAAAACAAACCATGTTTGAGCAACTTTAAGCACAAACCCTTAAAAACGCCTAAAAACCATTCAAATCGTAACTTAACACGTAAGTTCTAGCATATGACTATGATTTACAATTCTAACCACTTCAACAAAATAATATATACCAAATAAATTTATGTGCCAAGTTTCGTGCAAAACCAATCAAGTTTGAGCTACTTTATGCGCAAAAGTGCCAAAAACGCTTAAAAACCCTTAATATCGCAACTTAACACGTAATTTCTAACATATGACTATGATTTAAAATTCTAACCACTTAAACACAATAATACATACTAAATAGTGTTGTGTGCTAAGTTTCGTGCATAAAAAACTAAGTTTGAGCAACTTTATGCGCAAAAGTGGCAAAAACGCTTAAAAACTCTTAAAATCGCAACTTAACAAATAATTTCTAGCATATGACTATGATTTACAATTCTAACCACTTCAAAATAATAATATATACCAAATAGTGTTGTGTGCGAAGTTTAGTACAAAACAAATCAAGTTTGAGCTACTTTATGCGCAAAAGTGTCAAAAACGCTTAAAAACCCTTCAAATCGCAACTTAACACGTAATTTCTAGTATATGACTACGATTCACAATTCTAACCACTTCAAGACAATAATATATACCAAATATTGTGGTTTTCCTTTTTTCGTGCAAAACAAACCAAGTTGAAGCTACTTTATGCGCACAAGTGCCAAAAATGCTTAAATACCCTTAAAATCCCAACTTAACACGTAATTTCTAGCATATGACTATGAATTACAATTCTAACCACTTCAACAAAATAATATATACCAAATAGTGTTGTGTGCCAAGTTTCGTGTAAAAAAAAATAAGTTTGAGCTAATTTATGCGCAAAGATGCCAAAAACGCCTAAAAACCATTTCAATCGCAACTTAACACGTAATTTCTAGCATTTGACTATGATTTACAATTCTAACAACTTTAAGACAATAATATATACTTAATAGTGATGTGTGCAAAGTTACTTGCAAAACAAAGAAAGTTTGAACTACTTTATGCGCAAAAGTGCCAAAAATGAATTAAAACCCTTAAAATCGCTACATAACACGTAATTTCTAGCATATGAATATGATTAACAATTCTAACCACTTCAGAACATTAATATATACCATATAGTTTTGTGTGCCAAGTTTTGTGCAAAACAAACCGAGTTTGAGCTACTTTATGCGCAAAAGTGCCAAAAATGCTTAAAAACCCTTAAAATCGCAACTTAACGCGTAATTTATTGCATATGACTAGGATTTACAATTATATCTACTTGAAGACAATAATATATACCAAATAGTGTTGTGTGCCAAGTTTCGTGCAAAACAAACCAAGTTTGAGCTACTTTATGCGCAAAAATGTCAAAAATGCATAAAAACCCTTAAAATCGAATCTTAACACGTAATTTCGAGCACATGACTATGATTTACAATTCTAAGAACCTTAACACAGTAATATATACCAAATAGTGTTGTATGCCAAGTTTCGTGCAAAACAAACCTTATTTGAGCTACTTTATGCGCAAAACTGCCAAAAACACTTAAAAACCGGTAAAATCGCAACTTTATATGTAATTTTTAGCATATGACTATGATTTAAAATTCTAAGCACTTCAACACAATAATATATACCAAATAGTGTTGTGTGCAAAGTTTCGTGAAAAACAAACCAAGTTGGAGCTACTTAATGCACAAAAGTGCCAAAAACGCTTGTATGAGTATGATTTAAAATCGCAACTTAACATGTAATTTCCAACATATGAGTATGATTTACAATTCTATCCACTTCAACAAAATAATATATACCAAATAGTTTTGTGTGCCAAGTTTCGTGCAAAACAAAAATAAGTTTGAGCTACTTTATGTGCAAAAGTGCCAAAAACGTTTAAAAACCCTTAAAATCGCAACTTCACACGTAATTTCTAGCATACGATTATTATTTACAATTCGAGCCACTTTCACACAATAATATATACCAACTAGTGTTGTTTGCCAAGTTTCATGCAAAACAAGCCAAGTTTGAGCTACTTTATGCGCAAAGGTGCCAAAAACGCTTAAAACACCTTTAAATCGCAACTTAACACGTAATTTCTAGTATAGGACTATGATTTAAAATTCTAACAACTTTATCACAATAATATATACTTAATAGTGTTGTGTTCCAAGTTTCGTGCAAAACAAACAAAGTTTGAACCACTTTATGTGCAAAAGTGCCAAAAACGCTTAAAAAACCCTTAAAATCTCAACTTAACACGTAATTTCTAGCATATGACTATGATTAAAAATTCTATCCACTTCAACAAAATAATATATACCAAATAGTATTGTGTGCCAAGTTTCGTGCAAAACAAAAATAAGTTTGAGCTACTTTATGCGCAAAGGTGCCAAAAACGCCTAAAAACCATTTCAATCGCAACTTAACACGTAATTTCTAGCATATGACTATGATTTAATTTATAACAACTTTAACACAATAATATATACTTAATAGTGTTGTGTGCAAAGTTCCTTGCAAAACAACGAAAGTTTGAACTACTTTATGCGCAAAAGTGCCAAAAATGAATTAAAACCCTTAAAATCGCTACTTAACACGTAATTTCTAGCATATGAATATGATTAACAATTCTAACCACTTCAGAACATTAATATATACTATATAGTTTTATGTGCCAAGTTTTGTGCAAAACAAACTAAGTTTGAGCTACTTTATGCGCAAAAGTGCCAAAAACGCTTAAAAACCCTTAAAATCGCAACTTAACGCGTAATTTCTTGCATATGTCTAGGATGTACAATTATATTAACATCAAGACAATAATATATACCAAATAGTGTTGTATGCCAAGTTTCGTGCAAAACAAACCAAGTTTGAGCTACTTTATGCGCAAAAATGCCAAAAACGCATAAAAATCCTTAAAATCGAAACTGAACACGTAATTTCGAGCACATGACTATGATTTAAAATTCTAAGAACCTTAACACAGTAATATATACCAAATAGTGTTGTGTGCCAAGTTTCCTGCAAAACAAAATAAGTTTGAGCTACTTTATGCGTAAAAATGCCAAAAACGCTTTAAAAACTCTTAAAATCGCAACTTAACACATAATTTCTAGCATATGACTATGATTTACAATTCTAACCACTTAAACACTAAAATATATACCAAATAGTGTTGTGTGCCATGTTTCGTACAAAACAAACAAAGTTTGAGCTACTTTATGCGCAAAAGTGCCAAAATTGAATTAAAACCCTTAAAATCGCAACATATCACATAATTTCTAGTATATGACTATAATTTAGAATTATAACCACTTCAAGAAAATAATATAAATCAAATAATGTTGTGTGCCAAGTTTCGTGCAAAACAAACAAAGTTTTAGCTACTTTATGCGCAAAAGTGCCAAAAACGATTAAAAACCCTTAAAATCGCAACTTATAACGTAATTTCTAGCATATGATTATGATTTATAATTCTAACCACTTCAACACAATAATATATACCAAATAGTGTTGTGTGCCAAGTTTCGTGCAAAAAAAACTAAGTTTGAGATACTTTATGCGCAAAAGTGGCAAAAACGCTTAAAAACTCTTAAAATCGCAACCTAACACATAATTTCTAGCATATGACTATGATTTACAATTCTAACCACTTCAAAACTATGATATATACCGAATAGTTTTGTGTGCCAAGTTTCGTGCAAAACAAACTAAGTTTGAGCTACTTTATGCGCAAAAGTGCCAAAAACGCTTAAAAAACCTTCAAATCGCAACTTAATACGTAATTTCTAGCATATGACCTTGATTTACAACTCCAACCACTTGAAGACAATAATATATACTTAATAGTGTTGTGTGCAAAGTTTCGTGCAAAACAAACAAAGTTTGAACTACTTTATACGCAAAAGTGCCAAAAACGCTTAAAAAACCCTTCAAATCGCAACTGAACACGTAATTTCTAACATATGACTATGATTTACAACTCTAACCACTTCAAGACAATAATATATACCAAATAATGTGGTGTGCCTTGTTTCGTGCAAAACAAACAAAGTTTAAGCTACTTTATGCGCACAAGTGCCAAAAATGCTTAAATACCCTTAAAATCGCAACTTAACACGTAATTTCTTACATATGACTATGATTTACAATTATAAAAACTTTAACAAAATAATATATACCAAATAGTTTTGTGTGCCAATTTTCGTGAAAAACAAAAATAAGTTTGAGCTACTTTATGCGTAAAGGTGCCAAATACGTTTAAAAACAATTTCAGTCGCAACTTAACACGTAATTTCTAGTATATGACTATGATTTACAATTCTAACCACTTTAACACAATAATATATACTTAATAGTGTTTTGTGCAAAGTTTCGTGCAAAACAAACAAAGTTTTAACTACTTTATGCGCAAAGTGCCAAAAATGAATTAAAACCCTTAAAATCGCTACTTAACAAGTAATTTCTAGCATATGATTATGATTTAAAATTCTAACCACTTCAGAACATTAATATATATACCATATAGTGTTTTGTGCCAAGTTTCGTGTAAAACAAACCAAGTTTGAGCCACTATAAGCGCAAAAGTGCCAGAAACGCTTAAAAATCCTTAAAATCGCAACTTAACACGTAATTTCTAGCATATGATTATGATTTACAATGTGAACCACTTCCACACAATAATATATACCAAATAGTGTGATGTGCCTTGTTTCGTGCAAAACAAACCAAGTTTAAGCTACTTTATGCGCACAAGTGCCAAAAATGCTTAAATACCCATAAAATCGCAACTTAACACATAATTTCTAGCATATGACTATGATTTACAATTCTAACCACTTCAACAAAATAATATATACCAAATAGTATTGTGTGCCAAGTTTCGTGGAAAACAAAAATAAGTTTGAGCTACTTTATGCGCAAAGGTGCCAAAAACGCTTAAAAACAATTTCCGTCGCAATTAAACACATAATTTCTAGTATATGACTATGATTTACAATTCTAACCACTTTAACACAATAATATATACTTAATAGTGTTATGTGCAAAGTTTCGTGCAAAACAAACAAAGTTTGAACCACTTTATGCCCAAAAGTGCCAAAAATGAATTAAAACCCTTAAAATCGCTACTTAACACGTAATTTCTAGCATATGACTATAATTTAGTATTATAACCACTTCAAGAAAATAATATATACCAAATAGTGTTGTGTGCCATGTTTCGTGCAAAACAAACAAAGTTTTAGCTACTTTATTCGTAAAAGTGCCAAAAACGATTAAAAACCCTTAAAATCGCAACTTAAAACGTAATTTCTAGCATATGACTATGATTTATAATTCTAACCACTTCAACACAATAATATATACCAAATAGTGTTGTGTGCCAAGTTTCGTGAAAAAAAACCAAGTTTGAGCTACTTTATACGCAAAAATGCCAAAAATGCATAAAAACCTGTAAAATCGCAACTTAACACGTAATTTTTAGCATATGAGTATGATTTACAATTCTAACCACTTCAAAAAAATAATATATACCAAGTAGTGTTGTGTGCCAAGTTTCGTGCAAAACAAATCAAGTTTTTGCTACTTTATGCGCAAAAGTGCCAAAAACGCTTAAAAATTCTTAAGATCGCAACATAACACGTAATTTCTAGCATATGACTATGATTTACAATTCTAACCTTTTAAACACAATAATACATACCAAATAGTGTTGTGTGCCAAGTTTCGTGCAAAAAAAAACTAAGTTTGAGCTACTTTATGCGCAAAAGTGGCAAAAACGCTTAAAAACTCATAAAATCGCAACTTAACACATAATTTCTAGCATATGACTATGATTTACAATTCTAACCACTTCAAAACAATAATATATATCGAATAGTGTTGTGTGCCAAGTTTCGTGCAAAACAAACCAAGTTTGAGCTACATTATGCGCAAAAGTGCCAAAAACGGTTAAAAAACCCTTCAAATTGCAACTTAACACGTAATTTCTAGCATATGACTATGATTTACAACTCTAACCACTTCAAGACAATAATATATACCAAATAGTGTGGTGTGCCTTGTTTCGTGTAAAACAAACCAAGTTTAAGCTACTTTATGCGCACAAGTGCCAAAAATGCTTAAATACCCTTAAAATCGCAACTTAACACGTAATTTCTCGCATATGACTATGATTTAGAATTCTAACCACTTTAACAAAATAATATATACCAAATAGTGTTGTGTGCCAAGTTTCGTGGAAAACAAAAATAAGTTTGAGCTACTTTAAGCGCAAAGGTGCCAAAAACACTTAAAAACAGTTTCAGTCGCAACTTAACACATAATTTCTAGTATATGACTATGATTTACAATTCTAACCAGTTTAACACAAAAATATATACTTAATAGTGTTGTGTGTTTAATGTTTCGTGCAAAACAAACAAAGTTTGAACCACTTTATGCGCAAAAGTGCCAAAATGAATTAAAACCCTTAAAATCTCTACTTAATACGTAATTTCTAGCATATGAATATGATTTACAATTCTCACCTGTTCAGAACATTAATGTATACCATATAGTGTTGTGTGCAAAGTTTCGTGCAAAAGAATCCAAGTTTGAGCTACTTTATGCGCAAAGGTGCCAAAAATGCTTAAAAACCCTTAAAAATCGCAACTTAAAACGTAATTTCTAGCATATGACTATGATTTAAAATTCTAACCACTTCAACACAATAATATACACCAAATAGTGTTGTGTGCAAAGTTTCGTGCAAAACAAACTAAGTTTGAACTACTTTATGCGCAAAAATGCCAAAAACGCATAAAAACCCTTAAAATCGAAACTTAACTCGTAATTTCGAGCACATGACTATGATTTACAATTCTAAGAACCTCAACACAGTAATGTATACCAAATAGTGTTGTGTGCCAAGTTTCGTGCAAAATAAACCTTATTTGAGCTACTTTATGCGCAAAACTGCCAAAAACACTTAAAAACCCGTAAAATAGTAACTTAACACGTAATTTATAGCATATGACTATGATTTAAAATTCTAACCACTTCAACACAATAATATATACCAAATAGTGTTATGTTCCAAGTTTCGTGAAAAAGAAACCAAGTTTGAGCTACTCAATGCACAAAAGTGCCAAAAACGCTTATAAAACCCTTAAAATTGCAACTTGACACGTAATTTCTAGCATATGACTAGGATTTACAATTATAACTACTTCATGACAATAATATATACCAAATAGTTTTGTGTGCCAAGTTTCGTGCAAAACAAACCAAGTTTGAGCTACTTTATGCGCAAAAATGCCAAAAACGCATAAAAACCCTTAAAATCGAAACTTAACACGTTATTTCGAGCACATGACTATGATTTACAATTCTAAGAACCTCAACACATTAATATATACCAACTACTGTTGTGTGCCAAGTTTCGTGCAAAACAAACCTTATTTGAGCTACTTTATGCGCAAAATTGCCAAAAACACTTAAAAACCCGTAAAATCGCAACTTAACACGTAATTTTTAGCATATGACTATGATTTAAAAATCTAACCACTTAAACACAATAATATATACCAAATAGTGTTGTGTGCCAAGTTTCGTGAAAAACAAACCAAGTTTGAGCTACTTAATGCACAAAAGTGCTAAAAACGCTTATAAAACCCTTAAAATCGTAACTTAACACGTAATTTCCAACATATGACTATGATTTACAATTCTATCCACATCAACAAAATAAGATATACCAAATAGTGTTGTGTGACTAGTTTCTTGCAAAAAAAAAAAAAAAGTTTTTGCTACTTTATGCGCAAAAGTGCCGAAAACGCTTAAAAACCCTTAAAATCCAACTTAACACGTAATTTCTAGCATATGATTATGATTTACAATTCGAACCACTTCCACACAATAATATATACCAAATAGTGTGTTGTGCCTTGTTTCGTGCAAAACAAACCAAGTTTAAGCTACTTTATGCGCACAAGTGTCAAAAATTATTAAATACCCTTAAAATCGCAACTTAACACGTAATTTCTTGCATATGACTATGATTTAAAATTCCAACCCCTTCAACAAAATAATATATACCAAATAATGTTGTGTGCCAAGTTTCGTGCAAAACCAAAACAAGTTTGAGCTACTTTATGCGCAAAGGTGCCAAAAACGCTTAAAAACAATTTCAGTCGCAACTTAACACGTAATTTCTAGTATATGACTATAATTTACAATTCTAACAACTTTATAACAATAATATATACATAATAGTGTTGTGTGCAAATTTTCGTGCAAAACAAACAAAGTTTGAACCACTTTATGCGCAAAAGTGCCAAAAATGAATTAAAACCCTTAAAATCGCTACTTAACACGTAATTTCTAGCATATGAATATGATTTACAATTCTAACCTCTTCATAACATTAATATATACCATATAGTGTTGTGTGCCAAGTTTCATGCAAAAGAATCCAAGTTTGAGCTACTTTATGCGCAAAAGTGCCAAAAATGCTTAAAAACCCTTAAATTCGCAACTTAACACGTAATTTCTAGCATATGACTAGGATTTACAATTATAACTACTTCAAGACAATAATATATACCAAATAGTATTGTGTGCCATGTTTCGTGCAAAACAAACCAAGTTTGAGGTACTTTATGCGCAAAAGTGCCAAACACGCTTAAAAACCCTTAAAATCGCAACTTAACACGTAATTTGTAGCATATGACTATGATTTAAAATTCTAACCACTTACACAAAATAATATATACCAAATAGTGTTGAGTGCCATGTTTCGTGCAAAACAAACCAAGTTTGAGCTACTTTATGCGCAAAAATGCCAAAAACGCATAAAAACCCTTAAAATCGAAACTTAACACGTAATTTCGAGCACATGACTATGATTTACAATTCAAAGAACCTCAACACAGTAATATATACCAAATAGTGTTGTGTGCCAAGTTTCGTGCAAAACAAACCTTATTTGAGCTACTTTATTAGCAAAACTTCAAAAAACACTTAACAACCTGTATAATCGCAACTTAACACGTAATTTCTAGTATATGACTATGATTTAAAATTCTAACCACTTCAACACTATAATATATACCAAATAGTTTTCTGTGCCAAGTTTCGTGAAAAACAAACCAAGTTTGAGCTACTTAATGCACAAAAGTGCCAAAAACGCTTAAAAACCCTTAAAATCGCAACTTAACACCTAATTTCTAGGATATGACTATTGTTTTCAATTCTAACCATTTCAACACTATAATATATGCTAAATAGTGTTGTGTGCCAAGTTTCGTGCATAACAAACCAAATTTGTGTTACTTTACGCGCGAAATTGACAAAAACGCTTAAAAACCCGTAAAATCGCAACTTAACTTCTAATTTCTAGCATATGAATATTATTTTCAATTCTAACCATTTCAACACAATAATATATGCCAAATAGTGTTGTGTGCCAAGTTTCTTGCATAACAAACCATGTTTGACCTACTTTACACGCGAAATTGACACAACAGCAAACTAGTGACCAGACTTCCTTGCACGACACGTGGAGACCAAACCTATGCATCCAGGACCTAGGCTAAAGTGGAAATGGAATCTTAGTAATTGGATCTAGCTATCAAGGTCCTAAAACCATTCTAACAATCCCCGTGGACTCCTAGAAGCTGAGCTGTAGGAGGGTTGCTCGACAGTTTGCTAGATCAAAATTGTTTAAGTGTTTGTGGTCGTTTCGTGTTCTTTTCATGATCATTTGTAGTTTTTGT
Source organism: Amaranthus tricolor (assembly GCF_026212465.1). NCBI lineage: Eukaryota > Viridiplantae > Streptophyta > Magnoliopsida > Caryophyllales > Amaranthaceae > Amaranthus > Amaranthus tricolor. Next base: position 14,109,700 of record NC_080055.1, read on the forward strand.
CTGTGTTATTAATCAAAGCTTACGCACAAAATTAATCCTTGCATAACCAAGGCCTTAATCAACCCCGGTTTTGCATCAAAATAAGGTTTGAGCTACTTTACGCACGAAATTGACAAAAACGCTTAAAAACCCTTAAAATCGTACCATAACTTCTAATTTCTAGCATATGACTGTTATTTTCAATTCTAACCATTTCAACACAATAATATATGCCAAATAGCGTTGTGTGCCAAGTTTCGTGCATAACAAACCATGTTTGACCTACTTTACGCGCGAAATTGACAAAAACGCTTAAAAACCCTTAAAATCGCAACTTAACACCTAATTTCTAGCATATGACTATTATTTTGAATTCTAACCATTTCAACACAATAATATATGCCAAATAGTGTTGTGTGCCAAGTTTCGTGCAAAACAAAGCAAGTTTGAGCTACTTTACGCGCGAAATTGACAAAAACGCTTAAAAACCCTTAAAATCGCAACTTAACGCCTAATTTATAGCATATGACTATTATTTTCAATTCTAACCATTTCAACACAATAATATATGCCAAATAGTGTTGTGTTCCAAGTTTCGTGCATAACAAACCAAATTTGACCTACTTTACGCGCGAAATTGACAAAAACGCTTAAAAACCCTTAAAATCGCAACTTTTCTTCTAATTTCTATCATATGACTATTATTTTCTATTCTAACCATTTCAACACAATAATATACGCCAAATAGTGTTGTGTGCCAAGTTTCGTGAAAAACAAACAATGTTTGAGCTACTTAATGCACAAAAGTGCCAAAAACGCTTATAAAACCCTTAAAATCGCAACTTAACACGTAATTTCCAACATATGAATATGATTTACAATTCTAACCACTTCAACAAAATAATATATACCAAATAGTGTTGTGTGACTAGTTTCGTGCAAAAAAAAACAAAGTTTTAGCTACTTTATGCGCAAAAGTGCCAAAAACGCTTAAAAACTCTTAAAGTCGCAACTTAACACGTAATTTCTAGCATATGATTATGCTTTACATTTCGAACCACTTCCACACAATAATATTTACCAAATAGTGTGGTGTGCCTTGTTTCGTGCAAAACAAACCAAGTTTAAGCTATTTTATGCGCCCAAGTGCCAAAAATGCTTAAATACCCTTAAAATCGCAACTTAACACGTAATTTCTAGCATATGACTATGATTTACAATTCTAACCACTTCAACAAAATAATATATACCAAATAGTGTTGTGTGCCAAGTTTCGTGCAAAACAAAAATAAGTTTGAGCTACTTTATGCGCAAAGGTGTCAAAAACGCTTGAAAACAATTTCAGTCGCAACTTAACACGTAACACTAGTGGAAAAAACCTCATTTGCTGCGGTTTTGGCCCCAAGCAATAGTGATAGCAGCAAATAGCCTATTTTAAATGCTGCGGTTAAAAACCGCAACAAAAAAGGCTATTATTTGCCGCGGTCAGTCCCCAAAATTGCAGCAAATAAGTGGTATTATTTGCTGCGGTCAGTCCCTATAACCGCACCAAAAAAGTGGTAATATATGCTGCGGTCAGCACCCATAACCGCAGCAAATAATAGCACTTATTTGCTGCGGTTTTGGGTGCTTACCGCAACAAATAGATATTTTTTTTTGTTTATTCGATTTATTCTAATAATAATCCAATAATAATGTAAAATAACAATGATTAATCCAATAATAATCCAATGATAATCACCAATAATCTCTTTGTAATAATAATCTCTCGCTCGTATATATAATATAATATTATGTACGTACATATATATATATATATATATATATATATATATATATATATATATATATATATATATATATATATATATATATATATATATATATATATATATATATATATATATATATATATATATATATATATATAATATACATTAAAGTATAAAAAATAATCTATACTAATTACAATTTATCAAGGACAAATATTAGCAAGATACACGGCGATCTTGTCTTTTAATTCGCGCATCTCTTCACTTCTCAAAGGGCGTGTTTCCCTCGGAATGTCGTTTAAAACCTATATATAATGTAAAAATAAAAAATTAATATAGAAACATTAGATTTTACCAATAATATATTTAATTAATAACGTAACAAATACTTACGGCATCTGTATTTTTGACTCCAAAGTCCTTCACGGATTTTATAATATCGTCCATATACTTCAGCGCGTAGTAGCCGCAGTCAATGGAAGAAGAAGGTTGTTTAAAGCACTAAGAGAAAATAGATGTTAGTGTCAAAAACGGTTAAAAACGCATAAAATCGCAACTTAACACATAAATTCTAGAATATGACTATGATTTTCAATTCTAACAACTTCTACACAATAATATATACCAAATAGTGTTGTATGCCAAGTTTCGTGCAAAACAAACCAAGTTTGAGCTACTTTACGCGCGAAATTGACAAAAACGCTTAAAAACCCTTAAAATCGCAACTTAACACCTAATTTCTAATATATGACTATTATTTTCAATTCTAACCATTTCAACACAATAATATATGCTAAATAGTGTTGTGTGCCAAGTTTCGTGCATAACAAACCAAATTTGAGCTACTTTACGCGCGAAATTGAAAAAAAAACGCTTAAAAACAATTTCAGTCGCAACTTAACACATAATTTCTAGTATATGACTATGATTAACAATTCTAACCACTTTAACACAATAATATATACTTAATAGTGTTGTGTGCAAAGTTTTGTGCAAAACAAACAAAGTTTGAACCATTTTATGCGCAAAAGTGCCAAAAATGAATAAAAACCCTTAAAATCGCTACTTAACACGTAATTTCTAGCATATGAATATGCTTTACAATTCTAACATCTTCAAAACATTAATATATACCTTATAGAGTTGTGTGCAAAGTTTTGTGAAAAAGAATCCAAGTTTGAGCTACTTTATGCGCAAAAGTGCCAAAAATGCTTAAAAACTCTTAAAAATCGCAACTTAACACGTAATTTCTAGCATATGACTAGGATTTACAATTATAACTACTTCAAGACAATAATATGTACCATATAGTATTGTGTGCCAAGTTTCGTGCATAACAAACAAAGTTTGAGCTACTTTATGCGCAAAAGTGTCAAACACGCTTAAAAACCCTTAAAGTCGATACTTAACACGTAATTTTTAGCATATGACTATGATTTAAAATTCTAACCACTTCAACACAATAATATATACCAAATAGTGTTGTGTGCCAAGTTTCGTGCAAAACAAACTAAGTTTGATCTACCTTATGCGCAAAAATGCCAAAAACGCATAAAAACCCTTAAAATCGAAATTTAACACGTAATTTCGAGCACATGACTATGATTTACAATTCTAAGAACCTCGACATAGTAATGTATACCAAATAGTTTTGTGTGCCAAGTTTCGTGCAAAATAAACCTTATTTGAGCTACTTTATGCGCAAAACTGCCAAAAACACTTAAAAACCCGTAAAACCGCAATTTAACACGTATTTTGTAGCATATGACTATGATTTAAAATTCTAACCACTTCAACACAATAATATATACCAAATAGTGCTCTGTGCCAAGTTTCTTGAAAAACAATTCAAGTTTGAGCTACTTAATGCACAAAAGTGCAAAAAACGCTTAAAAACCCTTCAAATCGCAACTTAACACCTAATTTCTAGGATATGACTATTATTTTCAATTCTAACCATTTCAACAGAATAATATATGCTAAATAGTGTTGTGTGCCAAGTTTCGTGCATAACAAACCAAATTTGAGTTACTTTACGCGCGAAATTGACAAAAACGCTTAAAAACCCTTAAAATCGCAACTTAACTTCTAATTTCTAGCCTAAATGAAGTTTAAAGGGATCAAGAACTTTACTACAAATTGTGTTGAAGAAAGAAGAAAGCTCGGTAATAGCATATCTCACATGTTTTAGCAGTATTCCACGGATTGCAATTGGTAAGAACACTTGCATCATTACATGGAAATCGTGAGATTTCATGCTTCCCAACTTCAGCTCACCATTTAGGCTCACAAATCTCTTCATGTTGGATGAGTACCCAGACGGAACCTTAATGCCATACAAACACTCACAAAATGTCCGGTTCTCTGCTTTGGACAATGTGTAGCAAGCTGGAGGCAAATAAACTTTGTCATTACTCATCTTCTTCTTACTGCCACGAACTTCATCAGCTCTATTTCTTTTCTTACGCACCTTAACATGTGCCCACAACTCCGGACGAAGACCCTTACATTCTAACCAATCTCGCACGGCCCTAACATCCTTTGTCTTACCCGGAATGTTCATGAGAGTCCCGAGTATGGCATCGCATACATTTTTCTCTATATGCATAACGTCAAGACAATGCCTAACCTGTAGATCTCTCCAATATGGAAGCTTCCAAAAGATTGATTCTTTTTTCCATAATCGGTCTTCACCCCCTTGCACTTGCCCCATTTTACCAAATACAGTCTCAACTCCCTTAACCTGTTCATAAACCTCATAACCGGTCAACGGTCAACGAGCTACACGATCCTCAACCTCCCCGTTGAACAACTTCTTCTTCTTACGATATTGGTGGTCTCGTGGGAGGAACTTTCGATGGTGCATGAATACGTGTTTGCACTTAGGAATCCATGTGGATTCCATGTCATCGATACATATTGGGCATGCTTTCTTCCCTTTGTTCTTATACCCCGATAAGTTGCCATATGCCGAAAAATCATTAACGGTGCATAAAAGCATTGCACGCAAAGTGAACTCCTCATTAGCATATGCATCAAACACTGAAACGCCTTCATCCCACATCTTTCTCAAATCCTCAACGAGAGGTGTAAGATAAACATCTATGTCATTGCCAGGTTGTTTAGGACCCGAGATAAGAAGCGAAAGCATTATGTACTTACGCTTCATACACAACCAAGATGGCAAATTATAGATCACTAAAAGTACCGGCCAAGTACTATGTTGAGAACTAAGATTGCCGGATGGGTTCATTCCATCCGTACACAGTCCGAGCCTTAAATTACGAACCTCATCCCCAAAAGTCTTATGCAACCTATCAATACTCTTCCACTCCGAAGAATCAGATGGATGTGTGAGCAAGTGACCTTTCTTCACCCTATCTGCATGCCAACTCAAATTTAATGCATCTTTCTTTATAGAAAACAAGCGCTTGAATCTAGGTATTATTGGAAGATACCACAATACCTTAGCCGGGGGCCCTTTAGCATCCCGAGCCCCTTTACGCTTGTAGCGCGATAACCCACACCTAGGACACTCTTCTAAGTTCTCGTTTTCATTCCGATACAACACACAATCATTCGGACACGCATGAATCTTCTGGTACTCTAAGCCGAAAGGACACATGAGCTTTTTGGCATAATATGTCGACTTTGGAAGTTCATTTCCCTCAGGAAGCATCTCACCTAACGGTTCTAATAACATTATGAAACTAGCGTCACTCCAATTGAACTTTGACTTAATGTTGAAAATTGTCAACACTGCTGTTAGTTTGGTGAACTTTGTACATCCAAGGTACAAAGGCTTTTGAGAAGCCTCTGTCAACAAGACAAAAACATGAGGACGTTTTCCTAACTTATCCTCGACTCCCTCCATCATCTCATCAACACGATCCACATCCTCATCGACATTCTCTTCGTCTGTCTCATACCCATCAACATGATCTACTACATCCTCATTGACATCGGCCACATTATTGACGTCCTCAACAACACTTTTCTCTTTGTAAACTCCCTCCTCACCATGCCAAACCCAAACATGATATTGAGGCCTAAACCCACGTCGAAGTATGTGCTCCCTAAGGATATCAACACTATCTACCTTTGATACATTGCCACAACTGACACATGGGCAATAAAAACCAACTCCCCTCGTCCTAACTTGATGTTCAACCGCAACAGTACAAAATTCTAATACGCCATCAACAAATTCCGACGATTCAATGCTTCCATACATTCAAGAACAATCGTTTGTCATCCTAATTCAAAACAAAATTAATACACAACTTTTAAACATATATACTTATTTATAACAAACATATTTACTAAATATGCAAATAATTAATTAACAAACCACAAACCACAATATAAATACTAAACAACAAACCACATTCCTAAAAATATATACTTTGAATAATTAACATTGTATAACCTTAGAAATATAACATTCAAAATATAAATATTAATTAAAGACAAGTATAACAACAAACCACATTTTTAACAAAATATGCAAATAATTAACAAACCATACACAAACCACATTCACAAACCACATTTATAACTAAATTACTAAATTACAAGTGAAACAATAAAAATATAAACTTGCAAATTGATCTTTCTACTTGTAGTGAAAATCAAAAACTTATTACAAAGATAAATAATTGGTGTTCTCATAAAAATAGATATACTATTGTAGTTTCTTAATTCAAAAATTAATTCAATATTTCCTTTCTTTGCAATGATATAATTAGATTTTTCTTGTCAATTAACAAAATAAAAAAATTTAAATTGAAATAATATAAACATTCTCGCAATACAAAAAAAATTCCACTAGAGGTACATTTAAATAATTAATCTACACAAAACCAACAAAAAATTTCTTATTTATTCGATGTCACATTATCACCACTCTGTCAGTTATATACTTCATTAATTTCCACTTTGCATAAATAATTTGAAATTATTAGTATTGAAAAATTAGTAAGTAAAAATATTAATATAAAATATGAAAACAACATGTTCTAAGGTTCTTGATTATATTTTGTACTTTATATTATTTTGTATTTAATTTCAACTTATGTAATTAAAATTGAGTTTAGACATCACTAAAAACTTCCTTATTCAATGAGGAATTGAGGCAAATTGATGAGCTTGTTGTTGGGCTTACACATATAGGTCCATAAGATAACCCGACATAAGTCTGGTTTTCATAATACAACTAATTGGTTTAGGTGCAGAAGTCTATTAAATTATATTTGTTCATACTCTAACTTTTCCAAGTGAAAATCAAGATGGTGAGAAGCTCACTAACATAACCTTAAACAAATCACAATACATTTCATAGTCTACTTATCATTAACAAAGTTCAAGTTGCACTAATCGTTGATTCCCTCGACCCTTTTAATTCTACGATGATCACAACTGGGTAGTTCTCTAACACAACTATAACCAAATCACAATACATGTCATAGTCTATCTAGTAAGTAGTATCTATCATCATGTACTACAATAAACGTGATTCACCTTTACGGGGTGTTACAGCAAGACAGAAGCAAGCAGCGACAGCCTACAAAATTTTGGTTGAATAACAATTAAAAGGTCACAACAACAGCAAAATTACAAAAACTTCAAAAAACAAATCAGTGAATAAAGAATGATGATGATGATGAACAAGAACACGTACAATAGAAGAATAGTAGGGGTTTATGAAAATTTGAAGTTTGATGATGAACAAGAACAGAAGCAAGGATTTACCTTCAGAAACTGTTTGTGAAGATGAACAGCAACAAGCTAAGAATGATGACAGCAGCAAATGACCGTTTGTGAAGATGAACAGCAACAAGAATGATGAATAACAGCAAATGACTGTTTGTGAAAATGAAGATGAACACAAGAAATGAACACAAATAATCTTGATGCTTAATCTTATACGTTTGTGAAGATGAAGAAGAGGAACGAAGCAAATGAAGATGAAGATGAAGCGTTTTTTCAATGAGGAACAAAGCAAAGTGTATAACGTATTTGAGAAGATATGCGAATAAAAAAGAAACTGGCGGGTTTTAACAAAATTTATTTTTGTCCAACGGTCATTTGCTGCGGTTCATAACAAAACCGTAGCAATTAATCTAATTTTGAAGAGTTATTTGCTGCGTTTGTTGAAAAACCGGAGCAATTAATCAACTTTGAAGAAGTATTTGCTGCGGTTGTGGAAAAACCGGAGTAATTAGTGCAAGATGCTTGGTTATTTTCTGCGGTCAAGGGGGAAACCGCAGCAATTAGAGTATATTTTTTTTTTCTAATACATTTTCCTATTTTTTGCTGCTAATACACAAAAACCGCAGCAAATGATGAGCATCAAATACATTTTTTTCCACTAATGTAATTTCTAGTATATGACTATGATTTACATTTCTAACCACTTTAACACAATAATATATACTTAATAGTGTTGTGCACAAAGTTTCGGTCAAAACAAACAAAGTTTGAACTACTTTATGCGCAAAAGTGCCAAAAATGAATTAAAACCCTTAAATCGCTACTTAACACGTAATTTCTAGCATATGAATATGATTTACAATTCTAACCTCTTTCAGAACATTAATATATACCATATAGTGTTGTGTGCCATGTTTCGTGCAAAAGAAACCAAGTTATGATTTATAATTATAACCACTTCAAGAAAATAGTATATACCAAATAGTGTTGTGTGCCATGTTTCGTGCAAAAAAAACAAGTGTTAGCTACTTTATGCAGAAAAGTTCCAAAAACACTTAAAAACCCTAAAAAATCGCAACTTAACACGTAATTTCTAGCATATCACAATGATTTTCAATTCTAACCACATTAATAAAATAATTTATACCAAATAGTGTTGTGTGCCAAGTTTCGTGCAAAACAAACCAAGTGTTTGCTACTTTATGCACAAAAGTGCCAAAAACGCTAAAAAAAACCCTTAAAATCACAACTTAACACGTAATTTATAGCGTATGACTATGATTTAAAGTTCTAAAAACATCAACATAATAATATATACCAAATAGTGTTGTGTGCCAAGTTTCGTGAAAAACAAACCAAGTTTAAGCTACTTTATGCGCAAAAGTGCCAAAAAGGCGTATAAAACCCTTAAAATCGGAACTTAACACGTAATTTCTATCATATGACTATGATTTATAATTATAACCACTTCAAGAAAATAATATATACCAAGTAGTGTTGTGTGCCAAGTTTCGTGCAAAACAAACCAAGTTTGAGCTAATTTATGCAAATAAGTGCCAAAAACGCTTAAAAACCCTTAAAATAGCAACTTAACATGTACTTTCTAGCATATGACAATGATTTATAATTATAAGAACTTCAAGAAAATAATATATACCAAATAGTGTTGTGTACCAAGTTTCGTGCAAAACAAACCAACTGTTAGCTACTTTATGCACAAAAGTGCCAAAAACGCTTAAAAACCCTTAAAATCGCAACTTAACACGTAATTTATAGCGTATGACTATGATTTAAAATTCTAACAACATCAACACAATAATATATACCAAATAGTGTTGTGTGACAAGTTTCGTGAAAAACAAACCAAGTTAAGCTACTTTATGCGCAAAAGTGCAAAGAACGCGTATAAAACCCTTAAAATCGCAACTTAATACGTAATTTCTATCATATGACTATGATTTAAAATTCTAACCACTTTAACACAATAATACATACCAAATAGAGTTTTGTACAAACTCGCGTGCAAAACAAACCAAGTTTGAGCTACTTTATGCGCAAAAGTGCCAAAAACGCTTTAAAAACCTTAAAACCGCAACTTAACACATAATTTCTAGCATATGACTATGATTTACAATTTTAACCACTTCAACACAATAATATATACCAAAGTAGTGTTGCGTGCCAAGTTTCGTGCAAAACAAACCAAGTTTAAGCTACTTTATCCGCAAAAGTGTCAAAAACGCTTAAAAACTCTTAAAATCGCAACTTTTACACGTAATTTCTCGCATATGACTATGATTTACAATTCTAACCACTTCAAATCAAAAATATATACCAAATAGAGTTGTCTGCCAAGTTTCGTGCAAAACAAACCAAGTTTGAGCTACTTTATGCGAAAAAGTGCCAAAAACGCAAAACCCTTAAAACCGCAACTTAACACATAATTTCTAGCATATGACTTTGATTTACATTCTGACCACTTCAAAAAAAATAATATATACCAAATACAGTTGTGTGCCGAATTTCGTGCAAAACAAACAAAGTTTGAGCTACTTTATGCGCAAAAGTGCCAAAAACGAATTAAAACCCTTAAAATCGTAACTTAACACGTAATTTCTAGCATATGACTATGAATTATAATACCAACCACTTCAACACAATAATATATACCAAATAGTGTTGTGTGCCAAGTTTCGTGCAAAACAAACCAAGTTGGAGCTACTTTGTGCGCAAAATGCCAAATTTAGGTGCAAAACAAAAGTGCAAAAAACGCTTAAAAACCCTTAAAATCGCAACTTAACACGTAATTTCTAGCATATGACTAGGATTTTGAATTATAACTACTTCAAGACAATAACATATACCAAATAGTATTGTGTGCCAAGTTTCGTGCAAAACAAACCAAGTTTGAGCTACTTTATGCGCAAAAGTACCAAACATGCTTAAAAACCCTTAAAATCGCAACTTAACACGTAATTTCTAGCATATGACTATAATTTATAATTATAACCACTTCAAGAAAATAATATATACCAAATAGTGTTGTGTGCCATGTTTCATGCAAAACAAACCAAGTGTTAGCTACTTTATGCACAAAAGTTCCAAAAACGCTTAAAAACCCTTAAAATCGCAACTTAACACGTAATTTCTAGCATATCACAATGATTTTCAATTCTAACCATATTAATAAAATAATATATACCAAATAGTGTTGTGTGCCTAGTTTCTTGTAAAACAATCCAAGTGTTAGGTACTTTATGCACAAAAGTGCCAAAAACGCGTTAAAAAACCCTTAAAATCGCAACTTAACACGTAATTTATAGCGTATGACTATGATTTAAAATTTTAAAAACATCAACATAATAATATATACGAAATAGTGTTGTGTGCCAAGTTTCGTGCAAAACAAACTAAGTTTGAGCTACTTTATGCGCAAAAGTGCCAAAAACGCTTAAAAAAACCCTGAAAACCGCAACTTAACACATAATTTCTAGCATATAACTTTGATTTACAATTATAACCACTTCAACACAATAATCTGTACCAAATAGTGATGTTTGCCAAGTTTCGTGCAAAACAAACCAAATTTAGGCTACTTTACGCGCAAAATTTGGCAAAAACGCTTAAAAACTCTTAAAAACGCTTGCCATATGACTATGATTTACAATTCTAACCACTTAAAAACAATAATATATACAAAATAGAGTTGTGTTCCAAGTTTCGTGCAAAACAAAAATAAGTTTGAGCTACTTTATGCGCAAAAGTGCCAAAAAACGCATAAAAACACTTAAAACCGCAACTTAACACATAATTTCTAGAATATGACTATGATTTAGAATTCTAACCACTTGAACAAAATAATATATACCAAATAGTGTTGTGTGCCAAGTGTCGTGCAAAACAAAAAGAAGTTTGAGCTACTTTATGCGCAAAGGTGTCAAAAACGCTTAAAAACAATTTCAGTCGCAACTTAACACGTAATTTCTAGTATATGACTATGATTTAGAATTCTAACCACTTTAACACAATAATATATAATTAATAGTGTTGTGTTCAAAGTTTCGTGCAAAACAAACAAAGTTTGAACTACTATAAGCGCAAAAGTACCAAAAATGAATTAAAACCCTTAAAATCGCTACTTAACACTTAATTTCTAGCATATGAATATGATTTAAAATTCTAACCACTTCAGAAAATTAATATATACCATATAGTGTTGTGTACAAAGTTTCTTGCAAAACAAACCAAGTTTGAGCTACTTTATGAGCAAAAGTGCCAAAACCGCTTAAAAACCCTTAAAATCGCAACTTAACACGTAATTTCTAGCATATGACTAGGATTTACAATTATAACTACTTCAAGACAATAACATATACAAAATAGTATTGTGTTGCCAAGTTTCGTGCAAAACAAACCAAGTTTGAGCTACTTTATGCGCAAAAGTACCAAACATGCTTAAAAACCCTTAAAATCGCAACTTAACACGTAATTTCTAGCATATGATTATGATTTAAAATTCTAACCACTTCAACACAATAATATATACCAAATAGTGTTTTGTGCTAAGTTTCTTGCAAAACAAACCAAGTTTGAGCTACTTTATGCGCAAAAATGCCAAAAACACATAAAAACCCTTAAAATCGAAACTAACACGTAATTTCGAGCACATGACTATGATTTACAATTCTAAGAACCTCAACACAGTAATATATACCAAATAGTGTTGTGTGACATGTTTCGTGCAAAACAAACCTTATTGAGCTACTTTATGCGCAAAACTACCAAAAACACTTAAAAACCCGTAAAATCGCAACATAACATGTAATATTTAAAATATGACTATGATTTAAAATTCTAACCAATTGAACACAATAATATATACCAAATAGTGTTGTGTGCCAAGTTTCGTGAAAAACAAACCAAGTTTGAGCTACTTAATGCACAAAAGTGCCAAAAACGCTTATAAAACCTTTAAAAACGCAACTTAACACGTAATTTTATAGAATATGACTATGATTTATAATTATAACTACTTCAAGAAAATAATATATAGCAAATAGTGTTGTGTGCCAAGTTTCGTGCAAAACAAACCATGTTTGAGCTACTTAATGCACAAAAGTGCCAAAAACGCTTATAAAACCCATAAAATCGCAACTTAACACGTAAATCCAACATATGACTATGATTTACAATTCTAACCTCTTAAACAAAATAATATATACCAAATAGTGTTGTGTGCCTAGTTTCGTGCAAAAAAAAAAAAGTTTTAGCTACTTTATGCGCAAAGGTGCCAAAAACGCTTAAAACACCTTTAAATCGCAACTTAACACGTAATTTCTTGCATATGACTATATTTTACAATTTTAACCACTTCAACATAATAATATATACCAAATAGTGTTGTGTGCAAAGTTTCGTGCAAAAAAAAACCAAGTTTTAAGCTACTTTATGCACAAAAGTGTCAAAAATGCTTAAAAACTCTTAATATCGCAACTTAACACGTAACTTCTAGCATATGACTATGATTTACAATTCTCAAAACTTCAAATCAAAATATATACAAATAGAGTTGTGTGCCATGTTTCGTGCAAAACAAACCAAGTTTGATACTTGATGCGCAAAAAGTGCCAAAAACGCTTAAAAAACACTTAAAACCGCAACTTAACACATAATTTCTAGCATAAGACTATGATTTAAAATTCTAGCCACTTCAAAAAAATAATATATCCCAAATAGTGTTGTGTGCCAAATTTCGTGCAAAACAAAAACAAGTTTGAGCTACTTTATGCGCAAAGGTGCCAAAAACGCTTAAAAACAATTTCAGTTGCAACTTAACACGTAATTTCTAGTATATGACAATGATTTATAATTCTAACCACTTTAACACAATAATATATACTTAATAGTGTTGTGTGAAAGTTTCGTACAAAACAAACAAAGTTTGAACTACTATATGCGCAAAAGTTCCAAAAATGAATTAAAACCCTTAAAATCATTACTTAACACGTATTTTCTAGCATATGAATATGATTTACAATTCTAACCCCTTCAGAACATTAATATATACCATATAGTGTTGTGTGCCAAGTTTCGTGCAAAACAAACCAAGTTTGAGATACTTTATGCACAAAAGTGCAAAAAACGCTTAAAAACCCTTAAAATCGCAACTTAAACACGTAATTTCTAGCATATGACTAGGATTTTCAATTATAACTACTTCAAGACAATAACATATACCAAATAGTATTGTGTGCCAAATGTCGTGCAAAACAAACCAAGTTTGAGCTACTTTATGCGCAAAAGTACCAAACATGCTTAAAACACTTAGAATCGCAACTTAACACGTAATTTCTAGCATATGACTATGATTTATAATTATAACCACTTCAAGAAAATAATATATATCAAATTGTGTTGTGTGCCATGTTTCGTGCAAAACAAACCAAGTGTTAGCTACTTTATGCACAAATAGTTCCAAAAACGCTTAAAAACCCTTAAAATCGTAATTTAACACGTAATTTCTAGCATATCACAATGATTTTCAATTCTAACCACATTAATAAAATAATATATACCAAATAGTGTTGTGTGCAAAGTTTCGTGTAAAACAAACCCAAGTGTTAGCTACTTTATGCACAAAAGTGCCAAAAACGCTTAAAAACCCTTAAAATCGCAACTTAACACGTAATTTATAGCGCATGACTATGATTTAAAAATTCTAAAAGCATCAACATAATAATATATACCAAATAGTGTTGTGTGCCAAGTTTCGTGCAAACAAACTAAGTTTACCAAATAGTGTTGTGTGCCATGTTTCGTGTAAAACAAACCCAGTGGTTAGCTACTTTATGCACAAAAGTGCAAAAACGCTTAAAAACCCCTTAAAATCGCAACTTAACACGTAATTTATAGCGTATGACTATGATTTAAAATTCTAAAAGCGTCAACATAATAATATATACCAAATAGTGTTGTGTGCCAAGTTTCGTGCAAAACAAACTAAGTTTGAGCTACTTTATGCGCAAAAGTGCCAAAAACGCTTAAAAAAACACTGAAAACCGCAACTTAACACATAATTTCTAGCATATAACTTTTATTTACAATTCTAACCACTTCAACACAATTAATCTATACCAAATAGTGATGTTTGCCAAGTTTCGTGCAAAACAAACCAAATTTTAGGCTATTTTATGCGCATAAAGTGGCAAAAACGCTCAAAAACTCATAAATCGCAACTTAACACGTAATTGCTTGCATATGACTATGATTTTAAAATTATAACCACTTAAAAACAATAGTATAGACCAAATAGAGTTGTGTGCCAAGTTTCGTGCAAAACAAAAATAAGGTTGAGCTACTTTATGCGCAAAAGTGCAAAAAACGCATAAAAAACACATAAAACCGCAACTTAACACATAATTACTAGCATATGACTATGATTTACAATTCTAACCACTTCAACAAAAATAATATATACCAAATAGTGTTGTGTGCCAAGTGTCGTGCAAAACAAAAATAAGTTTGAGCTACTTTATGCGCAAAGGTGCCAAAAACGCTTAAAAACAATTTTAGTCGCAACTTAACACGTAATTTCTAGTATATGACTATGATTTACAATTCTAACCACTTTAACACAATATATATACTTAATAGTGTTGTGTACAAAGTTTCGTGCAAAACAAACAAAGTTTGAACTACTATAAATGCAGAAATGCCAAAAATGAATTAAAACCGTTAAAATCGCTACTTAACACATAATTTCTAGCGTATGAATATGATTACAATTCTAACCACTTCAGAAAATTAATATATACCATATAGTGTTGTGTACAAAGTTTCGTGCAAAACAAACCAAGTTTGAGCTACTTTATGAGCAAAAGTGCCAAAACCGCTTTAAAACCTTAAAATCGCAACTTAACACGTAATTTCTAGCATATGGACTAGGATTTACAATTATAACTACTTCAAGACAATAACATATACAAAATAGTATTGTGTGCCAAGTTTCGTGCAAAACAAACCAAGTTTGAGCTACTTTATGCGCAAAAGTACCAAACATGCTAAAAAACCCTTAAAATCGCAACTTAACACGTAATTTCTAGCATATGACTATGATTTAAATTCTAACCACTTCAACACAATAATATATACCAAATAGTGTTGTGTGCCAAGTTTCGTGCAAAAACAAACCAAGTTTGAGCTACTTTATTCGCAAAAATGCAAAAAAATGCAATAAAACCCTTAAAATCGAAACTTAACACGTAATTTTTAGAATATGACTATGATTTATAATTATAACCACTTCAAGAAAATAATATATACCAAATAGTGTTGTGTGCCATGTTTCGTGCAAAACAAACCAAGTGTTAGCTACTTTATGCCCAAAAGTTCCAAAAACGCTTAAAAACTCTTAAAATCGCAACTTAACACGTAATTTCTAGCATATCACAATGATTTTCAATTCTAACCACAGTAATAAAATAATATATACCAAATAGTGTTGTGTGCCAAGTTTCGTGTAAAACAAACCAAGTGTTAGCTACTTTATGCACAAAAGTGCAAAAAACGCTTAAAAACCCTTAAAATCGCAACTTAACACGTAATTTATAGCGTATGACTATGATTTAAAATTCTACAAACATCAACATAATAATATATACCAAATAGTGTTGTGTGCCAGGTTTCGTGCAAAACAAACCAAGTTTGAGCTACTTAATGCACAAAAGTGTCAAAAACGCTTATAAAAACCCTTAAAATCGCAACTTAACTCGTAATTTCCAACATATGACTATGATTTAGAATTCTAACCACTTAAACAAAATAATATATACCAAATAGTGTTGTGTGCCTAGTTTCGTGCAAAAAAAAAAAAGTTGTAGCTACTTTATGCGCAAAGGTGCCAAAAACGCTTAAAACACCTTTAAATCGCAACTTAACACGTAATTTCTTGCATATGACTATGATTTACAATTTTAACCACTTCAACACAATAATATATACCAAATAGTGTTGTGTGCCATGTTTCGTGCAAAAAAACCAAGTTTAAGCTACTTTATGCGCAAAAGTGTCAAAAATGCTTAAAAACTCTTAATATCGCAACTTAACACGTAATTTCTAGCATATGACTATGATTTACAATTCTAACAACTTTAAATCAAAAATATATACCAAAAAGAGTTGTGTGCCAAGTTTCGTGCAAAACAAACCAAGTTTGAGCTGCTTTAGGCGCCAAAGTGCCAAAATCGCTTAAA
>NC_080055.1:14126513-14168155 GCF_026212465.1 Amaranthus tricolor
TTGGTTTGTTTTGCACGAAACATGGCACACAACACTATTTGGTATATATTATTGTGTTGAAGTTGTTAGAATTGTAAATCATAGTCATATGCTAGATATTACGTGTTAAGTTGCTATTTAGAGGGTTTTTAAGAGTATTTGGCACTTTTACGCATAAAATAGCTCAAACTTGGTTTGTTTTGCACGAAACATGGAACACAACAAAATTTGGTATATATTATTGTGTTGAAGTGGTTAGAATTTTAAATCATTGCTATATACAAGAAATTACGTGTTAAGTTGCGATTTTAAGTTTTTAATTCGTTTTTTCGCACTTTTGCGCCTAAAGTAGCTCAAACTTGGTTTGTTTTGCACGAAACATGGCACACAACACTATTTGGTATATATTATTGTGTTGAAGTTGTTAGAATTGTAAATCTTATTCATATGCTAGATATAACGTGTTAAGTTGCTATTAAAAGGGTTTTTAAGCGTATTTGGCACTTTTGCGCATAAAGGAGCTCAAACTTGGTTTGTTTTGCAAGTAACTTGGCAAACAACACTATTTGGTATATTTTGTTGTGTTTAAGTGGTTAGAATTGTAATTCATAGTCATATACAAGAAATTACGTGTTAAGTTGCGATTTTAAGGGTTTTTTTTAAGCGTTTTTGGCACTTTTGCGCATAAAGTAACTCAAACTTTGTTTGTTTTGCACGAACATTGGCACACAACACTATTTGGCATATATTATTGTGTTGAAGTTCTTAGAATTGTAAATCATAGTCTTATGTTAGACATTACGTGTTAGGTTGCAATTTTAAGGGTTTTTAAGCGTTTAAGGCACTTTTGCGCATAAAGTAGCTCCAACTTGGTTTGTTTTCACGAAACATGGAACACAACACTATTTGGTATATGATTATTGTGTTGAAGTGGTTAGAATTGTAAATCATAGCTATATACAAGATATTACGTGTTAAGTTGCGATTTTAAGTTTTTAATACATTTTTCGCACTTTTTGCGCCTAAAGTAGCTCAAACTTGGTTTGTTTTGCAAGAAACATGGCAAACAACACTATTTGGTATATTTTGTTGTGTTGAAGTGATTAGAATTGTAATTCGTAGTCATATACTAGAAATTACGTGTTAAGTTGCGATTTTAAGTGTTTTTTAAGCGTTTTTTGGCACTTTTGCGCATAAAGTAGCTCAAACCTGGTTTGTTTTGCACTAAAATTGGCACACACAACACTATTTGGTATATATTATTGTGTTGAAGTTGTTAGAATTGTAAATGATAGTCATATGCTAGACATTACGTGTTAGGTTGCAATTTTAAGGGTTTTTAAGCGTTTAAGGTATTTTTGCGCATAAAGTAGCTCCAACTTGGTTTGTTTTGCACGAAACATGGAACACAACACTATTTGGTATATATTATTGTGTTGAAGTGGTTAGAATTGTAAATCATAGCTATTTACTAGAAATTACGTGTTAAGTTGCGATTTTAGGTTTTTTATTCGTTTTTGGCACTTTTGCTCCTAAAGTAGCTCAAACTTGGTTTGTTTTGCACGAAACTTGGTAAACACCACTATTTTGTATATTTTGTTGTGTTGAAGTGGTTAGAATTGTAAATCATAGTCATATACTAGAAATTACGTGTTAAGCAGCGATTTTAAGGGTTTTTTAAGCGTTTTTTGCACTTTTGCGCATAAAGTAGCTCAAACTTGGTTTGTTTTGCACGAAACATGGCACACAACACTATTTGGTATATATTATTGTGTTGAAGTGGTTAGAAGTTTAAATCATAGTCATATACTCGAAATTACGTGTTAAGTTGCGATTTTAAGCGTTTTTTTAGCGATTTTTGCACTTTTGCGAATAAAGCCGCTCAAACTTGGTTTGTTTTGTACAAAACATGGCACACAACACTATTTGGTATATATTAGTGTGTTGAAGTGGTTAGAAGATTAAATCATAGTCATATACTAGAAATTACGTGTTATGTTGCAATTTTAAGGTTTTTATTCCTTTTTGGCACTTTTGCGCCTAAAGTAGCTCCAACTTGGTTTGTTTTGCATGAAACTTGGCAAACACCACTATTTGGTATATTTTGTTGTGTTGAAGTGGTTAGAATTGTAAATCATGGTCATATACTAGAAATTACGTGTTAAGCTACGATTTTAAGGGTTTTTTGAGCGTTTTTGGCACTTTTGCGCACAAAGTAGCTCAAACTTGGTTTGTTTTGCATGAAACTTGGCAAACACCAATATTTGGTATATTTTGTTGTGTTGAAGTGGTTAGAATTGTAAATCATAGTCATATATTAGAAATTACGTGTTAAGTTGCGATTTTAAGGGTTTTTTAAGCGTTTTTTGCACTTTTGCGCATAAAGTAGCTTAAACTTGGTTTGTTTTGCACGAAACGTGGCACAAAACACTATTTGGTATATATTATTGTGTTGAAGTTGTTATAATTGTAAACCATAGTCATATGCTGGACATCACGTGTTAGGTTGCGATTTTACGGGTTTTTAAGCGTTTAAGGCACTTTTGCGCATAAAGTAGCTGAAACTTGGTTTGTTTTGCACGAAACATGGAACACAACACTATTTGGTATATATTATTGTGTTGAAGTGGTTAGAATTTTAAATCCTAGCTTTATACTAGAAATTACGTGTTAAGTTGAGATTTTAGGTTTTTTTCTTCGTTTTTGACACTTTTGCTGTTAAGTGTTTAGAATTTTAAATCATGGTCATATACTAGAAATTACGTGTTAAGTTTCGATTTTAAGGGTTTTTTAAGCGTTTTTTCCACTTTTGCGCATTAAGTAGATCAAACTTGGTTTGTTTTGCACGAAACTTGGCAAACAACACTATTGGTATATTATGTTGTTTGAAGTGGTTAGAATTGTAAATCATAGTCATATACTAGAAATTACGTGTTAAGTTTCGATTTTAAGTTTTTGACTCGTTTTTCGCACTTTTGCGCCTAAAGTAGGTCAAACTTGGTTTGTTTTGCACGAAACTTGGTAAACCCCACTATTTGGTATATTTTGTTGTGTTGAAGTGGTTAGAACTGTAAATCATAGTCATATACTAGAAATTACGTGTTAATTTGCGATTTTAAGGGTTTTTTAAGCGTTTTTTGCACTTTTGCGCATAAAATAACTCAAACTTGGTTTGTTTTGCACGAAACATGGCACACAACACTATTTGGTATATATTATTGTGTTGAAGTTGTTAGAATTGTAAATCATAGTCATATGCTAGATATTACGTGTTAAGTTGCTATTTAGAGGGTTTTTAAGAGTATTTGGCACTTTTACGCATAAAATAGCTCAAACTTGGTTTGTTTTGCACGAAACATGGAACACAACAAAATTTGGTATATATTATTGTGTTGAAGTGGTTAGAATTTTAAATCATTGCTATATACAAGAAATTACGTGTTAAGTTGCGATTTTAAGTTTTTAATTCGTTTTTCGCACTTTTGCGCCTAAAGTAGCTCAAACTTGGTTTGTTTTGCACGAAACATGGCACACAACACTATTTGGTATATATTATTGTGTTGAAGTTGTTAGAATTGTAAATCTTATTCATATGCTAGATATAACGTGTTAAGTTGCTATTTAAAGGGTTTTTAAGCGTATTTGGCACTTTTGCGCATAAAGGAGCTCAAACTTGGTTTGTTTTGCAAGTAACTTGGCAAACAACACTATTTGGTATATTTTGTTGTGTTTAAGTGGTTAGAATTGTAATTCATAGTCATATACAAGAAATTACGTGTTAAGTTGCGATTTTAAGGGTTTTTTTTAAGCGTTTTTGGCACTTTTGCGCATAAAGTAACTCAAACTTTGTTTGTTTTGCACGAACATTGGCACACAACACTATTTGGCATATATTATTGTGTTGAAGTTCTTAGAATTGTAAATCATAGTCTTATGTTAGACATTACGTGTTAGGGTTGCAATTTTAAGGGTTTTTTAAGCGTTTAAGGCACTTTTGCGCATAAAGTAGCTCCAACTTGGTTTGTTTTTCACGAAACATGGAACACAACACTATTTGGTATATATTATTGTGTTGAAGTGGTTAGAATTGTAAATCATAGCTATATACAAGATATTACGTGTTAAGTTGCGATTTTAAGTTTTTAATACATTTTTCGCACTTTTGCGCCTAAAGTAGCTCAAACTTGGTTTGTTTTGCAAGAAACATGGCAAACAACACTATTTGGTATATTTTGTTGTGTTGAAGTGATTAGAATTGTAATTCGTAGTCATATACTAGAAATTACGTGTTAAGTTGCGATTTTAAGTGTTTTTTAAGCGTTTTTGGCACTTTTGCGCATAAAGTAGCTCAAACCTGGTTTGTTTTGCACTAAAATTGGCACACAACACTATTTGGTATATATTATTGTGTTGAAGTTGTTAGAATTGTAAATGATAGTCATATGCTAGACATTACGTGTTAGGTTGCAATTTTAAGGGTTTTTAAGCGTTTAAGGTATTTTTGCGCATAAAGTAGCTCCAACTTGGTTTGTTTTGCACGAAACATGGAACACAACACTATTTGGTATATATTATTGTGTTGAAGTGGTTAGAATTGTAAATCATAGCTATTTACTAGAAATTACGTGTTAAGTTGCGATTTTAGGTTTTTTATTCGTTTTTGGCACTTTTGCTCCTAAAGTAGCTCAAACTTGGTTTGTTTTGCACGAAACTTGGTAAACACCACTATTTTGTATATTTTGTTGTGTTGAAGTGGTTAGAATTGTAAATCATAGTCATATACTAGAAATTACGTGTTAAGCAGCGATTTTAAGGGTTTTTTAAGCGTTTTTTGCACTTTTGCGCATAAAGTAGCTCAAACTTGGTTTGTTTTGCACGAAACATGGCACACAACACTATTTGGTATATATTATTGTGTTGAAGTGGTTAGAAGTTTAAATCATAGTCATATACTCGAAATTACGTGTTAAGTTGCGATTTTAAGCGTTTTTTAGCGATTTTTGCACTTTTGCGAATAAAGCCGCTCAAACTTGGTTTGTTTTGTACAAAACATGGCACACAACACTATTTGGTATATATTGTTGTGTTGAAGTGGTTAGAAGATTAAATCATAGTCATATACTAGAAATTACGTGTTATGTTGCAATTTTAAGGGTTTTTATTCATTTTTGGCACTTTTGCGCCTAAAGTAGCTCCAACTTGGTTTGTTTTGCATGAAACTTGGCAAACACCACTATTTGGTATATTTTGTTGTGTTGAAGTGGTTAGAATTGTAAATCATGGTCATATACTAGAAATTACGTGTTAAGCTACGATTTTAAGGGTTTTTTGAGCGTTTTTGGCACTTTTGCGCACAAAGTAGCTCAAACTTGGTTTGTTTTGCATGAAACTTGGCAAACACCAATATTTGGTATATTTTGTTGTGTTGAAGTGGTTAGAATTGTAAATCATAGTCATATATTAGAAATTACGTGTTAAGTTGCGATTTTAAGGGTTTTTTAAGCGTTTTTTTGCACTTTTGCGCATAAAGTAGCTTAAACTTGGTTTGTTTTGCACGAAACGTGGCACAAAACACTATTTGGTATATATTATTGTGTTGAAGTTGTTATAATTGTAAACCATAGTCATATGCTGGACATCACGTGTTAGGTTGCGATTTTACGGGTTTTTAAGCGTTTAAGGCACTTTTGCGCATAAAGTAGCTGAAACTTGGTTTGTTTTGCACGAAACATGGAACACAACACTATTTGGTATATATTATTGTGTTGAAGTGGTTAGAATTTTAAATCCTAGCTTTATACTAGAAATTACGTGTTAAGTTGAGATTTTAGGGTTTTTTCTTCGTTTTTGACACTTTTGCGTGTTAAGTGTTTAGAATTTTAAATCATGGTCATATACTAGAAATTACGTGTTAAGTTTCGATTTTAAGGGTTTTTTAAGCGTTTTTTCCACTTTTGCGCATTAAGTAGATCAAACTTGGTTTGTTTTGCACGAAACTTGGCAAACAACACTATTGGTATATTATGTTGTTTGAAAGTGGTTAGAATTGTAAATCATAGTCATATACTAGAAATTACGTGTTAAGTTTCGATTTTAAGTTTTTGATTCGTTTTTCGCACTTTTGCGCCTAAAGTAGGTCAAACTTGGTTTGTTTTGCACGAAACTTGGTAAACCCCCACTATTTGGTATATTTTGTTGTGTTGAAGTGGTTAGAACTGTAAATCATAGTCATATACTAGAAATTACGTGTTAATTTGCGATTTTAAGGGTTTTTTAAGCGTTTTTTGCACTTTTGCGCATAAAATAACCCAAACTTGGTTTGTTTTGCACGAAACATGGCACACAACACTATTTGGTATATATTATTGTGTTGAAGTTGTTAGAATTGTAAATCATAGTCATATGCTAGATATTACGTGTTAAGTTGCTATTTAAAGGGTTTTTAAGAGTATTTGGCACTTTTACGCATAAAATAGCTCAAACTTGGTTTGTTTTGCACGAAACATGGAACACAACAAAATTTGGTATATATTATTGTGTTGAAGTGGTTAGAATTTTAAATCATTGCTATATACAAGAAATTACGTGTTAAGTTGCGATTTTAAGTTTTTAATTCGTTTTTCGCACTTTTGCGCCTAAAGTAGCTCAAACTTGGTTTGTTTTGCACGAAACATGGCACACAACACTATTTGGTATATATTATTGTGTTGAAGTTGTTAGAATTGTAAATCTTATTCATATGCTAGATATAACGTGTTAAGTTGCTATTTAAAGGGTTTTTAAGCGTATTTGGCACTTTTGCGCATAAAGGAGCTCAAACTTGGTTTGTTTTGCAAGTAACTTGGCAAACAACACTATTTGGTATATTTTGTTGTGTTTAAGTGGTTAGAATTGTAATTCATAGTCATATACAAGAAATTACGTGTTAAGTTGCGATTTTAAGGGTTTTTTTTAAGCGTTTTTGGCACTTTTGCGCATAAAGTAACTCAAACTTTGTTTGTTTTGCACGAACATTGGCACACAACACTATTTGGCATATATATTGTGTTGAAGTTCTTAGAATTGTAAATCATAGTCTTATGTTAGACATTACGTGTTAGGTTGCAATTTTAAGGGTTTTTAAGCGTTTAAGGCACTTTTGCGCATAAAGTAGCTCCAACTTGGTTTGTTTTTCACGAAACATGGAACACAACACTATTTGGTATATATTATTGTGTTGAAGTGGTTAGAATTGTAAATCATAGCTATATACCAAGATATTACGTGTTAAGTTGCGATTTTAAGTTTTTAATACATTTTTCGCCACTTTTGCGCCTAAAGTAGCTCAAACTTGGTTTGTTTTGCAAGAAACATGGCAAACAAACACTATTTGGTATATTTTGTTGTGTTGAAGTGATTAGAATTGTAATTCGTAGTCATATACTAGAAATTACGTGTTAAGTTGCGATTTAAGTGTTTTTTAAGCGTTTTTGGCACTTTTGCGCATAAAGTAGCTCAAACCTGGTTTGTTTTGCACTAAAATTGGCACACAACACTATTTGGTATATATTATTGTGTTGAAGTTGTTAGAATTGTAAATGATAGTCATATGCTAGACATTACGTGTTAGGTTGCAATTTTAAGGGTTTTTAAGCGTTTAAGGTATTTTTGCGCATAAAGTAGCTCCAACTTGGTTTGTTTTGCACGAAACATGGAACACAACACTATTTGGTATATATTATTGTGTTGAAGTGGTTAGAATTGTAAATCATAGCTATTTACTAGAAATTACGTGTTAAGTTGCGATTTTAGGTTTTTTATTCGTTTTTGGCACTTTTGCTCCTAAAGTAGCTCAAACTTGGTTTGTTTTGCACGAAACTTGGTAAACACCCACTATTTTGTATATTGTGTTGTGTTGAAGTGGTTAGAATTGTAAATCATAGTCATATACTAGAAATTACGTGTTAAGCAGCGATTTTAAGGGTTTTTTAAGCGTTTTTTGCACTTTTGCGCATAAAGTAGCTCAAACTTGGTTTGTTTTGCACGAAACATGGCACACAACACTATTTGGTATATATTATTGTGTTGAAGTGGTTAGAAGTTTAAATCATAGTCATATACTCGAAATTACGTGTTAAGTTGCGATTTTAAGCGTTTTTTAGCGATTTTTGCACTTTTGCGAATAAAGCCGCTCAAACTTGGTTTGTTTTGTACAAAACATGGCACACAACACTATTTGGTATATATTGTTGTGTTGAAGTGGTTAGAAGATTAAATCATAGTCATATACTAGAAATTACGTGTTATGTTGCAATTTTAAGGGTTTTTATTCCTTTTTGGCACTTTTGCGCCTAAAGTAGCTCCAACTTGGTTTGTTTTGCATGAAACTTGGCAAACACCACTATTTGGTATATTTTGTTGTGTTGAAGTGGTTAGAATGTTAAATCATGGTCATATACTAGAAATTACGTGTTAAGCTCCGATTTTAAGGGTTTTTTGAGCGTTTTTGGCACTTTTGCGCACAAAGTAGCTCAAACTTGGTTTGTTTTGCATGAAACTTGGCAAACACCAATATTTGGTATATTTTGTTGTGTTGAAGTGGTTAGAATTGTAAATCATAGTCATATATTAGAAATTACGTGTTAAGTTGCGATTTTAAGGGTTTTTTAAGCGTTTTTTGCACTTTTGCGCATAAAGTAGCTTAAACTTGGTTTGTTTTGCACGAAACGTGGCACAAAACACTATTTGGTATATATTATTGTGTTGAAGTTGTTATAATTGTAAACCATAGTCATATGCTAAACATCACGTGTTAGGTTGCGATTTTACGGGTTTTTAAGCGTTTAAGGCACTTTTGCGCAATAAAGTAGCTGAAACTTGGTTTGTTTTGCACGAAACATGGAACACAACACTATTTGGTATATATTATTGTGTTGAAGTGGTTAGAATTTTAAATCCTAGCTTTATACTAGAAATTACGTGTTAAGTTGAGATTTTAGGTTTTTTCTTCGTTTTTGACACTTTTGCGTGTTAAGTGTTTAGAATTTTAAATCATGGTCATATACTAGAAATTACGTGTTAAGTGTTCGATTTTAAGGGTTTTTAAGCGTTTTTTCCACTTTGCGCATTAAGTAGATCAAACTTGGTTTGTTTTGCACGAAACTTGGCAAACAACACTATTGGTATATTATGTTGTTTGAAGTGGTTAGAATTGTAAATCATAGTCATATACTAGAAATTACGTGTTAAGTTTCGATTTTAAGTTTTTGATTCGTTTTCGCACTTTTGCGCCTAAAGTAGGTCAAACTTGGTTTGTTTTGCACGAAACTTGGTAAACCCCACTATTTGGTATATTTTGTTGTGTTGAAGTGGTTAGAACTGTAAATCATAGTCATATACTAGAAATTACGTGTTAATTTGCGATTTTAAGGGTTTTTTAAGCGTTTTTTGCACTTTTGCGCATAAAATAACTCAAACTTGGTTTGTTTTGCACGAAACATGGCACACAACACTATTTGGTATATATTATTGTGTTGAAGTTGTTAGAATTGTAAATCATAGTCATATGCTAGATATTACGTGTTAAGTTGCTATTTAAAGGGTTTTTAAGAGTATTTGGCACTTTTACGCATAAAATAGCTCAAACTTGGTTTGTTTTGCACGAAACATGGAACACAACAAAATTTGGTATATATTATTGTGTTGAAGTGGTTAGAATTTTAAATCATTGCTATATACAAGAAATTACGTGTTAAGTTGCGATTTTAAGTTTTTAATTCGTTTTTCGCACTTTTGCGCCTAAAGTAGCTCAAACTTTGTTTGTTTTGCACGAAACATGGCACACAACACTATTTGGTATATATTATTGTGTTGAAGTTGTTAGAATTGTAAATCTTATTCATATGCTAGATATAACGTGTTAAGTTGCTATTTAAAGGGTTTTTAAGCGTATTTGGCACTTTTGCGCATAAAGTAGCTCAAACTTGGTTTGTTTTGCAAGAAACATGGCAAACAACACTATTTGGTATATTTTGTTGTGTTGAAGTGATTAGAATTGTAATTCGTAGTCATATACTAGAAATTACGTGTTAAGTTGCGATTTTAAGTGTTTTTTAAGCGTTTTTGGCACTTTTGCGCATAAAGTAGCTCAAACATGGTTTGTTTTGCACTAAAATTGGCACACAACACTATTTGGTATATATTATTGTGTTGAAGTTGTTAGAATTGTAAATGATAGTCATATGCTAGACATTACGTGTTAGGTTGCAATTTTTAAGGGTTTTTAAGCGTTTAAGGTATTTTTGCGCATAAAGTAGCTCCAACTTGGTTTGTTTTTGCACGAAACATGGAACACAACACTATTTGGTATATATTATTGTGTTGAAGTGGTTAGAATTGTAAATCGTAGCTATTTACTAGAAATTACGTGTTAAGTTGCGATTTTAGGTTTTTTATTCGTTTTTGGCACTTTTGCTCCTAAAGTAGCTCAAACTTGGTTTGTTTGCACGAAACTTGGTAAACACCACTATTTTGTATATTTTGTTGTGTTGAAGTGGTTAGAATTGTAAATCATAGTCATATACTAGAAATTACGTGTTAAGCAGCGATTTTAAGGGTTTTTTAAGCGTTTTTTGCACTTTTGCGCATAAAGTAGCTCAAACTTGGTTTGTTTTGCACGAAACTTGGCACACAACACTATTTGGTATATATTATTGTGTTGAAGTGGTTAGAAGTTTAAATCATAGTCATATACTCGAAATTACGTGTTATGTTGCGATTTTAAGCGTTTTTAGCGATTTTTTGCACTTTTGCGCATAAAGCCGCTCAAACTTGGTTTGTTTTGTACAAATATGGCACACAACACTATTTGGTATATATTATTGTGTTGAAGTGGTTAGAAAATTAAATCATAGTCATATACTAGAAATTACGTGTTATGTTGCATATTTAAGGGTTTTTATTCGTTTTTGGCACTTTTGTGCCTAAAATAGCTCAAACTTGCTTTTTTTTGCATGAAACTTGGCAAACACCACTATTTGGTATATTTTGTTGTGTTGAAGTGGTTAGAATGAAAATCATGGTCATATACTAGAAATTACGTGTTAAGCTGCGATTTTGAGGGTTTTTTGAGCGTTTTTGGAACTTTTGCGCATAAAGTAGCTCAAACTTGGTTTGTTGTGCATGAAACTTGGCAAACACCAATATTTCGTATATTTTGTTGTGTTGAAGTGGTAAAAATTGTAAATCATAGTCATATATTAGAAATTACGTGTTAAGTTGCGATTTTAAGGGTTTTTAAAGCGTTTTTTGCACTTTTGCGCATAAAGTAGCTCAAACTTGGTTTTTTTTGCACGAACATGGCACAAACCACTATTTGGTATATATTATTGTGTTGAAATTTTGAGAATTCTAAATCATGGTCATATCTTAGATATTATGTGTTAAGTTGCTATTTAAAGGGTTTTTAAGCGTATTTGGCACTTTTGCGCATAAAATAGCTCAAACTTGGTTTGTTTTGCAAGAAACTTGGCAAACAACACTATTTGGTATATTTTGTGTGTTGTAGTGGTTAGAATTGTAATTCATAGTCATATACTAGAAATTACGTGTTAAGTTGCGATTTTAAGGGTTTTTTAGAGCGTTTTTTGGCACTTTTGCGCATAAAGTAGCTCAAACTTGGTTTGTTTTGCACGAAACATGAGACACAACACTATTTGGTATATATTATTGTATTGAAGTGGTTAGAAGTTTAAATCATAGTCATATACTAGAAATTACGTGTAAAGTTGCGATTTTAAGCGTTATTTAGCGATTTTTGCACTTTTGCGCATAAAGCCGCTCAAACTTGGTTTGTTTTGTACAAAACTTGGCAATCGACACTATTTTGTATATATTATTGTGTTGAAGTGGTTATAAGTTTAAATTTTAGTCATATACTAGAAATTTCGTGTGAAGTTGCGATTTTAAGGGTTTTTATTCGTTTTTGGCACTTTTGCACCTAAAGTAGCTCAAACATGGTTTGTTTTGCACGAAACTTGACAAACACCACTATTTGGTATATTTTGTTGTGTTGAAGTGGTTAGAATTGTAAATCATAGTCACATACTAGAAATTACGTGTTAAGTTGCGATTCTAAGGGTTTCTTAAGCGTTTTTTTGCACTTTTACACATAAAGTAGATCAAATTTGGTTTGTTTTGCACGAAACATGGCACACAACACTATGTGGTATATATTATTGTGTTTAAGTTGTTAGAATTGTAAATCATAGTCATATACTAGAAATTACGTGTCAAGTTCCGATTTTAAGAGTTTTTAAAGCGTTTTTGGCACTTTTGCGCATAAAGTAGCTCAAACTTGGTTTGTTTTGCACGAAACTTGGCACAAAACACTATTTGGTATATGTTATTGTGTTGAAGTTGTTATAATTGTAAACCATAGTCATATGCTGGACATCACGTGTTAGGTTGCGATTTTACGGGTTTTTAAGCGTTTAAGGCACTTTTGCGCATAAAGTCGCTCAAACTTGGTTTATTTTGCACGAAACATGGAACACAACACTATTTGGTATATAATATTTTGTTGAAGTGGTTAGAATTGTAAATCATAGCTGTATAAAAGAAAGTACGTGTTAAGTTGCGATTTTAAGTTTTTAATTCGTTTTTCGCACTTTTGCGCCTAAAGTAGCTCAAACTTGGTTTGTTTTGCACGAAACTTGGTAAACACCGCTATTTGGTATATTTTGTTGTGTTGAAGTGGTAAGAATTTTAAATCATAGTCATATACTTGAAATAACGTGTTAAGTTTCGATTTTAAGGGTTTTTTAAGTGTTTTTTGCACTTTTGCGCATAAAGTAGCTCAAACTTGGTTTGTTTTGCACGAAACATGGCACACAACACTATTTGGTATATATTACTGTGTTGAAGTTGTTAGAATTGTAAATCATAGTCATATGCTAGATATTACGTGTTAAGTTGCTATTTAAAGGGTTTTTAAGCGTATTTGGCACTTTTGCGTATAAAATAGCTCAAACTTGGTTTGTTTTGCAAGAAACTTAGCAAACAACACTCTTTGGTATATTTTGTTGTGTTGAAGTGGTTAGAATTGTAATTCATAGTCATATACTAGAAATTACATGTTAAGTTGCGATTTTAAGGGTTTTTTTAAGCGTTTTTGGCAGTTTTGCGCATAATGTAGCTCAAACTTGGTTTGTTTTGCACGAAAATTGGCAAACAACACTATTTGGTATATATTATTGTGTTGAAGTTGTTAGAATTGTAAATCATAGTCATATGCTAGACATTACGTGTTAGGTTGCAATTTTAAGGGTTTTTAAGCGTTTAAGGCACTTTTGCGCATAAAGTAGCTCCAACTTGGTTTGTTTTGCTCGAAACATGGAACACAACACTATATGGTATATATTATTGTGTTGAAGTGGTTAGAATTGTAAATCATAGCTATTTACTAGAAATTACCTGTTAAGTTGCGATTTTAGGTTTTTTATTCGTTTTTGGCACCTTTGCGCCTAAAGTAGCTCAAACTTGGTTTGTTTTGCACGAAACTTGGTAAACACCACTATTTGGTATATTTTGTTGTGTTGAAGTGGTTAGAATTGTAAATCATAGTCATATACGAGTAATTACACGTTAAGTTGCGGTTTTAAGGTTTTTTTAAGCGTTTTTGGCACTTTTGCGCATAAAGTAGCTCAAACTTGGTTTGTGTTGCACGAAACTTGGCAAACACCACTATTTGGTATATTGTGTTGTGTTGAAGTGGTTAGAATTGTAAATCGTAGTCATATACTAGAAATTAAGTGTTAAGCTGCGATTTTAAGGTTTTTTGAGCGTTTTTGGCACTTTTGCGCATAAAGTAGCTCAAACTTGGTTTGTTTTGCACGAAACTTGGCACACAACAATATTTGGTATATATTATTGTGTTGAAGTGGTTAGAAGTTTAAATCATAGTCATATACTAGAAATTACGTGTTAAGTTGCAATTTTAAGCGTTTTTTAGCGATTTTTGCACTTTTGCGCATAAAGCCGCTCAAACTTGGTTTGTTTTGTACGAAACTTGGCACAGAATACGATTTGGTATATATTATAGTGTTGAAGTGGTTAGAAGTTTAAATCATAGTCATATACTAGAAATTACGTGTTAAGTTTCGATTATAATGGTTTTTATTCGTTTTTGGCACTTTTGCGCCTAAAGTAACTTGGTTTGTTTTGCAAGAAACTTGGCAAACACCACTATTTGGTATATTTTGTTGTGTTAAAGTGGTTAGAATTGTAAATCATAGTCACATACTAGAAATTACGTGTTAAGTTGCGATTGTAAGGGTTTCTTAAGCGTTTTTTGCACTTTTGCGCATAAAGTAGATCAAATTTGGTTAGTTTTGCACGAAACATGGCACACAACACTATGTGGTATATATTATTGTGTTTAAGTTTTTCGAATTGTAAATCATAGTCATATACTAGAAATTACGTGCTAAGTTCTCATTTTAAGGGTTTTTTAAGCGTTTTTGGCACTTTGGCTCATAAAGTAACTCAAACTTGGTTTGTTTTGCACGAAACTTGGCACAAAACATTATTTGGTATATATTATTGTGTTGAACTTGTTATAATTGTAAACCATAGTCATGTGCAGGACATCACGTGTTAGGTTGCGATTTTACGGGTTTTTTAGCGTTTAAGGCACTTTTGCGCATAAAGTAGCTCAAACTTGGTTTGTTTTGCACGAAACAAGGAACACAACACGATTTGGTATATATTATTGTGTTGAAGTGGTTAGAATTCTAAATCATAGCTATATACTAGAAACTTGGTTTGTTTTGGCACTTTTAATTCGTTTTTGGCACTTTTGCGCCTAAAGTAGCTCAAACTTGGTTTGTTTTGCACGAAACTTGGTAAACACCACTAATTGGTATATTTTGTTGTGTTGAAGTAGTTAGAATTGTAAATCATATTCATATACTAGAAATTACGTGTTAAGTTGCGATTTTAAGGGTTTTTTAAGTGTTTTTTTGCACTTTTGCGCCTAAAGTAGCTCAAACTTGGTTTGTTTTGCACGAAACATGGCACACAACACTATTTGGTATATATTATTGTGTTGAAGTTGTAAGAATTGTAAATCATATTCATATGCTAGATATTACGTGTTAAGTTGCTATTTAAAGGGTTTTTAAGCGTATTTGGCACTTTTGTGCATAAAGGAGCTCAAACTTGGTATGTTTTGCAAGAAACTTGGCAAACAACACTATTTGGTATATTTTGTTGTGTTTAAGTGGTTAGAATTGTAATTCATAGTCATATACTAGAAATTACGTGTTAAGTTGCGATTTTAAGGGTTTTTTTTAAGCGTTTTTGGCACTTTTGCGCATAAAGTAACTCAAACTTGGTTTGTTTTGCACGAAAATTGGCAAACAACACTATTTGGTATATATTATTGTGTTGAAGTTGTTAGAATTGTAAATCAAAGTCATATACTAGAAATTACGTGTTAAGTTGCGATTTTAAGTGTTTTTTAAGCGTTTTTTGGCACTTTTGCGCATAAAGTAGCTCAAACTTGGTTTGTTTTACACGAAACTTGGCAAACACCACTATTTGGTATATTTTGTTGTGTTGAAGTGGTTAGAATTGTAAATCATAGTCATATACTAGAAATTACGTGTTAAGCTGCGATTTTAAGGGTTTTTTAAGCGTTTTTTTGCACTTTTGCGCATAAAGTATAGCTCAAACTTGGTTTGTTTTGCACGAAACCTGGCACACAATACTATTTCGTATATATTATGGTGTTGAAGTTGTTAGAATTCTAAATCATAGTCATATGCTAGATATTACGTGTTAAGTTGCTATTTTAAGGGTTTTTTAGTGTTTTTTGCACCTTTACGTATAAAGTAGATCAAACTTGGTTTATTTTACACGAAACTTGGCACAAAACACTATTTGGTATATATTATTGTGTTGAAGTTGTTAGAATTGTAAATCGTAGTCTTACGCTAGACATTACGTGTTAGGTTTCGATTTTTAGTGTTTTTAAGCGTTTACGGCACATTTGAGCATAAAGTAGTTCAAACTTGGTTTGTTTTGCACGAAACATGGCACACAACACTATTTGTTATACATTAATGTGTTGAAGTGGTTAGAATTGTATATCACAGCTATATACTAGAAATTACGTTTTAAGTTGAGATTTTGTGGCTTTTTATTCGTTTTTGGCACTTCTGCACATAAAGTAGCTCAAACTTGGTTTGTTTTGCACGAAACTTGGCAAACAACACTATTTGGTATATATTTGTTGTGTTGAAGTGGTTAGAATTGTAAATCATAGTCATATACTAGAAATTACGTGTTAAGTTGCAATTTTAAGGGTTTTTAAGCGTTTTTTGCACTTTTGCACATAAAATAGCTCAAACTTGGTTTATTTTTCACGAAACTTTGCAAACAACACTATTTGCTATATTTTGTTGTGTTGAAGTGGTTAGAATTGTAATTCATTGTCATATAATAGAAATTACGTGTTAAGTTGCGATTTTAAAGGTTTTTTAAGCGTTTTTGGCACTTTTGCGCATAAAGTAGCTCAAACTTGGTTTGTTTTGCAAAAAACTTGGCGGACAACACTATTTGGTATATATTATTGTGTTGAAGTTTTTAGAATTTTAAATCATAGTCATATGCTAGACATTACGTGTTAGGTTGCGATGTTAAGGGTTTATAAGCTTTTAAGGCACTTTTGCGCACACAGTAGCTAAAACTTGGTTTCTTTTGCACGAAACATGGCACACAACACTATTTGGTATATATTATTGTGTTGAAGTGGTTAAAATTGTAAATCATAGCTATATACTAGAAATTACGTATTATGTTGCGCTTAAGGGTTTTTATTCGTTTTTGGCACTTTTGCGCCTAAAGTAGCTCAATGTTGGTTTGTTTTGCACGAAACTTAGCATCACCACTCTTTGGTATATTTTGTTGTGTTGAAGTGGTTAGAATTGTAAATCATAGTCATATACTAGAAATTACGTGTTAAGTTGCGATTTTAAGGGTTTTTTAAGCGTTTTTTGCACTTTTGCGCATAAAGTAGCTCAAACATGGTTTCTTTTGCACGAAACTTTGCACACAACACTATTTAGTATCTATTATTGTATTGAAGTTTTTAGAGTTGTAAATCATAGTCATATGCTAGAAATTACGTGTTAAGTTGCGATTTTAAGGGTTTTTTAAGCGTTTTTTGCACTTTTGCGTATAAATAGCTCAAACTTGGTTTGTTTTGCACGAAACTTGGCACACAACACTATTTGGTATATATTATTGTGTTGAAGTGGTTAGATTTGTAAATCGTAGTCATAAACTAGAAATTACGTGTGAAGTTGCGATTTTAAGGGTTTTTTAGAGGTTTTAGCAATTTAGCGCATAAAGCCGCTCAAACTTGGTTTGTTTTGCACGAAACTTGGCACACAACACTATTTGGTATATATTATTGTGTTGAAGTGGTTAGATTTGTAAATCGTAGTCATAAACTAGAAATTACGTGTGAAGTTGCGATTTTAAGGGTTTTTTAGCGATTTTAGCAATTTAGCGCATAAAGCCGTTCAAACTTGGTTTGTTTTGTACGAAACTTGGCACAGAATACGATTTGGTATATATTATAGTGTTGAAGTGGTTAGAAGTTTAAATCATAGTCATATACTAGAAATTACGTGTTAAGTTTCGATTATAATGGTTTTAATTCGTTTTTGGCACTTTTGCGCCTAAAGTAGCTCAAACTTGGTTTGTTTTGCAAGAAACTTGGCAAACACCACTATTTGGTATATTTTGTTGTGTTAAAGTGGTTAGAATTGTAAATCATAGTCACATACTAGAAATTACGTGTTAAGTTGCGATTGTAAGGGTTTCTTTAGCGTTTTTTTGCACTTTTGCGCATAAAGTAGATCAGATTTGGTTAGTTTTGCACGAAACATGGCACACAACACTATGTGGTATATATTATTGTGTTTAAGTTTTTAGAATTGTAAATCATAGTCATATACTAGAAATTACGTGTTAAGTTCTCATTTTAAGGGTTTTTTAAGCGTTTTTGGCACTTTGGCTCATAAAGTAACTCAAACTTGGTTTGTTTTGCACGAAACTTGGCACAAAACATTATTTGGTATATATTATTGTGTTGAAGTTGTTATAATTGTAAACCATAGTCATATGCTGGACATCACGTGTTAGGTTGCGATTTTACGGGTTTTTAAGCGTTTAAGGCACTTTTGCGCATAAAGTAGCTCAAACTTGGTTTGTTTTGCACGAAACAAGGAACACAACACGATTTGGTATATATTATTGTGTTGAAGTGGTTAGAATTCTAAATCATAGCTATATACAAGAAATTACGTGTTAAGTTGCGATTTTAAGTTTTTAATTCGTTTTTGGCACTTTTGCGCCTAAAGTAGCTCAAACTTGGTTTGTTCTGCACGAAACTTGGTAAACACCACTAATTGGTATATTTTGTTGTGTTGAAGTAGTTAGAATTGTAAATCATATTCATATACTAGAAATTACGTGTTAAGTTGCGATTTTAATGGTTTTTTAAGTGTTTATTGCACTTTTGCGCATAAAGTAGCTCAAACTTGGTTTGTTTTGCACGAAACATGGCACACAACACTATTTGGTATATATTATTGTGTTGAAGTTGTTAGAATTGTAAATCATATTCATATGCTAGATATTACGTGTTAAGTTGCTATTTAAAGGGTTTTTAAGCGTATTTGGCACTTTTGCGCATAAAGGAGCTCAAACTTGGTATGTTTTGCAAGAAACTTGGCAAACAACACTATTTGGTATATTTTGTTGTGTTTAAGTGGTTAGAATTGTAATTCATAGTCATATACTAGAAATTACGTGTTAAGTTGCGATTTTAAGGGTTTTTTTTAAGCGTTTTTGGCACTTTTGTGCATAAAGTAACTCAAACTTGGTTTGTTTTGCACGAAAATTGGCAAACAACACTATTTGGTATATATTATTGTGTTGAAGTTGTTAGAATTGTAAATCATAGTCATATGCTAGACATTACGTGTTAGGTTGCAATTTTAAGGGTTTTTAAGCGTTTAAGGCAGTTTTGCGCATAAAGTAGCTCCAACTTGGTTTGTTTTTCACGAAACATGGAACACAACACTATTTGGTATATATTATTGTGTTGAAGTGGTTAGAATTGTAAAGCATAGATATATACTAGAAATTACGTGTTAAGTTGCGATTTTAGGTTTTTTATTCGTTTTTGGCACTTTTGCGCCTAAGGTAGCTAAAAATTGGTTTGTTTTGCACGAAACTTGGAAAACACCACTATTTGGTATATTGTGTTGTGTTGAATTGGTTAGAATTGTAAATCATAGTCATATACTAGAAATTACATGTTAAGCTGCGATTTTAAGGGTTTTTTAAGCGTTTTTTTGCACTTTTGCGCATAAAGTAACTCAAACTTGGTTTGTTTTGCACGAAACATGGCACACAACACTATTTGGTATATGTTATTGTGTTGAAGTTGTTAGAATTGTAAATCATAGTCATATGCTAAATATTCCGTGTTAAGTTGCTATTTTAAGGGTTTTTAAGCGTTTTTGGCACTTTTGCGCATAAAGTAGCTCAAACTTCGTTTGTTTTGCACGAAATTTGGCAAACAACACTATTGATATATTATGTTGTGTTGAAGTGGTTAGAATTCTAAGTCAGAGTCATATACTAAAAATTACGTGTTAAGTTGCGATTTTATGTGTTTTTTAAGCGTTTTTTGCACTTTTGCGCATAAAGTAGCTCAAACATGGTTTGTTTTGCACGAAACATGGCACACAACACTATTTGGTATATATTATTGTGTTGAAGTTGTTAGAATTGTAAATCATAGTCATATGCTAGATATTACGTGTTAAGTTGCTATTTTAAGGGTTTTTAAGCGTTTTTGGCACTTTTGCGCATAAAGTAGCTCAAACTTCGTTTGTTTTGCACGAAACTTGGCAAACAACACTATTGGTATATTATGTTGTCTTGAAGTGGTTAGAATTGTAAATCAAAGTCATATACTAGAAATTACGTGTTAAGTTGCGATTTTAAGTGTTTTTTAAGCGTTTTTTGCACTTTTGCGTATAAAGTAGCTCAAACTTGGTTTGTTTTACACGAAACTTGGCAAACACCACTATTTGGTATATTTTGTTGTGTTGAAGTGGTTAGAATTGTAAATCATAGTCATATACTAGAAATTACCTGTTAAGCTGCGATTTTAAGGGTTTTTTTAAGCGTTTTTTGCACTTTTGCGCATAAAGTATAGCTCAAACTTGGTTTGTTTTGCACGAAACCTGGCACACAACACTATTTCGTATATATTATGGTGTTGAAGTTGTTAGAATTCTAAATCATAGTCATATGCTAGATTTTACGTGTTAAGTTGCTATTTTAAGGGTTTTTTAGTGTTTTTTGCACCTTTACGTATAAAGTAGATCAAACTTGGTTTATTTTACACGAAACTTGGCACAAAACACTATTTGGTATATATTATTGTGTTGAAGTTGTTAGAATTGTAAATCGTAGTCTTACGCTAGACATTACGTGTTAGGTTTCGATTTTTAGTGTTTTTAAGCGTTTACGGCACATTTGAGCATAAAGTAGTTCAAACTTGGTTTGTTTTGCACGAAACATGGCACACAACACTATTTGTTATACATTAATGTGTTGAAGTGGTTAGAATTGTATATCACAGCTATATACTAGAAATTACGTTTTAAGTTGAGATTTTGTGGCTTTTTATTCGTTTTTGGCACTTCTGCACATAAAGTAGCTCAAACTTGGTTTGTTGTGCACGAAACTTGGCAAACAACACTATTTGGTATATTTTGTTGTGTTGAAGTGGTTAGAATTGTAAATCATAGTCATATACTAGAAATTACGTGTTAAGTTGCAATTTTAAGGGTTTTTAAGCGTTTTTTGCACTTTTGCACATAAAATAGCTCAAACTTGGTTTATTTTGCACGAAACTTTGCAAACAAAACGATTTGCTATATTTTGTTGTGTTGAAGTGGTTAGAATTGTAATTCATTATCATATACTAGAAATTACGTGTTAAGTTGCGATTTTAAAGGTTTTTTTAAGCGTTTTTGGCACTTTTGCGCATAAAGTAGCTCAAACTTGGTTTGTTTTGCACGAAACATGGCACACAACACTATTTGGTATATATTATTGTGTTGAAGTGGTTAAAACTGTAAATCATAGCTATATACTAGAAATTACGTGTTATGTTGCGCTTAAGGGTTTTTATTCGTTTTTGGCACTTTTGCGCCTAAAGTAGCTCAATCTTGGTTTGTTTTGCACGAAACTTAGCATCACCACTCTTTGGTATATTTTGTTGTGTTGAAGTGGTTAGAATTGTAAATCATAGTAATATACTAGAAATTACGTGTTAAGTTGCGATTTTAAGGGTTTTTTAAGCGTTTTTTGCACTTTTGCGCATAAAGTAGCTCAAACATGGTTTCTTTTGCACGAAACTTTGCACACAACACTATTTAGTATATATTATTGTATTGAAGTTTTTAGAATTGTAAATCATAGTCATATGCTAGAAATTACGTGTTAAGTTGCGATTTTAAGGGTTTTTAAAGCGTTTTTTGCACTTTTGCGCATAAATAGCTCAAACTTGGTTTGTTTTGCACGAAACTTGGCACACAACACTATTTGGTATATATTATTGTGTTGAAGTGGTTAGATTTGTAAATCGTAGTCATAAACTAG
Source organism: Amaranthus tricolor (assembly GCF_026212465.1). Classification (NCBI taxonomy): domain Eukaryota; kingdom Viridiplantae; phylum Streptophyta; class Magnoliopsida; order Caryophyllales; family Amaranthaceae; genus Amaranthus; species Amaranthus tricolor. Next base: position 14,148,228 of record NC_080055.1, read on the forward strand.
AAATTACGTGTGAAGTTGCGATTTTAAGGGTTTTTTAGAGGTTTTAGCAATTTAGCGCATAAAGCCGCTCAAACTTGGTTTGTTTTGCACGAAACTTGGCACACAACACTACTTGGTATATATTATTGTGTTGAAGTGGTTAGAAGTTTAAATCATAGTCATATACTAGAAATTACGTCTTATGTTGCAATTTTAAGGGTTTTTATTTGTTTTTGGCACTTTTGCGCCTAATGTAGCTCAAACTTGGTTTGTTTTGCATGAAACTTGGCAAACACCACTATTTGGTGTATTTTGTTGTGTTGAAGTGGTTAGAATTGTAAATCATAATCATATACTAGAAATTACCTGTTAAGCTGCGATTTTAACGGTTTTTTAAGCGTTTTTTTCACTTTTGCGCATAAAGTAGATAAAACTTGTTTTGTTTTGCACGAAGCTTGGAACACAACACTATTTGGTATATATTATTGTGTTGAAGTGGTTAGAAGTTTAAATCATAGTCATATACTAGAAATTACGTGTTAAGTTAAGATTTTAAGGGTTTTTATTTGTTTTTGGCACTTTTGCGCCTAAAGTAGCTCAAACTAGGTTTGTTTTGCACGAAACTTGGCAAACACCACTATTTGGTATAATTAGTTGTGTTGAAGTGGTTAGAAATGTAAATCATAGTCATATACTAGAAATTACGTGTTAAGTTGCGATTTTAAGGGTTTTTAAAGCGTTTTTTACACTTTTGCGCATAAAGTAGCTCAAACTTGGTTTGTTTTGCACGAAACATGGCACACAACACTATTTGGTATATATTATTGTGTTGAAGTTGTTAGAATTGTAAATCATAGTCATATGCTAGATATTACGTGTTAAGTTGCTATTTTAAGGATATTTAAGCGTTTTTGGCACTTTTGCGCATAAAGTAGCTAAAACTTGGTTTGTTTTGCACGAAACTTGGCACACAACACTATTTGGTATATACTATTGTGTTGAAGTTGTTAGAATTGTAAATCATAGTCCTATGCTAGACATTACGTTTTAGGTTGCGATTTTAAGGGTTTATAAGCTTTTAAGGCACTTTTGCGCATATAGTAGCTAAAACTTGGTTTGTTTTGCACGAAACATAGCACACAACACTATTTGTTATATATTACTGTGTTGAAGTGGTTAGAATTGTAAATCATAGCTATATACTACAAATTACGTGTTAAGTTGCGCTTTTAAGGGTTTTTATTCCTTTTTGGCACTTTTGCGCCTAAAGTAGCACAATCTTGGTTTGTTTTGCATGAAACTTGGCAAACATCATTATTTTGTATATTTTGTTGTGTTGAAGTGGTTAGAATTGTAAATCATAGTCATATACTAGAAATTACGTGTTAAGTTGCGATTTTAAGGGTTTTTTAAGCGTTTTTGGCACTTTTGCGAATAAAGTAGCTCAAACATGGTTTGTTTTGCACGAAACTTGGCACACAACACTATTTGGTATATATTATTGTGTTGAAGTTGTTAGAATTGTAAATCCTAGTCAAATACTAGAAATTACGTCATAAGTTGCGATTTTAAGGGTTTTTTAAGCGTTTTTTGCACTTTTGCGCATAAAGTAGCGCAAACCTTGTTTGTTTTGCACGAAACTTGGCACACAACACTATTTGGTATATATTATTGTGTTGAAGTTGTTAGAATTGTAAATCATAGTCATATACTAGAAATAACGTGTTAAGTTGCGATTTTAAGGATTTTTAAACGTTTTTGGCACCTTTACGTATAAAGTAGATCAAACTTGGTTTATATTGCACGAAACTTGGCACAAAACACTATTTGGTATATATTATTGTGTTGAAGTTGTTAAAATTTTAAATCGTAGTCTTACGCTAGACATTACGTGTTAGGTTGCGATTTTTAGGGTTTTTAAGCGTTTAAGGCACAATTGAGCATAAAGTAGTTCAAACTTGTTTTGTTTTGGACGAAACATGGCACACAACACTACTTGTTATACATTAATGTGCTGAAGTGGTTAGAATTGTATATCACAGCTATATACTAGAAATTACGTTTTAAGTTGAGATTTTATGGCTTTTTATTCGTTTTTGGCACTTTTGCACATAAAGTAGCTCAAACTTGGTTTGTTTTGCACGAAACTTGGCAAACAACACTATTTGGTATATTTTGTTGTGTTGAAGTGGTTAGAATTATAAATCATAGTCATATACTAGAAATTACGTGTTAACTTGCAATATTAAGGGTTTTTAAGCGTTTTTTGCACTTTTGCACATAAAATAGCTCAAACTTGGTTTATTTTGCACGAAACTTCGAAAACAACACTATTTGCTATATTTTGTTGTGTTGAAGTGGTTAGAATTGTAAGTCATTGTCATATACTAGAAATTACGTGTTAAGTTGCGACTTTAAGGGTTTTTTAAGCGTTTTTGGCACTTTTACGCATAAAGTAGCTCAAAGTTGGTTTGTTTTGCACAAAACTTGGCACACAACACTATTTGGTATATATTATTGTGTTGAAGTTGTTAGAATTGTAAATCATAGTCATATGCTAGACATTACGTGTTAGGTTGCGATATTAAGGGTTTATAAGCTTTTAAGGCACTTTTGCGCATACAGTAGCTAAAACTTGGTTTGTTTCGCACGAAACATGACACACAACACTATCTGGTATATATTATTGTGTTGAAGTGGTTAAAATTGTAAATCATATCTATATACTAGAAATTACGTGCTATGTTGCGCTTAAGGGTTTTTATTTGTTTTTGGCACTTTTGCGCCTAAAGTAGCTCAATCTTGGTTTATTTTGCACGAAACTTGGCAAACACCACTCTTTGGTATATTTTGTTGTGTTGAAGTGGTTAGAATTGTAAATCATAGTGATATACTAGAAATTACGTGTTAAGTTGCGATTTTAAGGGTTTTTTAAGCGTTTTTTGCACTTTTGCGCATAAAGTAGCTCAAACATGGTTTCTTTTGCACGAAACTTTGCACACAACACTATTTAGTATATATTATTGTTTTGAAGTTGTTAGAATTGTAAATCATAGTCATATACTAGAAATTACCTGTTAAGTTGCGATTTTAAGGGTTTTTTAAGCGTTTTTTGCACTTTTGCGCATAAAGTTGCTCAAACTTGGTTTGTTTTGCATGAAACTTGGCACACAACACTATTTGGTATATATTATTGTGTTGAAGTGGTTAGATTTGTAAATCGTAGTCATAAACTCGAAATTACCTGTGAAGTTGCGATTTTAAGCGTTTTTTAGCGGTTTTAGCAATTTTGCACATAAAGCCGCTCAAACTTGTTTTGTTTTGCACGAAACATGGCACACAACACTACTTGGTATATATTATTGTGTTGAAGTGGTTAGAAGTTACGTGTTATGTTGCAATTTTAAGGGTTTTTATTTGTTTTTGGCACTTTTGCGCCTAAAGTAGCTCAAACTTGGTTTGTTTTGCATGAAACTTGGCAAACACTACTATTTGGTGTATTTTGTTGTGTTGAAGTGGTTTGAATAGTAAATCATAGTCATATACTAGAAATTACGTGTTAAGCTGCGATTTTAACGGTTTTTTAAGCGTTTTTTGCACTTTTGCGCATTAAGTAGATCAAACTTGTTTTGTTTTGCACGAAGCTTGGAAAACAACACTATTTGGTATATATTATTGTGTTGAAGTGGTTAGAAGTTTAAATCACAGTCATATACTAGAAATTACGTGTTAAGTTGCGATTTTAAGGGTTTTTTTTTGTTTTTGGCACTTTTGCGCCTAAAGTAGCTCAAACTTGGTTTGTTTTGCACGAAACTTAGCAAACACCACTATTTGGTATATTTTGTTGTGTTGAAGTAGTTAGAAATGTAAATCATAGTCATATACTAGAAATTACGTGTTAAGTTGCGATTTTAAGGGTATATAAGCTTTTAAGGCACTTTTGCGCCTACAGTAGCTAAAACTTGGTTTGTTTTGCACGAAATATAGCACACAACACTATTTGGTATATATTACTGTGTTGAAGTGGTTAGAATTGTAAATCATAGCTATATACTAGAAATTACGTGTTAGGTTGCGCTTTTAAGGGTTTTTATTCGTTTTTGGCACTTTTGCGCCTAAAGTAGCACAATCTTGGTTTGTTCTGCATGAAAGTTGGAAAACATCATGATTTTAAGCGTTTTTTAAGCGTTTTTTGAACTTTTGCGCATAAAGTAGCTCAAACATGGTTTGTTTTGCACGAAACTTGGCACACAACACTATTTGGTATATATTATTGTGTTGAAGTTGTTAGAATTGTAAATCATAGTGAAATACTAAAAATTACGTGATAAGTTGCGATTTTAAGGGTTTTTTAAGCGTTTTTTGCACTTTTGCGCATAAAGTATCTCAAACCTTGTTTGTTTTGCACGAAACTTGGCACACAACACTATTTGGTATATATTATTGTGTTGAAGTGGTTAGAAGTTTAAATCATAGTCATATACTAGAAATTACGTGTTATGTTGCAATTTAAAGGGTTTTTATTCGTTTTTGGCACTTTTGCGCCTAAAGTAGCTCAAACTTGGTTTGTTTTGCATGAAACTTGGCAAACACCCACTATTTGGTATATTTTGTTGTGTTGAAGTGGTTAGAATTATAAATCATAGTCATATACTAGAAATAACGTGTTAAGTTTCGATTTTAAGGGTTTTTTAAGCGTTTTTGGCACTTTTGCGCATAAAGTAGCTCAAATTTGTTTTGTTTTGCACGAAGCTTAGCACACAACACTATTTGCACTAGTGGAAAAAAATGTATTTGCTACTCATCATTTGCTGCGGTTTTTGTGTATTAGCAGCATAAAATAGGAAAATGTATTAGAAAAAAAAAATTATACTCTAATTGCTGCGGTTTCCCCCTTGACCGCAGCAAATAACCTAGCATCTTGCACTAATTGCTCTGGTTTTTCCACATCTGCAGCAAATACTTCTTCAAAGTTGATTAATTGCTCCGGTTTTCTATAACCGCAGCAAATAACTCTTCAAAATTAGATTAATTGCTCCGGTTTTGTGTTGAACCGCAGCAAAATGACCGTTGGACAAAAATAAATTTTGTTAAAATCCGCCAGTTTTCTTTTTTATTCGCATATCTTCTCAAAAACGTTATACAGTTTGCTTTGTTCCTCATTGAAAAAACGCTTCATCTTCATCTTCATTTGCTTCGTTTCTCTTCTTCATCTTCACAAACGTATAAGATTAAGCATCAAGATCATTTGTGTTCGTTTCTTGTGTTCATCTTCATTTTCACAAATGGTCATTTGCTGTTACTCATCATTCTTGTTGCTGTTCATCTTCACAAACGGTTTCTGAAGGTAAATCCTTGCTTATGTTCTTGTTCATCATCAAACTTCGAATTTTCATAAACCCCTACTATTCTTCTACTGTACGTGTTCTTGTTCATCATCATCATCATTCTTTATAAACTGATTTGTTTTTTGAAGTTTTTCTAATTTTGCTGTTGTTGTGACCTTTTAATTGTTATTCAACCAAAATTTTATTGGCTGTCGCTGCTTGCTTCTGTCTTGCTTCATGGTGAATCACGTTTATTGTAGTACATGATGATAGATACTACTTACTAGATAGACTATGGCATGTATTGTGATTTTGTTATAGTTGTGTTAGAGAACTACCCAGTTGTGATCATCGTAGAATTAAAAGGGTCGAGGGAATCAACGATTAGTGCAACTTGAACTTTGTTAATGATAAGTAGACTATGAAATGTATTGTGATTTGTTTAAGGTTATGTTAGTGAGCTTCTCACCATCTTGGTTTTCACTTGGAAAAGTTAGAGTATGACCAAATATAATTTAATAGACTTCTGCACCTAAACCAATTGGTTGTATTATGAAAACCAGACTTATGTCGGGTTATCTTTTGGACCTCTATGTGTAAGCCCAACAACAAGCTCATCAATTTGCCTCAATTCCTCATTGAATAAGGAAGTTTTTAGTGATGTCTAAACTCAATTTTAATTACATAAGTTGAAATTAAATATAAGATAATATAAAGTACAAAATATAATCAAGAACCTTAGAACAAGTTGTTTTCATATTTTATATTAATATCTTTACTTACTAATTTTTCAATACTAATAATTTCAAATATGCAAAGTGGAAATTAATGAAGTATATATCTGACAGAGTGGTGATAATGTGACATCGAATAAATAAGAAATTTTTTGTTGGTTTTGTGTAGATTAATTATTTAAATGTACCTCTAGTGGAATTTTTTTTTGTATTGCGAGAATGTTTATATTATTTCAATTTAAATTTTTTATTTTGTTAATTGACAAGAAAAATCTAATTATATCATTGCAAAGAAAAGAAATATTGAATTAAGTTTTGAATTAAGAAACTACAATAGTATATCTATTTTTTATGAGAACACCAATTATTTATCTTTGTAATAAGTTTTCGATTTTCACTACAAATGGAAAGATCAATTTGCAAGTTTATACTTTTATTGTTTCACTTGTAATTTAGTAATTTAGTTATAAATGTGGTTTGTGAATGTGGTTTGTTAATTATTTGCATATTTTGTTAAAAATGTGGTTTGTTGTTATACTTGTCTTTAATTATTATTTATATTTTGAATGTTATATTTCTAAGGTTATACAATGTTAATTATTCAAAGTGTATATTTTTAGGAATGTGGTTTGTTGTTTATTATTTATATTATGGTTTGTGGTTTGTTAATTAATTATTTGCATATTTAGTAAATATTTTTATTATAAATAAGTATATATGTTTAAAAGTTGTGTATTAATTTTGTTTTGAATCAATTAATCACACTAATTAGGATGACAAACGATCGTTCATGGATGTATGGAAGCATTGAATCGTCGGAATTTATTGATGGCGTATTAGAATTTTGTAGTATTGCGGTTGAACATCAAGTTAGGACGGGGGGAGTTGGTTTTTATTGCCCATGTGTCAGTTATGGCAATTAGAAGTTAAGTTGCGATTTTAAGAGTTTTTAAGCGTTTTTGTCAATTTCGCGCGTAACGTAGGTCAAATTTGGTTTGTTATGCACGAAACTTGGCACACAACACTATTTGACATATATTATTGTGTTGAAATGGTTAGAATTTAAAATAATAGTCATATGCTAGAAATTAGAAGTTAAGTTGCGATTTTCAGGGTTTTTAAGCGTTTTTGTCAATTTCGCGCGTAAAGTAGGTCAAATTTGGTTTGTTATGCACGAAACTTGGCACACAACACTATTTGGCATATATTATTGTGTTGAAATGGTTAGAATTGAAAATAATAGTCATATGCTAGAAATTAGGGGTTAAGTTGCGATTTTAAGGGTTTTTAAGCGTTTTTGTCAATTTCGCGCGTAAAGTAGCTCAAACTTGGTTTTTTTTTGCACGAAACTTGGCACACAACACTATTTGGCATATATTATTGTATTGAAATGGGTTAGAATTGAAAATAACAGTCATATGCTAGAAATTAGGTGTTAAGTTGCGATTCTAAGGGTTATTAAGCATTTTTGTCAATTTCGCGCGTAAAGTAGGTCAAATTTGGTTTGTTATGCACGAAACTTGGCACACAACACTATTTGGCATATATTATTGTGTTGAAATGGTTAAAATTTAAAATAATAAGTCATATGCTAGAAATTAGAAGTTAAGTTGCGATTTTTAAGGGTTTTTAAGCGTTTTTGTAAATTTCGCGCGTAAAGTAGGTCAAATTTGGTTTGTTATGCACGAAATTTGGCACACAACACTATTTAGCATATATTATTGTGTTGAAATGGTTAGAATTGAAAATAATAGTCATATCCAAGAAATTAGGTGTTAAGTTGCGATTTTAAGGGTTTTTAAGCGTTTTTGTCAATTTCGCGCGTAAAGTAGCTCAAATTTGGTTTGTTTTGCACGAAACTTGGCACACAACACTATTTGGTATATATTATTGTGTAGAAGTTGTTAGAATTTAAAATCATAGTCATATTCTAGAGTTTACTTGTTATGTTACGATTTTATGCGTTTTTAACCGTTTTTGACACTAACATCTATTTTCTCTTAGTGCTTTCAACAACCTTCTTCTTCCGTTGACTGCGGCTACTACGCGCTTAAGTATATGGACGATATTATAAAATCCGTGAAGGACTTCGGAGTCGAAAATATAGATGCCGTAAGTATTTGTTACGTTCTTAATTAAATATATTATTGGTAAAATCTAATGTTTCTATATTAATCTTTTATTTTTATATTATATATAGGTTTTAAATGACATTGCGAGGGAAACACGCCCTTTGAGAAGTGAAGAGATGCGCGAATTAAAAGACAAGATTGCCGCGTATCTTGCTAATATTTGTCCTTGATAAATTGTAATTAGTATAGATTATTTTTTATACTTTAATATATTATATATATATATTATATATATATATATATATATATATATATATATATATATATATATATATATATATATATATATATATGTACGTACATAATATTATATTATATATACGAGCGAGAGGTTATTATTACAAAGATATTATTGGTGATTATCATTGGATTATTATTGGATTAATCATTGTTATTTTACATTATTATTAGATTATTATTAGAATAAAACGAAAAAACAAAAAAAAAATCTATTTGCTGCGGTCAGCACCCAAAACCGCAGCAAATAAGTGCCATTATTTCCGGCGGTTTTGGGGACTAACCGCAGCAAATGATACCACTTATTTGCTACGGTTTTGGGGACTGATCGCAGCAAATAATACCCTTTTTTGCTACGGTTTTTAACCGCAGTATTTAAAATAGGCTATTTGCTGCTATCACTATTGCTTGGGGCAAAAACCGCAGCAAATAATGGCCAAAAAACCGCAGCAAATGAGGTTATTTCCACTAGTGTTGGTATATATTATTGTGTTGAAGTTGTGAGAAGTTTAAATCATAGTCATTATACTAGAAATTACGTGTTTAGTTGCGATTTTAAAGGTTTTTATTCGTTTTTGGCACTTTTGCACCTAAAGTAGCTCAAACTTGGTTTGTTTTGCACGAAACTTGGCAAACACCACTATTTGGTATATTTTGTTGTGTTAAAGTGGTTAGAATTGTAAATCATAGTCACATACTAGAAATTACGTGTTAAGTTGCGATTATAAGGGTATTTTAAGCGTTTTTGCACCTTTGCGCATAAAGTAGATCAAACTTGGTTTGTTTTGCACGAAACTTGGGACACAACACTATTTGGTATATATTATTGTGTTTAAGTTGTTAGAATTGTAAATCATAGTCATATACTAGAAATTACGTGTTAAGTTACGATTTTAAGGGTTTTTTAAGCGTTTTTGGCACTTTTGCGCATAAACTAGCTCAAACCTTGTTTGGTTTTGCGCGAAACTTGGCACAAAACACTATTTGGTATATATTATTGTGTTGAAGTTGTTAGAATTGAAAATCATAGTCATATGCTGGACATCACGTGTTAGGTTGCGATTTTAAGGGTTTTCAAGCGTTTAAGGCACTTTTGCGCATAAAGTAGCTCAAACTTGGTTTGTTTTACACGAAACATGGAACACAACACTATTTGGTATATATTATTGTGTTGAAGTGGTTAGAATTGTAAATAATAGCTATATACTAGAAATTACGTGTTAAGTTGTGATTTTAGGTTTTTTCTTCGTTTTTGGCACTTTTGCGCCTAAAGTAGCTCAAACTTGGTTTGTTTTACACGAAACTTGGTAAACACCACTATTTGGTATATTTTGTTGTGTTGAAGTGGTTAGAATTGTAAATCATAGTCATATACTAGAAATTACGTGTTAAGTTGTGATTTTTAGGGTTTTTAAAGCGTTTTTTTTGCACTTTTGCGCATAAAGTAGCTCAAACTTGGTTTGTTTTGCACGAAACATGGCACACAACACTATTTGGTATATATTATTGTGTTGAAGTTGTTAGAATTGTAAATCATAGTCATATGCTAGATATTACGTGTTAAGTTGCTATTTTAAGGGTATTTAAGCGTTTTTGGCACTTTTGCGCATAAAGTAGCTCAAACTTGGTTTGTTTTGCATGAAACTTGGCAAACAACACTATTGGTATATTATGTTGTGTTGAAGTGGTTAGAATTGTAAATCATAGTCATATACTAGAAATTACGTGTTACGTTGCGATTTTAAGGGTTTTTTAAGCGTTTTTGGCACTTTTGCGCCTAAAGTAGCTCAAACTTGGTTTGTTTTGCACGAAACTTGGAAAACACCACTATTTGGTATATTTTGTTGTGTTTGAAGTGGTTAGAATTGTAAATAATAGTCATATACTAGAAATTACGTGTTAAGTTGCGATTTTAAAGGTTTTTTAAGCGTTTTTTGCACTTTTGCGCATAAGGTAGATCAAACTTGGTTTGTTTTCCACGTAACTTGGGAAACAGCCACTATTGGTATATTATGTTGTGATTTGAAGTGGTTAAATTCTAAATGATAGTCATATACTAGAAATTACGTGTTAAGTTGCGATTTTAAGGGTTTTTTAAGCGTTTTTTGCACTTTTGCGCATAAAATAGCTCAAACTTGGTTTGTTTTGCACGAAACTTGGCACACAACACTATTTGGTATATATTATTGTGTTGAAGTTATTAGAATTGTAAATCATAGTCATATGCTAGATATTACGTGTTATGTTGCTATTTTAAGAGTATTTAAGCGTTTTTGGCACTTTTGCGCATAAAGTAGCTCAAACTTTGTTTGTTTTGCACGAAACATGGAACACAACACTATTTGGTATATATTATTGTGTTGAAGTGGTTAGAAATGTAAATAATAGCTATATACTAGAAATTACGTGTTAAGTTGTGATTTTAGGTTTTTTCTTCGTTTTTGGCACTTTTGCGCCTAAAGTAGCTCAAACTTGGTTTGTTTTACACGAAACTTGGTAAACACCACTATTTGGTATATATTTTTGTGTTGAAGTGGTTAGAGTTGTAACTCATAGTCATAAACTTGGTTAGAGTTGCCATTTTAAGCATTTTTAGCGGTTTTTGCACTTTTGCGCATAAAACCGCTCAAACTTGGTTTTTTTGCACGAAACTTGGCACACAACACTATTTGGTATATATTATTGTGTTGAAGTGGTTAGAAGTTTAAATCATAGTCATATACTAGAAATTACGTGTTATGTTGCAATTTTAAGGGTTTTTATTCGTTTTAGGCACTTTTAAGCCTAAAGTGGCTCAAACTTGATTTGTTTTGCATTGAAACTTGGCAAACACCACTATTTGGTATATTTTGTTATGTTAAAGTGGTTAGAAGTGTAAATAATAGTCACATACTAGAAACTACGTGTTAAGTTGCGATTGTAAGGGTTTTTAAAGCGTTTTTGCACCTTTGCGCATAAAGTAGATCAAACTTGGTTTGTTTTGCACGAAACTTGGCACACAACACTATTTGGTATATATTATTGTGTTTAAGTTGTTAGAATTGTAAATCATAGTCATTTACTAGAAATTACGTGATAAGTTGCGATTTTAAGGGTTTTTTAAGCGTTTTTGGCACTTTTGCGCATAAAGTAGCTCAAACTTGGTTTGTTTTGCACGAAACTTGGCACACAACACTATTTGGTATATATTATTGTGTTTAAGTTGTTATAAATTGTAAATCATAGTCATATACTAGAAATTACGTGTTAAGTTGCGATTTTAAGGGTTTTTAAGCGTTTAAGGCACTTTTGCGCATAAAGTAGCTCAAACTTGGTTTGTTTTGCACGAAACATGGAACACAACAATATTTGGTATATATTATTGTGTTGAAGTGGTTAGAATTGTAAATAATAGCTATATACTAGAAATTACGTGTTAAGTTGTGATTTTAGGTTTTTTATTCGTTTTTGGCACTTTTGCGCCTAAAGTAGCTCAAACTTGGTTTGTTTTGCACGAAACTTGGAAAACACCACTATTTGGTATATTTTGTTCGTGTTGAAGTGGTTAGAATTGTAAATCATAGTCATATACTAGAAATTACGTGTTAAGTTGCGATTTTTAGGGTTTTTAAAGCGTTTTTATTGCACTTTTGCGCATAAAGTAGCTTAAACTTGGTTTGTTTTGCACGAAACATGGCACACAACACTATTTGGTATATATTATTGTGTTGAAGTTGTTAGAATTGTAAATCATAGTCATTTGCTAGATATTACGTGTTAAGTTGCTATTTCAAGAGTATTTAAGCGTTTTTGGCACTTTTGCGCATAAAGTAGATAAAACTTGGTTTGTTTTGCACGAAACTTGGCACACAACACTATTTGGTATATATTTTTGTGTTGAAGTGGTTAGAGTTGTATCTCATAGTCATATACTAGAAATTACGTGTGAAGTTGCGATTTTAAGCATTTTTAGCGGTTTTTGCAATTTTGCGCATAAAGCCGCTCAAACTTGGTTTTTTTGCACGAAACTTGGCACACAACACTATTTGGTATATATTATTGTGTTGAAGTGGTTAGAAGTTTAAATCATAGTCATATACTAGAAATTACGTGTTATGTTGCAATTTTAAGGGTTTTTATTCGTTTTAGGCACTTTTAAGCCTAAAGTGGCTCAAACTTGGTTTGTTTTGCATGAAACTTGGCAAACACCACTATTTGGTATATTTTGTTGTGTTAAAGTGGTTAGAAGTGTAAATAATAGTCACATACTAGAAATTACGTGTTAAGTTGCGATTGTAAGGGTTTTTAAAGCGTTTTTGCACCTTGCGCATAAAGTAGATCAAACTTGGTTTGTTTTGCACGAAACTTGGCACACAACACTATTTGGTATATATTATTGTGTTTAAGTTGTTAGAATTGTAAATCATAGTCATATACTAGAAATTACGTGATAAGTTGCGATTTTAAGGGTTTTTTTAAGCGTTTTTGGCACTTTTGGCGCATAAAGTAGCTCAAACTTGGTTTGTTTTGCACGAAACTGGGCACAAAACACTATTTGGTATATATTATTGTGTTGAAGTTGTTAGAATTGCTAATCATAGTCATATGCTGGACATCACTTGTTAGGTTGCGATTTTAAGGGTTTTTAAGCGTTTAAGGCACTTTTTGCGCATAAAGTAGCTCAAACTTGGTTTGTTTTGCACGAAACGTGGAACACAACACTATTAGGTGTATATTATTGTGTTGAAGTTGTTAGAATTGTAAATAATAGCTATATACTAGAAATTACGTGTTAAGTTGTGATTTTAGGTTTTTTATTCGTTTTTGGTACTTTTGCGCCTAAAGTAGCTCAAACTTGGTTTGTTTTGCATGAAACTTGGCAAACAACACTATTGGTATATTATGTTGTGTTGAAGTGGTTAGAATTGTAAATCATAGTCATATACTAGAAATTACGTGTTACGTTGCGATTTTAAGGGTTTTTTAAGCGTTTTTGGCACTTTTGCGCCTAAAGTAGCTCAAACTTGGTTTGTTTTGCACGAAACTTGGAAAACACCACTATTTGGTATATTTTGTTGTGTTGAAGTGGTTAGAATTGTAAATAATAGTCATATACTAGAAATTACGTGTTAAGTTGCGATTTTAAAGGTTTTTTAAGCGTTTTTTGCACTTTTGCGCATAAGGTAGATCAAACTTGGTTTGTTTTCCACGTAACTTGGGAAACAGCACTATTGGTATATTATGTTGTGATTTGAAGTGGTTAAATTCTAAATGATAGTCATATACTAGAAATTACGTGTTAAGTTGCGATTTTAAGGGTTTTTTAAGCGTTTTTTGCACTTTTGCGCATAAAATAGCTCAAACTTGGTTTGTTTTGCACGAAACTTGGCACACAACACTATTTGGTATATATTATTGTGTTGAAGTTATTAGAATTGTAAATCATAGTCATATGCTAGATATTACGTGTTATGTTGCTATTTTAAGAGTATTTAAGCGTTTTTGGCACTTTTGCGCATAAAGTAGCTCAAACTTTGTTTGTTTTGCACGAAACATGGAACACAACACTATTTGGTATATATTATTGTGTTGAAGTGGTTAGAAATGTAAATAATAGCTATATACTAGAAATTACGTGTTAAGTTGTGATTTTAGGTTTTTTCTTCGTTTTTGGCACTTTTGCGCCTAAAGTAGCTCAAACTTGGTTTGTTTTACACGAAACTTGGTAAACACCACTATTTGGTATATATTTTTGTGTTGAAGTGGTTAGAGTTGTAACTCATAGTCATAAACTTGGTTAGAGTTGCCATTTTAAGCATTTTTAGCGGTTTTTGCACTTTTGCGCATAAAACCGCTCAAACTTGGTTTTTTTGCACGAAACTTGGCACACAACACTATTTGGTATATATTATTGTGTTGAAGTGGTTAGAAGTTTAAATCATAGTCATATACTAGAAATTACGTGTTATGTTGCAATTTTAAGGGTTTTTATTCGTTTTAGGCACTTTTAAGCCTAAAGTGGCTCAAACTTGATTTGTTTTGCATGAAACTTGGCAAACACCACTATTTGGTATATTTTGTTATGTTAAAGTGGTTAGAAGTGTAAATAATAGTCACATACTAGAAACCTACGTGTTAAGTTGCGATTGTAAGGGTTTTTAAAGCGTTTTTGCACCTTTGCGCATAAAGTAGATCAAACTTGGTTTGTTTTGCACGAAACTTGGCACACAACACTATTTGGTATATATTATTGTGTTTAAGTTGTTAGAATTGTAAATCATAGTCATTTACTAGAAATTACGTGATAAGTTGCGATTTTAAGGGTTTTTTAAGCGTTTTTGGCACTTTTGCGCATAAAGTAGCTCAAACTTGGTTTGTTTTGCACGAAACTTGGCACACAACACTATTTGGTATATATTATTGTGTTTAAGTTGTTATAATTGTAAATCATAGTCATATACTAGAAATTACGTGTTAAGTTGCGATTTTAAGGGTTTTTAAGCGTTTAAGGCACTTTTGCGCATAAAGTAGCTCAAACTTGGTTTGTTTTGCACGAAACATGGAACACAACAATATTTGGTATATATTTATTGTGTTGAAGTGGTTAGAATTGTAAATAATAGCTATATACTAGAAATTACGTGTTAAGTTGTGATTTTAGGTTTTTTATTCGTTTTTGGCACTTTTGCGCCTAAAGTAGCTCAAACTTGGTTTGTTTTGCACGAAACTTGGAAAACACCACTATTTGGTATATTGTGTTGTGTTGAAGTGGTTAGAATTGTAAATCATAGTCATATACTAGAAATTACGTGTTAAGTTGCGATTTTTAGGGTTTTTAAAGCGTTTTTATTGCACTTTTGCGCATAAAGTAGCTTAAACTTGGTTTGTTTTGCACGAAACATGGCACACCAACACTATTTGGTATATATTATTGTGTTGAAGTTGTTAGAATTGTAAATCATAGTCATTTGCTAGATATTACGTGTTAAGTTGCTATTTCAAGAGTATTTAAGCGTTTTTGGCACTTTTGCGCATAAAGTAGATAAAACTTGGTTTGTTTTGCACGAAACTTGGCACACAACACTATTTGGTATATATTTTTTGTGTTGAAGTGGTTAGAGTTGTATCTCATAGTCATATACTAGAAATTACGTGTGAAGTTGCGATTTTAAGCATTTTTAGCGGTTTTTGCAATTTTGCGCATAAAGCCGCTCAAACTTGGTTTTTTTGCACGAAACTTGGCACACAACACTATTTGGTATATATTATTGTGTTGAAGTGGTTAGAAGTTTAAATCATAGTCATATACTAGAAATTACGTGTTATGTTGCAATTTTAAGGGTTTTTATTCGTTTTAGGCACTTTTAAGCCTAAAGTGGCTCAAACTTGGTTTGTTTTGCATGAAACTTGGCAAACACCACTATTTGGTATATTTTGTTGTGTTAAAGTGGTTAGAAGTGTAAATAATAGTCACATACTAGAAATTACGTGTTAAGTTGCGATTGTAAGGGTTTTTAAAGCGTTTTTGCACCTTTGCGCATAAAGTAGATCAAACTTGGTTTGTTTTGCACGAAACTTGGCACACAACACTATTTGGTATATATTATTGTGTTTAAGTTGTTAGAATTGTAAATCATAGTCATATACTAGAAATTACGTGATAAGTTGCGATTTTAAGGGTTTTTTAAGCGTTTTTGGCACTTTTGCGCATAAAGTAGCTCAAACTTGGTTTGTTTTGCACGAAACTGGGCACAAAACACTATTTGGTATATATTATTGTGTTGAAGTTGTTAGAATTGCTAATCATAGTCATATGCTGGACATCACTTGTTAGGTTGCGATTTTAAGGGTTTTTTAAGCGTTTAAGGCACTTTTGCGCATAAAGTAGCTCAAACTTGGTTTGTTTTGCACGAAACGTGGAACACAACACTATTAGGTGTATATTATTGTGTTGAAGTGGTTAGAATTGTAAATAATAGCTATATACTAGAAATTACGTGTTAAGTTGTGATTTTAGGTTTTTTATTCGTTTTTGGTACTTTTGCGCCTAAAGTAGCTCAAACTTGGTTTGTTTTGCACGAAACTGGGTAAACACCACTATTTGGTATATTTTGTTGTGTTGAAGTGGTTAGAATTGTAAATCATAGTCATATACTAGAAATTACGTGTTACGTTACGATTTTAAGGGTTTTTTAAGCGTTTTTGGCACTTTTGCGCCTAAAGTAGCTCAAACTTGGTTTGTTTTGCACGAAACTTGGAAAACACCACTATTTGGTATATTTTGTTGTGTTGAAGTGGTTAGAATTGTAAATCATAGTCATATACTAGAAATTACGTGTTAAGTTGCGATTTTAAGGGTTTTTTAAGCGTTTTTGGCACTTTTGCGCATAAAGTAGCTCAAACTTGGTTTGTTTTGCACGAAACTTGGCACACAACACTATTTGGTATATATTATTGTGTTTAAGTTGTTATAATTGTAAATCATAGTCATATACTAGAAATTACGTGTTAAGTTGCGATTTTAAGGGTTTTTAAGCGTTTAAGGCACTTTTGCGCATAAAGTAGCTCAAACTTGGTTTGTTTTGCACGAAACATGGAACACAACAATATTTGGTATATATTATTGTGTTGAAGTGGTTAGAATTGTAAATAATAGCTATATACTAGAAATTACGTGTTAAGTTGTGATTTTAGGTTTTTTATTCGTTTTTGGCACTTTTGCGCCTAAAGTAGCTCAAACTTGGTTTGTTTTGCACGAAACTTGGAAAACACCACTATTTGGTATATTTTGTTGTGTTGAAGTGGTTAGAATTGTAAATCATAGTCATATACTAGAAATTACGTGTTAAGTTGCGATTTTTAGGGTTTTTAAAGCGTTTTTATTGCACTTTTGCGCATAAAGTAGCTTAAACTTGGTTTGTTTTGCACGAAACATGGCACACCAACACTATTTGGTATATATTATTGTGTTGAAGTTGTTAGAATTGTAAATCATAGTCATTTGCTAGATATTACGTGTTAAGTTGCTATTTTAAGGGTATTTAAGCGTTTTTGGCACTTTTGCGCATAAAGTAGCTCAAACTTGGTTTGTTTTGCACGAAACTTGGCAAACAACACTATTGGTATATTATGTTGTGTTGAAGTGGTTAGAATTGTAAATCATAGTCATATACTAGAAATTACGTGTTACGTTACGATTTTAAGGGTTTTTTAAGCGTTTTTGGCACTTTTGCGCCTAAAGTAGCTCAAACTTGGTTTGTTTTGCACGAAACTTGGAAAACACCACTATTTGGTATGTTTTGTTGTGTTGAAGTGGTTAGAATTGTAAATCATAGTCATATACTAGAAATTACGTGTTAAGTTGCGATTTTAAGGGTTTTTTAAGCGTTTTTTGCACTTTTGCGCATAAGGTAGATCAAACTTGGTTTGTTTTGCACGTAACTTGGGAAACAGCACTATTGGTATATTATGTTGTGATTTGAAGTGGTTAAATTGTAAATCATAGTCATATACTAGAAATTACGTGTTAAGTTGCGATTTTAAGGGTTTTTTAAGCGTTTTTTGCACTTTTGCGCATAAAGTAGCTCAAACTTGGTTTGTTTTGCACGAAACTTGGCACACAACACTATTTGGTATATATTATTGTGTTGAAGTTATTAGAATTGTAAATCATAGTCATATGCTAGATATTACGTGTTAAGTTGCTATTTCAAGAGTATTTAAGCGTTTTTGGCACTTTTGCGCATAAAGTAGATAAAACTTGGTTTGTTTTGCACGAAACTTGGCACACAACACTATTTGGTATATATTTTTGTGTTGAAGTGGTTAGAGTTGTATCTCATAGTCATATACTAGAAATTACGTGTGAAGTTGCGATTTTAAGCATTTTTAGCGGTTTTTGCAATTTTGCGCATAAAGCCGCTCAAACTTGGTTTTTTTGCACGAAACTTGGCACACAACACTATTTGGTATATATTATTGTGTTGAAGTGGTTAGAAGTTTAAATCATAGTCATATACTAGAAATTACGTGTTATGTTGCAATTTTAAGGGTTTTTATTCGTTTTAGGCACTTTTAAGCCTAAAGTGGCTCAAACTTGGTTTGTTTTGCATGAAACTTGGCAAACACCACTATTTGGTATATTTTGTTGTGTTAAAGTGGTTAGAAGTGTAAATAATAGTCACATACTAGAAATTACGTGTTAAGTTGCGATTGTAAGGGTTTTTAAAGCGTTTTTGCACCTTTGCGCATAAAGTAGATCAAACTTGGTTTGTTTTGCACGAAACTTGGCACACAACACTATTTGGTATATATTATTGTGTTTAAGTTGTTAGAATTGTAAATCATAGTCATATACTAGAAATTACGTGATAAGTTGCGATTTTAAGGGTTTTTTAAGCGTTTTTGGCACTTTTGCGCATAAAGTAGCTCAAACTTGGTTTGTTTTGCACGAAAACTGGGCACAAAACACTATTTGGTATATATTATTGTGTTGAAGTTGTTAGAATTGCTAATCATAGTCATATGCTGGACATCACTTGTTAGGTTGCGATTTTAAGGGTTTTTAAGCGTTTAAGGCACTTTTACGCATAAAGTAGCTCAAACTTGGTTTGTTTTGCACGAAACGTGGAACACAACACTATTAGGTGTATATTATTGTGTTGAAGTGGTTAGAATTGTAAATAATAGCTATATACTAGAAATTACGTGTTAAGTTGTGATTTTAGGTTTTTTATTCGTTTTTGGTACTTTTGCGCCTAAAGTAGCTCAAACTTGGTTTGTTTTGCACGAAACTTGGTAAACACCACTATTTGGTATATTTTGTTGTGTTGAAGTGGTTAGAATTGTAAATCATAGTCATATACTAGAAATTACGTGTTACGTTACGATTTTAAGGGTTTTTTAAGCGTTTTTGGGCAATTTTGCGCCTAAAGTAGCTCAAACTTGGTTTGTTTTGCACGAAACTTGGAAAACACCACTATTTGGTATATTTTGTTGTGTTGAAGTGGTTAGAATTGTAAATCATAGTCATATACTAGAAATTACGTGTTAAGTTGCGATTTTAAGGGTTTTTTAAGCGTTTTTTGCACTTTTGCGCATAAGGTAGATCAAACTTGGTTTGTTTTGCACGTAACTTGGGAAACAGCACTATTGGTATATTATGTTGTGATTTGAAGTGGTTAAATTGTAAATCATAGTCATATACTAGAAATTACGTGTTAAGTTGCGATTTTAAGGGTTTTTTTAAGCGTTTTTTGCACTTTTGCGCATAAAGTAGCTCAAACTTGGTTTGTTTTGCACGAAACTTGGCACACAACACTATTTGGTATATATTATTGTGTTGAAGTTATTAGAATTGTAAATCATAGTCATATGCTAGATATTACGTGTTAAGTTGCTATTTCAAGAGTATTTAAGCGTTTTTGGCACTTTTGCGCATAAAGTAGATAAAACTTGGTTTCTTTTGCACGAAACTTGGCACACAACACTATTTGGTATATATTTTTGTGTTGAAGTGGTTAGAGTTGTAACTCATAGTC
>NC_080055.1:14168255-14194760 GCF_026212465.1 Amaranthus tricolor
GAACACAACACTATTTGGTATATATTATTGTGTTGAAGTGGTTAGAATTGTAAATAATAGCTATATACTAGAAATTACGTGTTTAGTTGTGATTTTAGGTTTTTTATTCGTTTTTGGCACTTTTGCGCCTAAAGTAGCTCAAACTTGGTTTGCTTTACACGAAACTTGGTAAACACCACTATTTGGAATATTTTGTTGTGTTGAAGTGGTTAAAATTATAAATCATAGTCATATACTAGAAATTACGTGTTAAGTTGTGATTTTTAGGGTTTTTAAAGCATTTTTTTTTTGCACTTTTACGCATAAAGTAGCTCAAACTTGGTTTGTTTTGCACGAAACATGGCACACAACACTATTTGGTATATATTTTTGTGTTGAAGTGGTTAGAGTTGTAACTCATAGTCATATACTAGAAATTACGTGTGAAGTTGCGATTTTAAGCATTTTTAGCGGTTTTTGCACTTTTGCGCATAAAGCCGCTCAAACTTGGTTTTTTTGCACGAAACTTGGCACACAACACTATTTGGTATATATTATTGTGTTGAAGTGCTTAGAAGTTTAAATCATAGTCATATACTAGAAATTACGTGTTATGTTGCAATTTTAAGGGTTTTTATTCCTTTTAGGCACTTTTAAGCCTAAAGTGGCTCAAACTTGGTTTGTTTTGCATGAAACTTGTTAAACACCACTATTTGGAATATTTTGTTGTGTTAAAGTGGTTAGAAGTGTAAATAATAGTCACATACTAGAAATTACGTGTTAAGTTGCGATTGTAAGGGTTTTTAAAGCGTTTCTGCACCTTTGCGCATAAAGTAGATCAAACTTGGTTTGTTTTGCACGAAACTTGGCACACAACACTATTTGGTATGTATTATTGTGTTTAAGTTGTTAGAATTGTAAATAATAGTCATATACTAGAAATTACGTGATAAGTTGCGATTTTAAGGGTTTTTTAAGCGTTTTTGGCACTTTTGCGCATAAAGTAGCTCAAACTTGGTTTGTTTTGCACGAAACTTGGCACACAACACTATTTGGTATATATTATTGTGTTTAAGTTGTTAGAATTGTAAATCATAGTCATATACTACAAATTACGTGTTAAGTTGCGATTTTATGGGTTGTTAAGCGTTTAAGGCACTTTTGCGCATAAAGTAGCTCAAACTTGGTTTGTTTTGCACGAAACATGGAACACAACACTATTTGGTATATATTATTGTGTTGAAGTGGTTAGAATTGTAAATAATAGCTATATACTAGAAATTACGTGTTAAGTTGTGATTTTAGGTTTTTCATTCGTTTTTGGCACTTTTGCGCCTAAAGTAGCTCAAACTTGGTTTGTTTTACACGAAACTTGGTAAACACCACTATTTGGAATATTTTGTTGTGTTGAAGTGGTTAAAATTATAAATCATAGTCATATACTAGAAATTACGTGTTAAGTTGTGATTTTTAGGGTTTTTAAAGCATTTTTTTTTGCACTTTTGCGCATAAAGTAGCTCAAACTTGGTTTGTTTTGCACGAAACATGGCACACAACACTATTTGGTATATATTATTGTGTTTTAGTTGTTAGAATTGTAAATCATAGTCATATGCTAGATATTACGTGTTAAGTTGCTATTTTAAGGGTATTTAAGCGTTTTTGGCACTTTTGCGCACAAAGTAGCTCAAACTTGGTTTGTTTTGCACGAAACTTGGTAAACAACACTATTGGTATATTATGTTGTGTTGAAGTGGTTAGAATTGTACATCATAGTCATATACTAGAAATTACGTGTTACGGTTCGATTTTAAGGGTTTTTTAAGCGTTTTTGGCACTTTTGCGCCTAAAGTAGCTCAAACTTGGTTTGTTTTGCACGAAACTTGGAATACACCACTATTTGGTATATTTTGTTGTGTTGAAGTGGTTAGAATTGTAAATCATAGTCATATACTAGAAATTACGTGTTAAGTTGCGATTTTAAGGGTTTTTTAAGCGTTTTTTGCACTTTTGCGCATAAGGTAGATCAAACTGGGTTTGTTTTGCACGTAACTGGGGAAACAGCACTATTGGTATATTATGTTGTGATTTGAAGTGGTTAAATTGTAAATCATAGTCATATACTGGAATTTACGTGTTAAGTTGCGATTTTAAGCCTAATGTGGCTCAAACTTGGTTTGTTTTGCATGAAACTTGGCAAACACCACTATTTGGTATATTTTGTTGTGTTAAAGTGGTTAGAAGTGTAAATAATAGTCACATACTAGAAATTACGTGTTAAGTTGCGATTGTAAGGGTTTTTAAAGCGTTTTTGCACCTTTGCGCATAAAGTAGCTCAAACTTGGTTTGTTTTGCACGAAACTGGGCACAAAACACTATTTGGTATATATTATTGTGTTGAAGTTGTTAGAATCTTTAATCATAGTCATATGCTGGACATCACTTGTTAGGTTGCGATTTTAAGGGTTTTTTAAGCGTTTAAGGCACTTTTGCGCATAAAGTAGCTCAAACTTGGTTTGTTTTGCACGAAACATGGAACACAACACTATTTGGTATATATTATTGTGTTGAAGTGGTTAGAATTGTAAATATTAGCTATATACTAGAAATTACGTGTTAAGTTGTGATTTTAGGTTTTTTATTCGTTTTTGGTACTTTTGCGCCTAAAGTAGCTCAAACTTGGTTTGTTTTGCACGAAACTTGGTAAACACCACTATTTGGTATATTTTGTTGTGTTGAAGTGGTTAGAACTGTAAATCATAGTCATATACTAGAAATTACGTGTTAAGTTGTGATTTTAAGGGTTTTTTAAGCGTTTTTTTTTGCACTTTTGCGCCTAACTTGGTTTGTTTTGCACGAAACATGGCACACAACACTATTTGCTATATATTATTGTGTTGAAGTTGTTATAATTGTAAATCATAGTCATATGCTAGATATTACGTGTGAAGTTGCTATTTTAAGCGTATTTAAGCGGTTTTGGAACTTTTCCGCATAAAGTAGCTCAAACTTGGTTTGTTTTGCACGAAACTTGGCAAACAACACTATTGGTATATTATGTTCTGTTGAAGTGGTTAGAATTGTAAATCATAGTCATGTACTAGAAATTACGTGTTACGTTGCGATTTTAAGAGTTTTTTAAGCGTTTTTGGCACTTTTGCGCCTAAAGTAGCTCAAACTTGGTTTGTTTTGCACGAAACTTGGCAAACACCACTATTTGGTATATTTTGTTGTGTTGAAGTGGTTTGAATTGTAAATCATAGTCATATACTAGAAATTACGTGTTAAGTTGCGATTTTAAGGGTTTTTTTAGCGTTTTTTTCAGTTTTGCGCATAAAGTAGCGCAAACTTGGTTTGTTTTGCACGAAACTTGGCACACAACACTATTTGGTATATATTATTGTGTTGAAGTTATTAGAATTGTAAATCATAGTCATATTCTAGAAATTACGTGTTAAGTTGTGATTTTAAGGGTTTTTAAAGCGTTTTTTTTGCACTTTTGCGTATAAAGTAGCTCAAACTTGTTTTGTTTTGTACGAAACATGGCACACATCACTTTTTGGTATATAATATTGTGCTGAAGTTGTTCGAATTGTAAATCATAGTCATATGCTAGATATTACGTGTTAAGTTGCTATTTTAAGGGTATTAAAGCATTTTTGGCACTTTTGCGCATAAAGTAGCTCAAACTTGGTTTGTTTTGCACGAAACTTGGCAAACAACACTATTGGTATATTATGTTGTGTTGAAGTGGTTAGAATTGTAAATCATAGTCATATACTAGAAATCACGTGTTAAGTTGCGATTTTAAGGGTCTTTTAAGCGTTTTTGGCACTTTTGCGCATCAAGTAGCTCAAATATGGTTTGTTTTGCACGAAACTTTGCAAACACAACTATTTGGTATATTTTTTGTGTTGAAGTGGTTAGAATTATAAATCATAGTCATATACTAGAAATTGCGTGTTAAGTTGCGATTTTAAGGGTTTTTTAAGCGTTTTTGGCACTTTTGCGCATAAAGTAGCTAAAACTTCGCTTGTTTTGCACGAAACTTGGCACAAAACACTATTTGGTATATATTATTGTGTTGAAGTTGTTAGAATTGTAAATCAAAGTCATATGCTAGACATCACGTGTTAGGTTGCGATTTTAGGTTTTTTATTCGTTTTTGACACTTTTGCGCCTACAGTAGCTCCAACTTGGTTTGTTTTCCACGAAACTTGGTAAACACCACTATTTGGTATATTTTATTGTGTTGAAGTGGTTAGAATTGTAAATAATAGTCATATACTAGAAATTACGTCTTAAGTTGTGATGTTAAGTGTTTTTAAAGCGTTTTTTTTGCACTTTTGCGCATAAAGTAGCCACAAACTTGTTTTGTTTTGCACGAAACATGGCACACAACACTATTTAGTATATATTATTGTGTTGAAGTTGTTCGAATTGAAAATCATAGTCATATGCTAGAAGTTACGTGTTAAGTTACGATTTTAAGGGTTTTTTATGCGTTTTTTGCACTTTTGCGCATAAAGTAGATCAAACTTGGTTTGTTTTGCACGAAACTTGTCACACAACACTCTTTGGTATATATTATTGTGTTGAAGTTGTTAGAATTTTAAATCATAGTCATATACCAGAAATTACGTGTTAAGTTGCGTTTTTAAGGGTTTTTTAGCGTTTTTTTTCACTTTTGCGCATAAAGTAGCTCAAACTTGTTTTGTTTAGCACGAAACTTGGCAAACACTATTCGGTATATATTATTGTGTTGAAGTGGTTAGAATTGTAAGTCGTAGTCATATACTAGAAATTACGTGTAAAGTTGCGATTTTAAGCATTTTTTAGCGGTTTTTGCACTTTTGCGCATAAAGCCGCTCAAACTTGGTTTTTTTTGCACGAAACTTGGCACACAAAACTATTTGGTATATATTATTGTGTTGAAGTGGTTATAAGTTTAAATCATAGTCATATACTAGAAATTACGTGTTATGTTGCAATTTTAAGGATTTTTATTCGTTTTTGGCACTTTTGCGCTAAAAAAGATCAAACTTGGTTTTTTTTTCATGAAACTTGGCAAACACCACTATTTGGTATATTTTCTTGTGTTGAAGTGGTTAAAATTTTATATTATAGTGATATACTAGAAATTACGTGTTAAGTTGCAATTTTAAGGGTTTTTTAAGCGTTTTTGGCACTTTTGCACATAAATTTGCTCAAAATTGTTTTGTTTTGGACGAAGCTTGGCATACAACACTATTTATGGTGTTGAAGTGGTTAGAAGTTTAAATCATAGTCATATACTAGAAATTACGTGTTAAGTTGTGATTTTAAGGGTTTTTTAAGCGTTTTTTGCACTTTTGCGCATAAGGTAGATCAAACTTGGTTTGTTTTGCACGTAACTTGGGAAAAAGCACTATTGGTATATTATATTGTGATTTGAAGTGGTTAAATTGTAAATCATAGTCATATACTAGAAATTACGTGATAAGTTGCGATTTTAAGGGTTTTTTAAGCGTTTTTGGCACTTTTGCGCATAAAGTAGCTCAAACTTGGTTTGTTTTGCACGAAACTTGGCACACAACACTATTTGGTATATATTATTGTGTTTAAGTTGTTAGAATTGTAAATCATAGTCATATACTAGAAATTACGTGTTAAGTTGCGATTTTAAGGGTTTTTAAGCGTTTAAGGCACTTTTGCGCATAAAGTAGCTCAAACTTGGTTTGTTTTGCACGAAACATGGAACACAACACTATTTGGTATATATTATTGTGTTGAAGTGGTCAGAATTGTAAATAATAGCTATATACTAGAAATTACGTGTTAAGTTGTGATTTAAGGTTTTTTATTCGTTTTTGGCACTTTTGCGCCTAAAGTAGCTCAAACTTGGTTTGTTTTACACGAAACTTGGTAAACACCACTATTTGGTATATTTTGTTGTGTTGAAGTGGTTAGAATTGTAAATCATAGTCATATACTAGAAATTACGTGTTAAGTTGTGATTTTTAGGGTTTTTAAAGCGTTTTTTTTTTTGCACTTTTGCGCATAAAGTAGCTCAAACTTGGTTTGTTTTGCACGAAACATGGCACACAAAACTATTTGGTATATATTATTGTGTTGAAGTTGTTAGAATTGTAAATCATAGTCATATGCTAGATATTACGTGTTAAGTTGCTATTTTAAGGGTATTTAAGCGTTTTTGGCACTTTTGCGCATAAAGTAGCTGAAACTTGGTTTGTTTTGCACGAAACTTGGCAAACAACACTATTGGTATATTATGTTGTGTTGAAGTGGTTAGAAATGTAAATCATAGTCATATACTAGAAATTACGTGTTACGTTGCGATTTTAAGGGTTTTTTAAGCGTTTTTGGCACTTTTGCGCCTAAAGTAGCTCAAACTTGGTTTGTTTTGCACGAAACTTGGAAAACACCACTATTTGGTATATTTTGTTGTGTTGAAGTGGTTAGAATTGTAAATCATAGTCATATAATAGAAATTACGTGTTAAGTTGCGATTTAAGGGTTTTTTAAGCGTTTTTTGCACTTTTGCGCATAAGGTAGATCAAACTTGGTTTGTTTTGCACGTAACATGGAACACAACACTATTTGGTATATATTTCTGTGTTGAAGTGGTTAGAGTTGTAACTCATAGTCATATACTAGAAATTACGTGTGAAGTTGCGATTTTAAGCATTTTTAGCGGTTTTTGCACTTTTGCGCATAAAGCCGCTCAAACTTGGTTTTTTTATACGAAACTTGGCACACAACACTATTTGGTATATATTATTGTGTTCAAGTGGTTAGAAGTTTAAATCATAGTCATATACTAGAAATTACGTGTTATGTTGCAATTTTAAGGGTTTTTATTCGTTTTAGGCACTTTTAAGCCTAAAGTGGCTCAAACTTGGTTTGTTTTGCATGAAACTTGGCAAACACCACTATTTGGTATATTTTGTTGTGTTAAAGTGGTTAGAAGTGTAAATAATAGTCACATACTAGAAATTACGTGTTAAGTTGCGATTGTAAGGGTTTTTAAAGCGTTTTTGCACCTTTGCGCATAAAGTAGCTCAAACTTGGTTTATTTTGCACGAAACTTGGCACACAACACTATTTGGTACATATTATTGTGTTTAAGTTGTTAGAATTGTAAATCATAGTCATATACTAGAAATTACGTGTTAAGTTGCGATTTTAAGGGTTTTTAAGCGTTTAAGGCACTTTTGCGCATAAAGTAGCTCAAACTTGGTTTGTTTTGCACGAAACATGGAACAAAACACTATTTGGTATATATTATTGTGTTGAAGTGGTTAGAATTGTAAATAATAGCTATATACTAGAAATTACGTGTTAAGTTGTGATTTTAGGTTTTTTATTCGTTTTTGGTACTTTTGCGCCTAAAGTAGCTCAAACTTGGTTTGTTTTGCACGAAACTTGGTAAACACCACTATTTGGTATATTTTGTTGTGTTGAAGTGGTTAGAATTGTAAATCATAGTCATATACTAGAAATTACGTGTTAAGTTGTGATTTTAAGGGTTTTTAAAGCGTTTTTTTTTGCACTTTTGCGCATAACTTGGTTTGTTTTGCACGAAACATGGCACACAACACTATTTGCTATATATTATTGTGTTGAAGTTGTTATAATTGTAAATCATAGTCATATGCTAGATATTACGTGTTAAGTTGCTATTTTAAGGGTATTTAAGCGGTTTTGGAACTTTTCGCATAAAGTAGCTCAAACTTGGTTTGTTTTGCACGAAACTTGGCAAACAACACTATTGGTATATTATGTTCTGTTGAAGTGGTTGGAATTGTAAATCATAGTCATGTACTAGAAATTACGTGTTACGTTGCGATTTTAAGAGTTTTTTAAGCGTTTTTGGCACTTTTGCGCCTAAAGTAGCTCAAACTTGGTTTTTTTTTGCACGAAACTTGGCAAACACCACTATTTGGTATATTATGTTGTGTTGAAGTGGTTAGAATTGTAAATCATAGTCATATACTAGAAATTACGTGTTAAGTTGCGATTTTAAGGGTTTTTTAAGCGTTTTTTGCACTTTTGCGCATAAGGTAGATCAAACTTGGTTTGTTTTGCACGTGACTTGGGAAACAGCACTATTATTATATTATGTTGTGATTTGAAGTGGTTAAATTGTAAATCATAGTCATATACTGGAAATTACGTGTTAAGTTGCGATTTTAAGGGTTTTTTTAGCGTTTTTTTCAGTTTTGCGCATAAAGTAGCGCAAACTTGGTTTGTTTTGCACGAAACTTGGCACACAACACTATTTGGTATATATTATTGTGTTGAAGTTATTAGAATTGTAAATCATAGTCATATGATAGAAATTACGTGTTAAGTTGTGATTTTAAGGGTTTTTAAAGCGTTTTTTTTGCACTTTTGCGTATAAAGTAGCTCAAACTTGTTTTGTTTTGTACGAAACATGGCATACATCACTTTTTGGTATATAATATTGTGTTGAAGTTGTTCGAATTGTAAATCATAGTCATATGTTAGATATTACGTGTTAAGTTGCTATTTTAAGGGTATTAAAGCATTTTTGGATCTTTTGCGCATAAAGTAGCTCAAACTTGGTTTGTTTTGCACGAAACTTGGCAAACAACACTATTGGTATATTATGTAGTGTTGAAGTGGTTAGAATTGTAAATCATAGTCTTATACTAGAAATTACGTGTTACTTTTAAGCGTTTTTGGCACTTTTGCGCATCAAGTAGCTCAAATATGGTTTGTTTTGCACGAAACTTTGCAAACACAACTATTTGGTATATTTTGTTGTGTTGAAGTGGTTAGAATTGTAAATCATAGTCATATACTAGAAATTGCGTGTTAAGTTGCGATTTTAAGGGTTTTTTTAAGCGTTTTTTTTGCACTTTTGCGCATAAAGTAGATCAAACTTGGTGTGTTTTGTTTGAAACTTGGCACACAACTCTATTTGGTATATATTATTGTGTTTAAATTGTTAGAATTGTAAATCACTGTCATATACTAGAAATTACGTGTTAAGTTGCGATTTTAAGGGTTTTTTAAGCGTTTTTTTGCACTTTTGCGCATAAGGTAGATCAAACTTGGTTTGTTTTGCACGTAACTTGGGAAACAGCACTATTGGTATATTATGTTGTGATTTGAAGTGGTTAAATTGTAAATCATAGTCATATACTAGAAATTACGTGTTAAGTTGCGATTTTAAGGGTTTTTTAAGCGTTTTTTGCACTTTTGCGCATAAAGTAGCTCAAACTTAGTTTCTTTTGCACGAAACTTGGCACACAACACTATTTGGTATATATTATTGTGTTGAAGTTATTAGAATTGTAAATCATAGTCATATGCTAGATATTACGTGTTATGTTGCTATTTTAAGAGTATTTAAGCGTTTTTGGCACTTTTGCGCATAAAGTAGATAAAACTTGGTTTGTTTTGCACGAAACTTGGCACACAACACTATTTGGTATATATTTTTGTGTTGAAGTGGTTAGAGTTGTAACTCATAGTCATATACTAGAAATTACGTGTGAAGTTGCGATTTTAAGCATTTTAGCGGTTTTTGCACTTTTGCGCATAAAGCCGCTCAAACTTGGTTTTTTTTGCACGAAACTTGGCACACAACACTATTTGGTATATATTATTGTGTTGAAGTGGTTAGAAGTTTAAATCATAGTCATATACTAGAAATTACGTGTTATGTTGCAATTTTAAGAGTTTTTATTCGTTTTAGGCACTTTTAAGCCTAAAGTGGCTCAAACTTGGTTTGTTTTGCATGAAACTTGGCAAACACCACTATTTGGTATATTTTGTTGTGTTGAAGTGGTTAGAATTGTAAATCATAGTCATATACTAGAAATTACGTGTTAAGTTGCGATTTTAAGGGTTTTTTAAGCGTTTTTTTGCACTTTTGCGCATAAGGTAGATCAAACTTGGTTTGTTTTGCACGTAACTTGGGAAACAGCACTATTGGTATATTATGTTGTGATTTGAAGTGGTTAAATTGTAAATCATAGTCATATACTAGAAATTACGTGTTAAGTTGCGATTTTAAGGGTTTTTTAAGCGTTTTTTGCACTTTTGCTCATAAAGTAGCTCAAACTTGGTTTCTTTTGCACGAAACTTGGCACACAACAATATTTGGTATATATTATTGTGTTGAAGTTATTAGAATTGTAAATCATAGTCATATGCTAGATATTACGTGTTATGTTGCTATTTTAAGAGTATTTAAGCGTTTTTGGCACTTTTGCGCATAAAGTAGATAAAACTTGGTTTGTTTTGCACGAAACTTGGCACACAAACACTATTTGGTATATATTTTTGTGTTGAAGTGGTTAGAGTTGTAACTCATAGTCATATACTAGAAATTACGTGTGAAGTTGCGATTTTAAGCATTTTTAGCGGTTTTTGCACTTTTGCGCATAAAGCCGCTCAAACTTGGTTTTTTTGCTCGAAACTTGGCACACAACACTATTTGGTATATATTATTGTGTTGAAGTGCTTAGAAGTTTAAATCATAGTCATATACTAGAAATTACGTGTTATGTTGCAATTTTAAGGGTTTTTTATTCCTTTTAGGCACTTTTAAGCCTAAAGTGGCTCAAACTTGGTTTGTTTTGCATGAAACTTGTTAAACACCACTATTTGGAATATTTTGTTGTGTTAAAGTGGTTAGAAGTGTAAATAATAGTCACATACTAGAAATTACGTGTTAAGTTGCGATTATAAGGGTTTTTAAAGCGTTTCTGCACCTTTGCGCATAAAGTAGATCAAACTTGGTTTGTTTTGCACGAAACTTGGCACACAACACTATTTGGTATGTATTATTGTGTTTAAGTTGTTAAAATTGTAAATAATAGTCATATACTAGAAATTACGTGATAAGTTGCGATTTTAAGGGTTTTTTAAGCGTTTTTTGGCACTTTTGCGCATAAAGTAGCTCAAACTTGGTTTGTTTTGCACGAAACTTGGCACACAACACTATTTGGTATATATTATTGTGTTTAAGTTGTTAGAATTGTAAATCATAGTCATATACTACAAATTACGTGTTAAGTTGCGATTTAAGGGTTGTTAAGCGTTTAAGGCACTTTTGCGCATAAAGTAGCTCAAACTTGGTTTGTTTTGCACGAAACATGGAACACAACACTATTTGGTATATATTATTGTGTTGAAGTGGTTAGAATTGTAAATAATAGCTATATACTAGAAATTACGTGGTTAAGTTGTGATTTTAGGTTTTTTATTCGTTTTTGGCACTTTTGCGCCTAAAGTAGCTCAAACTTGGTTTGCTTTACACGAAACTTGGTAAACACCACTATTTGGAATATTTTGTTGTGTTGAAGTGGTTAAAATTATAAATCATAGTCATATACTAGAAATTACGTGTTAAGTTGTGATTTTTAGGGTTTTTAAAGCATTTTTTTTTGCACTTTTACGCATAAAGTAGCTCAAACTTGGTTTGTTTTGCACGAAACATGGCACACAACACTATTTGGTATATATTTTTGTGTTGAAGTGGTTAGAGTTGTAACTCATAGTCATATACTAGAAATTACGTGTGAAGTTGCGATTTTAAGCATTTTTAGCGGTTTTTGCACTTTTGCGCATAAAGCCGCTCAAACTTGGTTTTTTTTGCACGAAACTTGGCACACAACACTATTTGGTATATATTATTGTGTTGAAGTGCTTAGAAGTTTAAATCATAGTCATATACTAGAAATTACGTGTTTATGTTGCAATTTTAAGGGTTTTTATTCCTTTTAGGCACTTTTAAGCCTAAAGTGGCTCAAACTTGGTTTGTTTTGCATGAAACTTGTTAAACACCACCATTTGGAATATTTTGTTGTGTTAAAGTGGTTAGAAGTGTAAATAATAGTCACATACTAGAAATTACGTGTTAAGTTGCGATTGTAAGGGTTTTTTAAAGCGTTTCTGCACCTTTGCGCATAAAGTAGATCAAACTTGGTTTGTTTTGCACGAAACTTGGCACACAACACTATTTGGTATGTATTATTGTGTTTAAGTTGTTAGAATTGTAAATAATAGTCATATACTAGAAATTACGTGATAAGTTGCGATTTTAAGGGTTTTTTAAGCGTTTTTGGCACTTTTGCGCATAAAGTAGCTCAAACTTGGTTTGTTTTGCACGAAACTTGGCACACAACACTATTTGGTATATATTATTGTGTTTAAGTTGTTAGAATTGTAAATCATAGTCATATACTACAAATTACGTGTTAAGTTGCGATTTTATGGGTTGTTAAGCGTTTAAGGCACTTTTGCGCATAAAGTAGCTCAAACTTGGTTTTGTTTTGCACGAAACATGGAACACAACACTATTTGGTATATATTATTGTGTTGAAGTGGTTAGAATTGTAAATAATAGCTATATACTAGAAATTACGTGTTAAGTTGTGATTTTAGGTTTTTTCATTCGTTTTTGGCACTTTTGCGCCTAAAGTAGCTCAAACTTGGTTTGTTTTACACGAAACTTGGTAAACACCACTATTTGGAATATTTTGTTGTGTTGAAGTGGTTAAAATTATAAATCATAGTCATATACTAGAAATTACGTGTTAAGTTGTGATTTTTAGGGTTTTTAAAGCATTTTTTTTTTGCACTTTTGCGCATAAAGTAGCTCAAACTTGGTTTGTTTTGCACGAAACATGGCACACAACACTATTTGGTATATATTATTGTGTTTTAGTTGTTAGAATTGTAAATCATAGTCATATGCTAGATATTACGTGTTAAGTTGCTATTTTAAGGGTATTTAAGCGTTTTTTGGCACTTTTGCGCACAAAGTAGCTCAAACTTGGTTTGTTTTGCACGAAACTTGGTAAACAACACTATTGGTATATTATGTTGTGTTGAAGTGGTTAGAATTGTACATCATAGTCATATACTAGAAATTACGTGTTACGGTTCGATTTTAAGGGTTTTTTAAGCGTTTTTGGCACTTTTGCGCCTAAAGTAGCTCAAACTTGGTTTTGTTTTGCACGAAACTTGGAATACACCACTATTTGGTATATTTTGTTGTGTTGAAGTGGTTAGAATTGTAAATCATAGTCATATACTAGAAATTACGTGTTAAGTTGCGATTTTAAGGGTTTTTTAAGCGTTTTTTGCACTTTTGCGGCATAAGGTAGATCAAACTTGGTTTGTTTTGCACGTAACTTGGGAAACAGCACTATTGGTATATTATGTTGTGATTTGAAGTGGTTAAATTGTAAATCATAGTCATATACTGGAATTTACGTGTTAAGTTGCGATTTTAAGCCTAATGTGGCTCAAACTTGGTTTGTTTTGCATGAAACTTGGCAAACCTAAGTTGTTCGAATTGTAAATCATAGTCATATGTTAGATATTACGTGTTAAGTTGCTATTTTAAGGGTATTAAAGCATTTTTGGATCTTTTGCGCATAAAGTAGCTCAAACTTGGTTTGTTTTGCACGAAACTTGGCAAACAACACTATTGGTATATTATGTAGTGTTGAAGTGGTTAAAATTGTAAATCATAGTCTTATACTAGAAATTACGTGTTAAGTTGCGATTTTAAGGGTCTTTTAAGCGTTTTTGGCACTTTTGCGCATCAAGTAGCTCAAATATGGTTTGTTTTGCACGAAACTTTGCAAACACAACTATTTGGTATATTTTGTTGTGTTGAAGTGGTTAGAATTGTAAATCATAGTCATATACTAGAAATTGCGTGTTAAGTTGCGATTTTAAGGGTTTTTTTAAGCGTTTTTTGCACTTTTGCGCATAAAGTAGATCAAACTTGGTGTGTTTTGTTTGAAACTTGGCACACAACTCTATTTGGTATATATTATTGTGTTTAAATTGTTAGAATTGTAAATCACTGTCATATACTAGAAATTACGTGTTAAGTTGCGATTTTAAGGGTTTTTTAAGCGTTTTTTGCACTTTTGCGCATAAGGTAGATCAAACTTGGTTTGTTTTGCACGTAACTTGGGAAACAGCACTATTGGTATATTATGTTGTGATTTGAAGTGGTTAAATTGTAAATCATAGTCATATACTGGAATTTACGTGTTAAGTTGCGATTTTAAGCCTAATGTGGCTCAAACTTGGTTTGTTTTGCATGAAACTTGGCAAACACCACTATTTGGTATATTTTGTTGTGTTAAAGTGGTTAGAAGTGTAAATAATAGTCACATAGTAGAAATTACGTGGTTAAGTTGCGATTGTAAGGGTTTTTTAAAGCGTTTTTGCACCTTTGCGCATAAAGTAGCTCAAACTTTTGCACCTTTGCGCATAAAGTAGCTCAAACTTGGTTTGTTTTGCACGAAACTGGGCACAAAACACTATTTGGTATATATTATTGTGTTGAAGTTGTTAGAATTGTTAATCATAGTCATATGCTGGACATCACTTGTTAGGTTGCGATTTTAAGGGTTTTTAAGCGTTTAAGGCACTTTTGCGCATAAAGTAGCTCAAACTTGGTTTGTTTTGCACGAAACATGGAACACAACACTATTTGGTATATATTATTGTGTTGAAGTGGTTAGAATTGTAAATATTAGCTATATACTAGAAATTACGTGTTAAGTTGTGATTTTAGGTTTTTTATTCGTTTTTGGTACTTTTGCGCCTAAAGTAGCTCAAACTTGGTTTGTTTTGCACGAAACTTGGTAAACACCACTATTTGGTATATTTTGTTGTGTTGAAGTGGTTAGAACTGTAAATCATAGTCATATACTAGAAATTACGTGTTAAGTTGTGATTTTAAGGGTTTTTAAAGCGTTTTTTTTGCACTTTTGCGCCTAACTTGGTTTGTTTTGCACGAAACATGGCACACAACACTATTTGCTATATATTATTGTGTTGAAGTTGTTATAATTGTAAATCATAGTCATATGCTAGATATTACGTGTTAAGTTGCTATTTTAAGCGTATTTAAGCGGTTTTGGAACTTTTCCGCATAAAGTAGCTCAAACTTGGTTTGTTTTGCACGAAACTTGGCAAACAACACTATTGGTATATTATGTTCTGTTGAAGTGGTTAGAATTGTAAATCATAGTCATGTACTAGAAATTACGTGTTACGTTGCGATTTTAAGAGTTTTTTAAGCGTTTTTGGCACTTTTGCGCCTAAAGTAGCTCAAACTTGGTTTGTTTTGCACGAAACTTGGCAAACACCACTATTTGGTATATTTTGTTGTGTTGAAGTGGTTTGAATTGTAAATCATAGTCATATACTAGAAATTACGTGTTAAGTTGCGATTTTAAGGGTTTTTTTAGCGTTTTTTTCAGTTTTGCGCATAAAGTAGCGCAAACTTGGTTTGTTTTGCACGAAACTTGGCACACAACACTATTTGGTATATATTATTGTGTTGAAGTTATTAGAATTGTAAATCATAGTCATATTCTAGAAATTACGTGTTAAGTTGTGATTTTAAGGGTTTTTAAAGCGTTTTTTTTTGCACTTTTGCGTATAAAGTAGCTCAAACTTGTTTTGTTTTGTACGAAACATGGCACACATCACTTTTTGGTATATAATATTGTGCTGAAGTTGTTCGAATTGTAAATCATAGTCATATGCTAGATATTACGTGTTAAGTTGCTATTTTAAGGGTATTAAAGCATTTTTGGCACTTTTGCGCATAAAGTAGCTCAAACTTGGTTTGTTTTGCACGAAACTTGGCAAACAACACTATTGGTATATTATGTTGTGTTGAAGTGGTTAGAATTGTAAATCATAGTCATATACTAGAAATCACGTGTTAAGTTGCGATTTTAAGGGTCTTTTAAGCGTTTTTGGCACTTGTGCGCATCAAGTAGCTCAAATATGGTTTGTTTTGCACGAAACTTTGCAAACACAACTATTTGGTATATTTTTTTGTGTTGAAGTGGTTAGAATTATAAATCATAGTCATATACTAGAAATTGCGTGTTAAGTTGCTATTTTAAGGGTTTTTTAAGCGTTTTTTGCACTTTTGCGCTTAAAGTAGATCAAACTTGGTTTGTTGTGTTTGAAACTTTGCACACAACACTATTTGGTATATATTATCGTTTTTAAATTGTTAGAATTGTAAATCATAGTCATATGCTAGATATTACGTGTTAAGTTGCTATTTTAAGGGTATTTAAGCGGTTTTGGCACTTTTGCGCATAAAGAAGCTCAAACTTGGTTTGTTTTGCACGAAACTTGGTGAAAAACACTATTGGTATATTATGTTGTGTTGAAGTGGTTACAATTGTAAATCATAGTCATATACTAGAAATTACGTGTTACGTTGCCATTTTAAGGGATTTTTAAGCGTTTTTGGCACTATTGCACCTAAAGTAGCTCAAACTTGGTTTGTTTTGCACGAAACTTGGCAAACACCACTATTTGGTTTATTTTGTTGTGTTGAAGTGGTTAGAATTGTAAATCATAGTCATATACTAGAAATTACCTGTTAAGTTGCGATTTTAAGGGTTTTTTTAAGCGTTTTTTGCACTTTTGCGCATAAGGTAGATCAAACTTGGTTTGTTTTGCACGTAACTTGGGAAACAGCACTATTGGTATATTATGTTGTGATTTGAAGTGGTTAAATTGTAAATCATAGTCATATACTAGAAATTACGTGTTAAGTTGCGATTTTAAGGGTTTTTTTAGCGTTTTTTGCATTTTTGCGCATAAAGTAGCGATAACTTGGTTTGTTTTGCACGAAACTTGGCACACAACACTATTTGGTATATATTTTTGTGTTTAAGTGGTTAGAGTTGTAAATCATAGTCATATACTAGAAATTACGTGTGAAGTTGCGATTTTAAGCATTTTTAGCGGTTTTTGCACTTTTACGCATAAAGCCGCTCAAACTTTGTTTTTTTTGCACGAAACTTGGCACACAACACTATTTGGTATATATTATTGTGTTGAAGTGGTTAGAAGTTTAAATCATAGTCATATACTAGAAATTACATGTTATGTTGCAATTTTAAGGGTTTTTATTCGTTTTAGGCACTTTTGCGCCTAAAGTGGCTCAAACTTGGTTTGTTTTGCATGAAACTTGGCAAACACCACTATTTGGTATTTTTTGTTGTGTTGAAGTGGTTAGAATTGTAAATAATAGTCATATACTAGAAATTACATGTGATGTTGCGATTTTAAGAGTTTTTAAGCGTTTTTAGCACTTTTGCGCATAAAGTTGCTCAAACTTGTTTTGTTTTGCACGAAGCTTGGCATACAACACTATTTGGTATATATTATTGTGTTGAATTGGTTAGAATTTTAAATTATAGCTATATACTAGAAATTACGTGTTAAGTTGCGATTTTAGGTTTTTTATTCGTTTTTGGCTCTTTTGCGCCTAAAGTAGCTCAAACTTGGTTTGTTTTGCACGAAACTTGGTAAACACCACTATTTGGTATATTTTGTTGTGTTGAAGTGGTTAGAATTTTAAATCATAGTCATAGACTAGAAATTACTTGTTAAGTTGTGATTTTAAGGGTTTTTAAAGCGTTTTTTTTGCACTTTTGAGTATAAAGTAGCTCAAACTTGTTTTGTTTTGCACGAAACATGGCACACATCACTTTTTGGTATATAATATTGTGCGGAAGTTTTTCGAATTGTAAATCATAGTCATATGCTAGATATTACGTGTTAAGTTGCTATTTTAAGGGTATTAAAGCATTTTTGGCACTTTTGCGCATAAAGTAGCTCAAACTTTGTTTGTTTTGCACGAAACTTGGCAAACAACACTATTGGTATATTATGTTGTGTTGAAGTGGTTAGAATAGTAAATCATAGTCATATACTAGAAATCACGTGTTAAGTTGCGATTTTAAGGGTCTTTTAAGCGTTTTTGGCACTTTTGCGCATCAAGTAGCTCAAATATGGTTTGTTTTGCACGAAACTTTGCAAACACAACTATTTGGTATATTTTTTTGTGTTGAAGTGGTTAGAATTATAAATCATAGTCATATACTAGAAATTGCGTGTTAAGTTGCGATTTTAAGGGTTTTTTAAGCGTTTTTTGCACTTTTGCGCTTAAAGTAGATCAAAATTGGTGTGTTTTGTTTGAAACTTGGCACACAACTCTATTTGGTATATATTATTGTGTTTAAATTGTTAGAATTGTAAATCACTGTCATATACTAGAAATTACGTGTTAAGTTGCGATTGTAAGGGTTTTTTAAGCGTTTTTGGCACTTTTGCGCATAAAGTAGCTCAAACTTGGCTTGTTTTGCACGAAACTTGGCACACAACACTATTTGGTATATATTATTGTGTTGAAGTGGTTAGAAGTTTAAATCATAGTCATATACTAGAAATTACGTGTTATGTTGCAATTTTAAGGGTTTTTATTCGTTTTAGGCACTTTTAAGCCTAAAGTGGCTCAAACTTGGTTTGTTTTGCATGAAACTTGGCAAACACCACTATTTGGTATATTTTGTTGTGTTGAAGTGGTTAGAATTGTAAATCATAGTCATATACTAGAAATTACGTGTTAAGTTGCGATTTTAAGGGTTTTTTAAGCGTTTTTTTGCACTTTTGCGCATAAGGTAGATCAAACTTGGTTTGTTTTGCACGTAACTTGGGAAACAGCACTATTGGTATATTATGTTGTGATTTGAAGTGGTTAAATTGTAAATCATAGTCATATACTAGAAATTACGTGTTAAGTTGCGATTTTAAGGGTTTTTTTAAGCGTTTTTTTGCACTTTTGCTCATAAAGTAGCTCAAACTTGGTTTCTTTTGCACGAAACTTGGCACACAACAATATTTGGTATATATTATTGTGTTGAAGTTATTAGAATTGTAAATCATAGTCATATGCTAGATATTACGTGTTATGTTGCTATTTTAAGAGTATTTAAGCGTTTTTGGCACTTTTGCGCATAAAGTAGATAAAACTTGGTTTGTTTTGCACGAAACTTGGCACACAACACTATTTGGTATATATTTTTGTGTTGAAGTGGTTAGAGTTGTAACTCATAGTCATATACTAGAAATTACGTGTGAAGTTGCGATTTTAAGCATTTTTAGCGGTTTTTGCACTTTTGCGCATAAAGCCGCTCAAACTTGGTTTTTTTGCTCGAAACTTGGCACACAACATTATTTGGTATATATTATTGTGTTGAAGTGCTTAGAAGTTTAAATCATAGTCATATACTAGAAATTACGTGTTATGTTGCAATTTTAAGGGTTTTTATTCCTTTTAGGCACTTTTAAGCCTAAAGTGGCTCAAACTTGGTTTGTTTTGCATGAAACTTGTTAAACACCACTATTTGGAATATTTTGTTGTGTTAAAGTGGTTAGAAGTGTAAATAATAGTCACATACTAGAAATTACGTGTTAAGTTGCGATTGTAAGGGTTTTTAAAGCGTTTCTGCACCTTTGCGCATAAAGTAGATCAAACTTGGTTTGTTTTGCACGAAACTTGGCACACAACACTATTTGGTATGTATTATTGTGTTTAAGTTGTTAGAATTGTAAATAATAGTCATATACTAGAAATTACGTGATAAGTTGCGATTTTAAGGGTTTTTTAAGCGTTTTTGGCACTTTTGCGCATAAAGTAGCTCAAACTTGGTTTGTTTTGCACGAAACTTGGCACACAACACTATTTGGTATATATTATTGTGTTTAAGTTGTTAGAATTGTAAATCATAGTCATATACTACAAATTACGTGTTAAGTTGCGATTTTAAGGGTTGTTAAGCGTTTAAGGCACTTTTGCGCATAAAGTAGCTCAAACTTGGTTTGTTTTGCACGAAACATGGAACACAACACTATTTGGTATATATTATTGTGTTGAAGTGGTTAGAATTGTAAATAATAGCTATATACTAGAAATTACGTGTTAAGTTGTGATTTTAGGTTTTTTATTCGTTTTTGGCACTTTTGCGCCTAAAGTAGCTCAAACTTGGTTTGTTTTACACGAAACTTGGTAAACACCACTATTTGGAATATTTTGTTGTGTTGAAGTGGTTAAAATTATAAATCATAGTCATATACTAGAAATTACGTGTTATGTTGTGATTTTTAGGGTTTTTAAAGCATTTTTTTTTTGCACTTTTGCGCATAAAGTAGCTCAAACTTGGTTTGTTTTGCACGAAACATGGCACACAACACTATTTGGTATATATTTTTGTGTTGAAGTGGTTAGAGTTGTAACTCATAGTCATATACTAGAAATTACGTGTGAAGTTGCGATTTTAAGCATTTTTAGCGGTTTTTGCACTTTTGCGCATAAAGCCGCTCAAACTTGGTTTTTTTGCACGAAACTTGGCACACAACACTATTTGGTATATATTATTGTGTTGAAGTGCTTAGAAGTTTAAATCATAGTCATATACTAGAAATTACGTGTTATGTTGCAATTTTAAGGGTTTTTATTCCTTTTAGGCACTTTTAAGCCTAAAGTGGCTCAAACTTGGTTTGTTTTGCATGAAACTTGTTAAACACCACTTTTGGAATATTTTGTTGTGTTAAAGTGGTTAGAAGTGTAAATAATAGTCACATACTAGAAATTACGTGTTAAGTTGCGATTGTAAGGGTTTTTAAAGCGTTTCTGCACCTTTGCGCATAAAGTAGATCAAACTTGGTTTGTTTTGCACGAAACTTGGCACACAACACTATTTGGTATGTATTATTGTGTTTAAGTTGTTAGAATTGTAAATAATAGTCATATACTAGAAATTACGTGATAAGTTGCGATTTTAAGGGTTTTTTAAGCGTTTTTGGCACTTTTGCGCATAAAGTAGCTCAAACTTGGTTTGTTTTGCACGAAACTTGGCACACAACACTATTTGGTATATATTATTGTGTTTAAGTTGTTAGAATTGTAAATCATAGTCATATACTACAAATTACGTGTTAAGTTGCGATTTTATGGGTTGTTAAGCGTTTAAGGCACTTTTGCGCATAAAGTAGCTCAAACTTGGTTTGTTTTGCACGAAACATGGAACACAACACTATTTGGTATATATTATTGTGTTGAAGTGGTTAGAATTGTAAATAATAGCTATATACTAGAAATTACGTGTTAAGTTGTGATTTTAGGTTTTTTATTCGTTTTTGGCACTTTTGCGCCTAAAGTAGCTCAAACTTGGTTTGTTTTACACGAAACTTGGTAAACACCACTATTTGGAATATTTTGTTGTGTTGAAGTGGTTAAAATTATAAATCATAGTCATATACTAGAAATTACGTGTTAAGTTGTGATTTTTAGGGTTTTTAAAGCATTTTTTTTTGCACTTTTGCGCATAAAGTAGCTCAAACTTGGTTTGTTTTGCACGAAACATGGCACACAACACTATTTGGTATATATTATTGTGTTTTAGTTGTTAGAATTGTAAATCATAGTCATATGCTAGATATTACGTGTTAAGTTGCTATTTTAAGGGTATTTAAGCGTTTTTGGCACTTTTGCGCACAAAGTAGCTCAAACTTGGTTTGTTTTGCACGAAACTTGGTAAACAACACTATTGGTATATTATGTTGTGTTGAAGTGGTTAGAATTGTACATCATAGTCATATACTAGAAATTACGTGTTACGGTTCGATTTTAAGGGTTTTTTAAGCGTTTTTGGCACTTTTGCGCCTAAAGTAGCTCAAACTTGGTTTGTTTTGCACGAAACTTGGAAAACACCACTATTTGGTATATTTTGTTGTGTTGAAGTGATTAGAATTGTAAATCATAGTCATATACTAGAAATTACGTGTTAAGTTGCGATTTTAAGGGTTTTTTAAGCGTTTTTTGCACTTTTGCGCATAAGGTAGATCAAACTTGGTTTGTTTTGCACGTAACTTGGGAAACAGCACTATTGGTATATTATGTTGTGATTTGAAGTGGTTAAATTGTAAATCATAGTCATATACTGGAATTTACGTGTTAAGTTGCGATTTTAAGCCTAATGTGGCTCAAA
The DNA here is from genome assembly GCF_026212465.1 of Amaranthus tricolor. Lineage (NCBI taxonomy): Eukaryota > Viridiplantae > Streptophyta > Magnoliopsida > Caryophyllales > Amaranthaceae > Amaranthus > Amaranthus tricolor. The sequence goes on from NC_080055.1 coordinate 14,190,113, forward strand.
CTTGGTTTGTTTTGCATGAAACTTGGCAAACACCACTATTTGGTATATTTTGTTGTGTTAAAGTGGTTAGAAGTGTAAATAATAGTCACATACTAGAAATTACGTGTTAAGTTGCGATTGTAAGGGTTTTTAAAGCGTTTTTGCACCTTTGCGCATAAAGTAGCTCAAACTTGGTTTGTTTTGCACGAAACTGGGCACAAAACACTATTTGGTATATATTATTGTGTTGAAGTTGTTAGAATTGTTAATCATAGTCATATGCTGGACATCACTACTTAGGTTGCGATTTTAAGGGTTTTTAAGCGTTTAAGGCACTTTTGCGCATAAAGTAGCTCAAACTTGGTTTGTTTTGCACGAAACATGGAACACAACACTATTTGGTATATATTATTGTGTTGAAGTGGTTAGAATTGTAAATATTAGCTATATACTAGAAATTACGTGTTAAGTTGTGATTTTAGGTTTTTTATTCGTTTTTGGTACTTTTGCGCCTAAAGTAGCTCAAACTTGGTTTGTTTTGCACGAAACTTGGTAAACACCACTATTTGGTATATTTTGTTGTGTTGAAGTGGTTAGAACTGTAAATCATAGTCATATACTAGAAATTACGTGTTAAGTTGTGATTTTAAGGGTTTTTAAAGCGTTTTTTTTTGCACTTTTGCGCCTAACTTGGTTTGTTTTGCACGAAACATGGCACACAACACTATTTGCTATATATTATTGTGTTGAAGTTGTTATAATTGTAAATCATAGTCATATGCTAGATATTACGTGTTAAGTTGCTATTTTAAGCGTATTTAAGCGATTTTGGAACTTTTCCGCATAAAGTAGCTCAAACTTGGTTTGTTTTGCACGAAACTTGGCAAACAACACTATTGGTATATTATGTTCTGTTGAAGTGGTTAGAATTGTAAATCATAGTCATGTACTAGAAATTACGTGTTACGTTGCGATTTTAAGAGTTTTTTAAGCGTTTTTGGCACTTTTGCGCCTAAAGTAGCTCAAACTTGGTTTGTTTTGCACGAAACTTGGCAAACACCACTATTTGGTATATTTTGTTGTGTTGAAGTGGTTTGAATTGTAAATCATAGTCATATACTAGAAATTACGTGTTAAGTTGCGATTTTAAGGGTTTTTTTAGCGTTTTTTTCAGTTTTGCGCATAAAGTAGCGCAAACTTGGTTTGTTTTGCACGAAACTTGGCACACAACACTATTTGGTATATATTATTGTGTTGAAGTTATTAGAATTGTAAATCATAGTCATATTCTAGAAATTACGTGTTAAGTTGTGATTTTAAGGGTTTTTAAAGCGTTTTTTTTTGCACTTTTGCGTATAAAGTAGCTCAAACTTGTTTTGTTTTGTACGAAACATGGCACACATCACTTTTTGGTATATAATATTGTGCTGAAGTTGTTCGACTTGTAAATCATAGTCATATGCTAGATATTACGTGTTAAGTTGCTATTTTAAGGGTATTAAAGCATTTTTGGCACTTTTGCGCATAAAGTAGCTCAAACTTGGTTTGTTTTGCACGAAACTTGGCAAACAACACTATTGGTATATTATGTTGTGTTGAAGTGGTTAGAATTGTAAATCATAGTCATATACTACAAATTACGTGTTAAGTTGCGATTTTATGGGTTGTTAAGCGTTTAAGGCACTTTTGCGCATAAAGTAGCTCAAACTTGGTTTGTTTTGCACGAAACATGGAACACAACACTATTTGGTATATATTATTGTGTTGAAGTGGTTAGAATTGTAAATAATAGCTATATACTAGAAATTACGTGTTAAGTTGTGATTTTAGGTTTTTTATTCGTTTTTGGCACTTTTGCGCCTAAAGTAGCTCAAACTTGGTTTGTTTTACACGAAACTTGGTAAACACCACTATTTGGAATATTTTGTTGTGTTGAAGTGGTTAAAATTATAAATCATAGTCATATACTAGAAATTACGTGTTAAGTTGTGATTTTTAGGGTTTTTAAAGCATTTTTTTTTGCACTTTTGCGCATAAAGTAGCTCAAACTTGGTTTGTTTTGCACGAAACATGGCACACAACACTATTTGGTATATATTATTGTGTTTTAGTTGTTAGAATTGTAAATCATAGTCATATGCTAGATATTACGTGTTAAGTTGCTATTTTAAGGGTATTTAAGCGTTTTTGGCACTTTTGCGCACAAAGTAGCTCAAACTTGGTTTGTTTTGCACGAAACTTGGTAAACAACACTATTGGTATATTATGTTGTGTTGAAGTGGTTAGAATTGTACATCATAGTCATATACTAGAAATTACGTGTTACGGTTCGATTTTAAGGGTTTTTTAAGCGTTTTTGGCACTTTTGCGCCTAAAGTAGCTCAAACTTGGTTTGTTTTGCACGAAACTTGGAAAACACCACTATTTGGTATATTTTGTTGTGTTGAAGTGGTTAGAATTGTAAATCATAGTCATATACTAGAAATTACGTGTTAAGTTGCGATTTTAAGGGTTTTTTAAGCGTTTTTTGCACTTTTGCGCATAAGGTAGATCAAACTTGGTTTGTTTTGCACGTAACTTGGGAAACAGCACTATTGGTATATTATGTTGTGATTTGAAGTGGTTAAATTGTAAATCATAGTCATATACTGGAATTTACGTGTTAAGTTGCGATTTTAAGCCTAATGTGGCTCAAACTTGGTTTGTTTTGCATGAAACTTGGCAAACACCACTATTTGGTATATTTTGTTGTGTTAAAGTGGTTAGAAGTGTAAATAATAGTCACATACTAGAAATTACGTGTTAAGTTGCGATTGTAAGGGTTTTTAAAGCGTTTTTGCACCTTTGCGCATAAAGTAGCTCAAACTTGGTTTGTTTTGCACGAAACTGGGCACAAAACTATTTGGTATATATTATTGTGTTGAAGTTGTTAGAATTGTTAATCATAGTCATATGCTGGACATCACTAGTTAGGTTGCGATTTTAAGGGTTTTTAAGCGTTTAAGGCACTTTTGCGCATAAAGTAGCTCAAACTTGGTTTGTTTTGCACGAAACATGGAACACAACACTATTTGGTATATATTATTGTGTTGAAGTGGTTAGAATTGTAAATATTAGCTATATACTAGAAATTACGTGTTAAGTTGTGATTTTAGGTTTTTTATTCGTTTTTGGTACTTTTGCGCCTAAAGTAGCTCAAACTTGGTTTGTTTTACACGAAACTTGGTAAACACCACTATTTGGTATATTTTGTTGTGTTGAAGTGGTTAGAACTGTAAATCATAGTCATATACTAGAAATTACGTGTTAAGTTGTGATTTTAAGGGTTTTTAAAGCGTTTTTTTTTGCACTTTTGCGCCTAACTTGGTTTGTTTTGCACGAAACATGGCACACAACACTATTTGCTATATATTATTGTGTTGAAGTTGTTATAATTGTAAATCATAGTCATATGCTAGATATTACGTGTTAAGTTGCTATTTTAAGCGTATTTAAGCGGTTTTGGAACTTTTCCGCATAAAGTAGCTCAAACTTGGTTTTTTTTTGCACGAAACTTGGCAAACAACACTATTGGTATATTATGTTCTGTTGAAGTGGTTAGAATTGTAAATCATAGTCATGTACTAGAAATTACGTGTTACGTTGCGATTTTAAGAGTTTTTTAAGCGTTTTTGGCACTTTTGCGCCTAAAGTAGCTCAAACTTGGTTTGTTTTGCACGAAACTTGGCAAACACCACTATTTGGTATATTTTGTTGTGTTGAAGTGGTTTGAATTGTAAATCATAGTCATATACTAGAAATTACGTGTTAAGTTGCGATTTTAAGGGTTTTTTTTAGCGTTTTTTTCAGTTTTGCGCATAAAGTAGCGCAAACTTGGTTTGTTTTGCACGAAACTTGGCAAACAACACTATTTGGTATATATTATTGTGTTGAAGTTATTAGAATTGTAAATCATAGTCATATTCTAGAAATTACGTGTTAAGTTGTGATTTTAAGGGTTTTTAAAGCGTTTTTTTTTGCACTTTTGCGTATAAAGTAGCTCAAACTTGTTTTGTTTTGTACGAAACATGGCACACATCACTTTTTGGTATATAATATTGTGCTGAAGTTGTTCGACTTGTAAATCATAGTCATATGCTAGATATTACGTGTTAAGTTGCTATTTTAAGGGTATTAAAGCATTTTTGGCACTTTTGCGCATAAAGTAGCTCAAACTTGGTTTGTTTTGCACGAAACTTGGCAAACAACACTATTGGTATATTATGTTGTGTTGAAGTGGTTAGAATTGTAAATCATAGTCATATACTAGAAATCACGTGTTAAGTTGCGATTTTAAGGGTCTTTTAAGCGTTTTTGGCACTTTTGCGCATCAAGTAGCTCAAATATGGTTTGTTTTGCACGAAACTTTGCAAACACAACTATTTGGTATATTTTTTTGTGTTGAAGTGGTTAGAATTATAAATCATAGTCATATACTAGAAATTGCGTGTTAAGTTGCGATTTTAAGGGTTTTTTAAGCGTTTTTTTGCACTTTTGCGCATAAAGTAGATCAAACTTGGTGTGTTTTGTTTGAAACTTGGCACACAACTCTATTTGGTATATATTATTGTGTTTAAATTGTTAGAATTGTAAATCACTGTCATATACTAGAAATTACGTGTTAAGTTGC
>NC_080055.1:14194860-14226112 GCF_026212465.1 Amaranthus tricolor
GCGATTTTATGGGTTTTTATTCGTTTTTGCCACTTTTGCGCATAAAGTAGCTCAAACTTGGTTTATTTTTCACGAAACTTGACAAACACCACTATTTGGTATATTTTGTTGTATTGAAGTGGTTAGAATTGTAAATCATAGTCAGATACTAGAAATTACGTGTTAAGTTGCGATTTTAAGGGTTTTTTAAGCGTTTTTTTGCACTTTTGTGCATAAAGTAGATCAAACTTGCTTTGTTTTGCACGAAACTTGGCACACAACAGTATTTGCTATATGTTATTGTGTTTAAGTTATTAGATTTGTAAATCATAGTCATATACTAGAAATTACATGTTAAGTTGCGATTTTAAAGTTTTTTTAAGCGTTTTTCTCACTTTTGCGCATAAAGTAGCTCAAACTTGGTTTGTTTTGCACGAAACATGGCACACAACACTATTTGGTATATATTATTGTGTTGAAGTTGTTAGAATTTTAAATCATAGTCATATGCTAGATATTACGTGTTAGGTTGCGATTTTAAGGGTTTTTAAGCGTTTAGGGCACTTTTGCGCATAAAGTAGCTCAAACTTGGTTTGTTTTGAACGAAACATGGAACACAACACTATTTGGGTATATATTATTGTGTTGAAGTGGTTAGAATTTTAAATCATAGCTATATACTAGAAATTACGTGTTAAGTTGCGATTTTAGTTTTTTTATTCGTTTTTGGCACTTTTGCGCCTAAAGTGGCTCAAAATTTGTTTGTCTTGCACGAAAATTGGTAAATAGCACTATTTGGTATATTTTGTTGTGTTGAAGTGGTTAGAATTGTAAATCATAGTCAGATACTAGAAATTACGTGTTAAGTTGCAATTTTAAGGGTTTTTTAAGCGTTTTTTTGCACTTTTGCGCATAAAGTAGATCAAACTTGGTTTGTTTTGCACGAAACTTGGCACACAACAGTATTTGCTATATTTTATGGTGTTTAAGTTGTTAGATTTGTAAATCATAGTCATATACTAGAAATTACATGTTAAGTTGCGATTTTAAGGGTTGTTTAAGCGTTTTTCTCACTTTTGCGCATAAAGTAGCTCAAACTTGGTTTGTTTTGCACGAAACATGGCACACAACACTATTTGGTATATATTATTGTGTTGAAGTTGTTAGAATTGTAAATCATAGTCATATGCTAGATATTACGTGTTAGGTTGCGATTTTAAGGGTTTTTAAGCGTTTAGGGCACTTTTGCGCATAAAGTAGCTCAAACTTGGTTTGTTTTGAACGAAACATGGAACACAACACTATTTGGTATATATAATTGTGTAGAAGTGGTTAGAATTATAAACCATAGCTATATACTAGAAATTACGTGTTAAGTTGCGATTTTAGTTTTTTTATTCGTTTTTCGCACTTTTGCTCCTAAAGTGGCTCAAAATTTGTTTGTCTTGCACGAAACTTGGTAAATAGCACTATTTGGTATATTTTGTTGTGGTGAAGTGGTTAGAATTGTAAATCATAGTCATATACTTGAAATTACGTGTTAAGTTGCGATTTTAAGGGTTTTTTAAGCGTTTTTGCACTTTTGCGCATAAAGTAGATCAAACTTGGTTTGTTTTGCACGAAACTTGGCACACAACAGTATTTGCTATATATTATGGTGTTTAAGTTGTTAGATTTGTAAATCATAGTCATATACTAGAAATTACATGTTAAGTTGCGATTTTAAGGGTTTTTTAAGCGTTTTTCTCACTTTTGCGCATAAAGTAGCTCAAACTTGGTTTGTTTTGCACGAAACATGGCACACAACACTATTTGGTATATATTATTATGTTGAAGTGGTGAGAATTGTAAATCATAGTCATATGCTAGATATTACGTGTTAGGTTGCGATTTTAAGGGTTTTTAAGCGTTTAGGGCACTTTTGCGCATAAAGTAGCTCAAACTTGGTTTGTTTTGAACGAAACATGGAACACAACACTATTTGGTATATATAATTGTGTAGAAGTGGTTAGAATTATAAACCATAGCTATATACTAGAAATTACGTGTTAAGTTGCGATTTTAGTTTTTTTATTCGTTTTTCGCACTTTTGCTCCTAAAGTGGCTCAAAATTTGTTTGTCTTGCACGAAACTTGGTAAATAGCACTATTTGGTATATTTTGTTGTGGTGAAGTGGTTAGAATTGTAAATCATAGTCATATACTTGAAATTACGTGTTAAGTTGCGATTTTAAGGGTTTTTTAAGCGTTTTTTGCACTTTTGCGCATAAAGTAGATCAAACTTGATTTGTTTTGCACGAAACTTGGCACACAACAGTATTTGCTATATATTATGGTGTTTAAGTTGTTAGATTTGTAAATCATAGTCATATACTAGAAATTACATGTTAAGTTGCGATTTTAAGGGTTTTTTTAAGCGTTTTTCTCACTTTTGCGCATAAAGTAGCTCAAACTTGGTTTGTTTTGAACGAAACATGGAACACAACACTATTTGGTATATATTATTGTGTTGAAGTGGTTAGAATTATAAATCATAGCTATATACTAGAAATTACGTGTTAAGTTGCGATTTTAGTTTTTTTATTCGTTTTTGGCACTTTTGCGCCTAAAGTGGCTCAAAATATGTTTGTCTTGCACGAAACTTGGTAAATAGCACTATTTGGTATATTTTGTTGTGTTGAAGTGGTTGGAATTGTAAATCATAGTCATATACTAGAAATTACGTGTTAAGTTGCGATTTTAAGGGTTTTTTAAGCGTTTTTCGCACTATTGCGCATAAAGTAGCTCAAACATCTTTTGTTTTGCACGAAACACGGCACATAACACTATTTGGTATATATCATTGTGTTGAAGTTGTTAGAATTGTAAATCATAGTCATATGCTAGATATTACGTGTTAAGTTGCTATTTTAAGGGTTTTTAAGCGTTTTTTTCACTTTTGCGCATAAAGTAGCTCAAACTTGGTTTGTTTTGAACGAAACTTCGCAAACAACACTATTTGGTATATTTTGTTGTGCTGAAGTGGTTAGAATTGTAATTCATAGTCATATAATAGAAATTACGTGTTGAGTTGCGATTTTAAGGGTTTTTTAAGCGTTTTTGGCACTTTTGCACATAAAGTAGCTCAAACTTAATTTTTGCGCAAAACTTTGCACACAACACTATTTCGTATATATTATTGTGTTGAAGTAACTATAATTGTAAATCATAGTTATATACTAGAAATTACGTGGTAAGTTGCGATTTTATGGGTTTTTATTCGTTTTTGCCACTTTTGCGCATAAAGTAGCTCAAACTTGGTTTGTTTTTCACGAAACTTGACAAACACCACTATTTGGTATATTTTGTTGTGTTGAAGTGGTTAGAATTGTAAATCATAGTCAGATACTAGAAATTACGTGTTAAGTTGCGATTTTAAGGGTTTTTTTAATCGTTTTTTGCACTTTTGCGCATAAAGTAGATCAAACTTGGTTTGTTTTGCACGAAACATGGCACACAACAGTATTTGCTATATATTATTGTGTTTAAGTTGTTAGATTTGTAAATCATAGTCATATACTAGAAACTACATGTTATGTTGCGATTTTAAGGGTTTTTTAAGCGTTTTTCTCACTTTTGCGCATAAAGTAGCTCAAACTTGGTTTGTTTTGCACGAAACATGGCACACAACACTATTTGGAATTTATTATTGTGTTGAAGTTCTTAGAATTGTAAATGATAGTCATATGCTAGATATTACGTGTTAGGTTGCGATTTTAAGGGTTTTTAAGCGTTTAGGGCACTTTTGCGCATAAAGTAGCTCAAACTTGGTTTGTTTTGAACGAAACATGGAACACAAGACTATTTGGTATATATTATTGTGTTGAAGTGGTTAGAATTATAAATCATAGCTATATACTAGAAATTACGTTTTAAGTTGCGATTTTAGTTTTTTTATTCGTTTTTGGCACTTTTGCGCCTAAAGTGGCTCAAAATTTGTTTGTCTTGCACGAAACTTGGTAAATAGCACTATTTGGTATATTTTGTAATGTTGAAGTGGTTAGAATTGTAAATCATAGTCATATACTTGAAATTACGTGTTAAGTTGCGATTTTAAGGGTTTTTTAAGCGTTTTTTGCACTATTGCGCATAAAGTAGCTCAAACATGTTTTGTTTTGCACGAAACACGGCACAGAACACTATTTTGTATATATCATTGTGTTGAAGTTGTTAGAATTGTAAATCATAGTCATATGCTAGATATTACGTGTTAAGTTGCTATTTTAAGGGTTTTTAAGCGTTTTTTTTCACTTTTGCGCATAAAGTAGCTCAAACTTGGTTTGTTTTGCACGAAACTTCGCAAACAACACTATTTGGTTTATTTTGTTGTGCTGAAGTGGTTAGAATTTTAATTCATAGTCATATACTAGAAAACGTGTTAAGTTGCGATTTTAAGGGTTTTTTTAAGCGTTTTTGGCACTTTTGCACATAAAGTAGCTTAAACTTGGTTTGTTTTGCGCAAAACTTTGCACACAACACTATTTCGTATATATTATTGTGTTGAATTAGCTATAATTGTAAATCATAGTTATATACTAGAAATTACGTGGTAAGTTGCGATTTTATGGGTTTTTATTCGTTTTTGCCACTTTTGCGCATAAAGTAGCTCAAACTTGGTTTATTTTTCACGAAACTTGACAAACACCACTATTTGGTATATTTTGTTGTATTGAAGTGGTTAGAATTGTAAATCATAGTCAGATACTAGAAATTACGTGTTAAGTTGCGATTTTAAGGGTTTTTTAAGCGTTTTTTGCACTTTTGTGCATAAAGTAGATCAAACTTGCTTTGTTTTGCACGAAACTTGGCACACAACAGTATTTGCTATATGTTATTGTGTTTAAGTTATTAGATTTGTAAATCATAGTCATATACTAGAAATTACATGTTAAGTTGCGATTTTAAAGTTTTTTTAAGCGTTTTTCTCACTTTTGCGCATAAAGTAGCTCAAACTTGGTTTGTTTTGCACGAAACATGGCACACAACACTATTTGGTATATATTATTGTGTTGAAGTTGTTAGAATTTTAAATCATAGTCATATGCTAGATATTACGTGTTAGGTTGCGATTTTAAGGGTTTTTAAGCGTTTAGGGCACTTTTGCGCATAAAGTAGCTCAAACTTGGTTTGTTTTGAACGAAACATGGAACACAACACTATTTGGTATATATTATTGTGTTGAAGTGGTTAGAATTTTAAATCATAGCTATATACTAGAAATTACGTGTTAAGTTGCGATTTTAGTTTTTTTATTCGTTTTTGGCACTTTTGCGCCTAAAGTGGCTCAAAATTTGTTTGTCTTGCACGAAAATTGGTAAATAGCACTATTTGGTATATTTTGTTGTGTTGAAGTGGTTAGAATTGTAAATCATAGTCAGATACTAGAAATTACGTGTTAAGTTGCGATTTTAAGGGTTTTTTAAGCGTTTTTTGCACTTTTGCGCATAAAGTAGATCAAACTTGGTTTGTTTTGCACGAAACTTGGCACACAACAGTATTTGCTATATTTTATGGTGTTTAAGTTGTTAGATTTGTAAATCATAGTCATATACTAGAAATTACATGTTAAGTTGCGATTTTAAGGGTTGTTTAAGCGTTTTTCTCACTTTTGCGCATAAAGTAGCTCAAACTTGGTTTGTTTTGCACGAAACATGGCACACAACACTATTTGGTATATATTATTGTGTTGAAGTTGTTAGAATTGTAAATCATAGTCATATGCTAGATATTACGTGTTAGGTTGCGATTTTAAGGGTTTTTAAGCGTTTAGGGCACTTTTGCGCATAAAGTAGCTCAAACTTGGTTTGTTTTGAACGAAACATGGAACACAACACTATTTGGTATATATAATTGTGTAGAAGTGGTTAGAATTATAAACCATAGCTATATACTAGAAATTACGTGTTAAGTTGCGATTTTAGTTTTTTTATTCGTTTTTCGCACTTTTGCTCCTAAAGTGGCTCAAAATTGTTTGTCTTGCACGAAACTTGGTAAATAGCACTATTTGGTATATTTTGTTGTGGTGAAGTGGTTAGAATTGTAAATCATAGTCATATACTTGAAATTACGTGTTAAGTTGCGATTTTAAGGGTTTTTTTAAGCGTTTTTTTGCACTTTTGCGCATAAAGTAGATCAAACTTGGTTTGTTTTGCACGAAACTTGGCACACAACAGTATTTGCTATATATTATGGTGTTTAAGTTGTTAGATTTGTAAATCATAGTCATATACTAGAAATTACATGTTAAGTTGCGATTTTAAGGGTTTTTTAAGCGTTTTTCTCACTTTTGCGCATAAAGTAGCTCAAACTTGGTTTGTTTTGCACGAAACATGGCACACAACACTATTTGGTATATATTATTGTGTTGAAGTGGTGAGAATTGTAAATCATAGTCATATGCTAGATATTACGTGTTAGGTTGCGATTTTAAGGGTTTTTAAGCGTTTAGGGCACTTTTGCGCATAAAGTAGCTCAAACTTGGTTTGTTTTGAACGAAACATGGAACACAACACTATTTGGTATATATAATTGTGTAGAAGTGGTTAGAATTATAAACCATAGCTATATACTAGAAATTACGTGTTAAGTTGCGATTTTAGTTTTTTTATTCGTTTTTCGCACTTTTGCTCCTAAAGTGGCTCAAAATTTGTTTGTCTTGCACGAAACTTGGTAAATAGCACTATTTGGTATATTTTGTTGTGGTGAAGTGGTTAGAATTGTAAATCATAGTCATATACTTGAAATTACGTGTTAAGTTGCGATTTTAAGGGTTTTTTAAGCGTTTTTTGCACTTTTGCGCATAAAGTAGATCAAACTTGATTTGTTTTGCACGAAACTTGGCACACAACAGTATTTGCTATATATTATGGTGTTTAAGTTGTTAGATTTGTAAATCATAGTCATATACTAGAAATTACATGTTAAGTTGCGATTTTAAGGGTTTTTTAAGCGTTTTTCTCACTTTTGCGCATAAAGTAGCTCAAAGTTGGTTTGTTTTGAACGAAACATGGAACACAACACTATTTGGTATATATTATTGTGTTGAAGTGGTTAGAATTATAAATCATAGCTATATACTAGAAATTACGTGTTAAGTTGCGATTTTAGTTTTTTTATTCGTTTTTGGCACTTTTGCGCCTAAAGTGGCTCAAAATATGTTTGTCTTGCACGAAACTTGGTAAATAGCACTATTTGGTATATTTTGTTGTGTTGAAGTGGTTGGAATTGTAAATCATAGTCATATACTAGAAATTACGTGTTAAGTTGCGATTTTAAGGGTTTTTTAAGCGTTTTTCGCACTATTGCGCATAAAGTAGCTCAAACATCTTTTGTTTTGCACGAAACACGGCACAGAACACTATTTGGTATATATCATTGTGTTGAAGTTGTTAGAATTGTAAATCATAGTCATATGCTAGATATTACGTGTTAAGTTGCTATTTTAAGGGTTTTTAAGCGTTTTTTTCACTTTTGCGCATAAAGTAGCTCAAACTTGGTTTGTTTTGAACGAAACTTCGCAAACAACACTATTTGGTATATTTTGTTGTGCTGAAGTGGTTAGAATTGTAATTCATAGTCATATAATAGAAATTACGTGTTGAGTTGCGATTTTAAGGGTTTTTTAAGCGTTTTTGGCACTTTTGCACATAAAGTAGCTCAAACTTAATTAGTTTTGCGCAAAACTTTGCACACAACACTATTTCGTATATATTATTGTGTTGAAGTAACTATAATTGTAAATCATAGTTATATACTAGAAATTACGTGGTAAGTTGCGATTTTATGGGTTTTTATTCGTTTTTGCCACTTTTGCGCATAAAGTAGCTCAAACTTGGTTTGTTTTTCACGAAACTTGACAAACACCACTATTTGGTATATTTTGTTGTGTTGAAGTGGTTAGAATTGTAAATCATAGTCAGATACTAGAAATTACGTGTTAAGTTGCGATTTTAAGGGTTTTTTAATCGTTTTTTGCACTTTTGCGCATAAAGTAGATCAAACTTGGTTTGTTTTGCACGAAACATGGCACACAACAGTATTTGCTATATATTATTGTGTTTAAGTTGTTAGATTTGTAAATCATAGTCATATACTAGAAACTACATGTTATGTTGCGATTTTAAGGGTTTTTTAAGCGTTTTTCTCACTTTTGCGCATAAAGTAGCTCAAACTTGGTTTGTTTTGCACGAAACATGGCACACAACACTATTTGGAATTTATTATTGTGTTGAAGTTCTTAGAATTGTAAATCATAGTCATATGCTAGATATTACGTGTTAGGTTGCGATTTTAAGGGTTTTTAAGCGTTTAGGGCACTTTTGCGCATAAAGTAGCTCAAACTTGGTTTGTTTTGAACGAAACATGGAACACAAGACTATTTGGTATATATTATTGTGTTGAAGTGGTTAGAATTATAAATCATAGCTATATACTAAAAATTACGTTTTAAGTTGCGATTTTAGTTTTTTTATTCGTTTTTGGCACTTTTGCGCCTAAAGTGGCTCAAAATTTGTTTGTCTTGCACGAAACTTGGTAAATAGCACTATTTGGTATATTTTGTAATGTTGAAGTGGTTAGAATTGTAAATCATAGTCATATACTTGAAATTACGTGTTAAGTTGCGATTTTAAGGGTTTTTTAAGCGTTTTTTGCACTATTGCGCATAAAGTAGCTCAAACATGTTTTGTTTTGCACGAAACACGGCACAGAACACTATTTTGTATATATCATTGTGTTGAAGTTGTTAGAATTGTAAATCATAGTCATATGCTAGATATTACGTGTTAAGTTGCTATTTTAAGGGTTTTTAAGCGTTTTTTTCACTTTTGCGCATAAAGTAGCTCAAACTTGGTTTGTTTTGCACGAAACTTCGCAAACAACACTATTTGGTATATTTTGTTGTGCTGAAGTGGTTAGAATTTTAATTCATAGTCATATACTAGAAAACGTGTTAAGTTGCGATTTTAAGGGTTTTTTAAGCGTTTTTGGCACTTTTGCACATAAAGTAGCTTAAACTTGGTTTGTTTTGCGCAAAACTTTGCACACAACACTATTTCGTATATATTATTGTGTTGAATTAGCTATAATTGTAAATCATAGTTATATACTAGAAATTACGTGGTAAGTTGCGAATTTATGGGTTTTTATTCGTTTTTGCCACTTTTGCGCATAAAGTAGCTCAAACTTGGTTTATTTTTCACGAAACTTGACAAACACCACTATTTGGTATATTTTGTTGTATTGAAGTGGTTAGAATTGTAAATCATAGTCAGATACTAGAAATTACGTGTTAAGTTGCGATTTTAAGGGTTTTTTAAGCGTTTTTTGCACTTTTGTGCATAAAGTAGATCAAACTTGCTTTGTTTTGCACGAAACTTGGCACACAACAGTAATTGCTATATGTTATTGTGTTTAAGTTATTAGATTTGTAAATCATAGTCATATACTAGAAATTACATGTTAAGTTGCGATTTTAAAGTTTTTTTAAGCGTTTTTCTCACTTTTGCGCATAAAGTAGCTCAAACTTGGTTTGTTTTGCACGAAACATGGCACACAACACTATTTGGTATATATTATTGTGTTGAAGTTGTTAGAATTTTAAATCATAGTCATATGCTAGATATTACGTGTTAGGTTGCGATTTTAAGGGTTTTTAAGCGTTTAGGGCACTTTTGCGCATAAAGTAGCTCAAACTTGGTTTGTTTTGAACGAAACATGGAACACAACACTATTTGGTATATATAATTGTGTAGAAGTGGTTAGAATTATAAACCATAGCTATATACTAGAAATTACGTGTTAAGTTGCGATTTTAGTTTTTTTATTCGTTTTTCGCACTTTTGCTCCTAAAGTGGCTCAAAATTTGTTTGTCTTGCACGAAACTTGGTAAATAGCACTATTTGGTATATTTTGTTGTGGTGAAGTGGTTAGAATTGTAAATCATAGTCATATACTTGAAATTACGTGTTAAGTTGCGATTTTAAGGGTTTTTTAAGCGTTTTTTGCACTTTTGCGCATAAAGTAGATCAAACTTGGTTTGTTTTGCACGAAACTTGGCACACAACAGTATTTGCTATATATTATGGTGTTTAAGTTGTTAGATTTGTAAATCATAGTCATATACTAGAAATTACATGTTAAGTTGCGATTTTAAGGGTTTTTTAAGCGTTTTTCTCACTTTTGCGCATAAAGTAGCTCAAACTTGGTTTGTTTTGCACGAAACATGGCACACAACACTATTTGGTATATATTATTGTGTTGAAGTGGTGAGAATTGTAAATCATAGTCATATGCTAGATATTACGTGTTAGGTTGCGATTTTAAGGGTTTTTAAGCGTTTAGGGCACTTTTGCGCATAAAGTAGCTCAAACTTGGTTTGTTTTGAACGAAACATGGAACACAACACTATTTGGTATATATAATTGTGTAGAAGTGGTTAGAATTATAAACCATAGCTATATACTAGAAATTACGTGTTAAGTTGCGATTTTAGTTTTTTTTATTCGTTTTTCGCACTTTTGCTCCTAAAGTGGCTCAAAATTTTTTTGTCTTGCACGAAACTTGGTAAATAGCACTATTTGGTATATTTTGTTGTGGTGAAGTGGTTAGAATTGTAAATCATAGTCATATACTTGAAATTACGTGTTAAGTTGCGATTTTAAGGGTTTTTTAAGCGTTTTTTGCACTTTTGCGCATAAAGTAGATCAAACTTGATTTGTTTTGCACGAAACTTGGCACACAACAGTATTTGCTATATATTATGGTGTTTAAGTTGTTAGATTTGTAAATCATAGTCATATACTAGAAATTACATGTTAAGTTGCGATTTTAAGGGTTTTTTAAGCGTTTTTCTCACTTTTGCGCATAAAGTAGCTCAAACTTGGTTTGTTTTGAACGAAACATGGAACACAACACTATTTGGTATATATTATTGTGTTGAAGTGGTTAGAATTATAAATCATAGCTATATACTAGAAATTACGTGTTAAGTTGCGATTTTAGTTTTTTTATTCGTTTTTGGCACTTTTGCGCCTAAAGTGGCTCAAAATATGTTTGTCTTGCACGAAACTTGGTAAATAGCACTATTTGGTATATTTTGTTGTGTTGAAGTGGTTGGAATTGTAAATCATAGTCATATACTAGAAATTACGTGTTACGTTGCCATTTTAAGGGTTTTTTAAGTGTTTTTTGCACTATTGCGCATAAAGTAGCTCAAACATGTTTTGTTTTGCACGAAACACGGCACAGAACACTATTTGGTATATATCATTGTGTTGAAGTTGTTCGAATTGTAAATCATAGTCATATGCTAGATATTACGTCTTAAGTTGATATTTTAAGGGTTTTTAAGCGTTTTTTTCACTTTTTCGCATAAAGTAGCTCAAACTAGGTTTGTTTTGCACGAAACTTCGTAAACAACACTATTTCGTATATATTATTGTGCTGAAGTAGCTATAATTGTAAATCATAGTTATATACTAGAAATTACGTGGTAAGTTGCGATTTTATAGGTTTTTATTCGTTTTTGCCACTTTTGCGCATAAAGTAGCTCAAACTTGGTTTATTTTTCACGAAACTTGACAAACACATCTATTTGGTATATTTTGATGTGTTGAAGTGGTTAGAATGGTAAATAATAGTCATATACTAGAAATTACGTGTTAAGTTCCGATTTTAAGGATTTTTTTAAGCGTTTTTTGCACTTTTGAGCATAAAGTAGATCAAACTTGGTTTGTTTTGCACGAAACTTGGCACACAACACTATTTGGTATATTTTGTTGTGCTGAAGTTGTTAGAATTTTAATTCATAGTCATATACTAGAAAACGTGTTCAGTTGCGATTTTAAGGGTTTTTTAAGCGTTTTTGGCACTTTTGCACATAAAGTAGCTCAAACTTAATTAGTTTTGCGCAAAACTTTGCACACAACACTATTTCGTATATATTATTGTGTTGAAGTAACTATAATTGAAAATCATAGTTATATACTAGAAATTACGTGGTAAGTTGCGATTTTATGGGTTTTTATTCGTTTTTGCCACTTTTGCGCATAAAGTAGCTCAAACTTGGTTTGTTTTTCACGAAACTTGACAAACACCACTATTTGGTATATTTTGTTGTGTTGAAGTGGTTAGAATTGTAAATCATAGTCAGATACTAGAAATTACGTGTTAAGTTGCGATTTTAAGGGTTTTTTAATCGTTTTTTGCACTTTTGCGCATAAAGTAGATCAAACTTGGTTTTTTTTGCACGAAACTTGGCACACAACAGTATTTGCTATATATTATTGTGTTTAAGTTGTTAGATTTGTAAATCATAGTCATATACTAGAAACTACATGTTATGTTGCGATTTTAAGGGTTTTTTAAGCGTTTTTCTCACTTTTGCGCATAAAGTAGCTCAAACTTGGTTTGTTTTGCACGAAACATGGCACACAACACTATTTGGAATTTATTATTGTGTTGAAGTTCTTAGAATTGTAAATCATAGTCATATGCTAGATATTACGTGTTAGGTTGCGATTTTAAGGGTTTTTAAGCGTTTAGGGCACTTTTGCGCATAAAGTAGCTCAAACTTGGTTTGTTTTGAACGAAACATGGAACACAAGACTATTTGGTATATATTATTGTGTTGAAGTGGTTAGAATTATAAATCATAGCTATATACTAGAAATTACGTTTTAAGTTGCGATTTTAGTTTTTTTATTCGTTTTTGGCACTTTTGCGCCTAAAGTGGCTCAAAATTTGTTTGTCTTGCACGAAACTTGGTAAATAGCACTATTTGGTATATTTTGTAGTGTTGAAGTGGTTAGAATCGTAAATCATAGTCATATACTTGAAATTACGTGTTAAGTTGCGATTTTAAGGGTTTTTTAAGCGTTTTTTGCACTATTGCGCATAAAGTAGCTCAAACATGTTTTGTTTTGCACGAAACACGGCACAGAACACTATTTTGTATATATCATTGTGTTGAAGTTGTTAGAATTGTAAATCATAGTCATATGCTAGATATTACGTGTTAAGTTGCTATTTTAAGGGTTTTTAAGCGTTTTTTTCACTTTTGCGCATAAAGTAGCTCAAACTTGGTTTGTTTTGCACGAAACTTCGCAAACAACACTATTTGGTATATTTTGTTGTGCTGAAGTGGTTAGAATTTTAATTCATAGTCATATACTAGAAAACGTGTTAAGTTGCGATTTTAAGGGTTTTTTTAAGCGTTTTTGGCACTTTTGCACATAAAGTAGCTTAAACTTGGTTTGTTTTGCGCAAAACTTTGCACACAACACTATTTCGTATATATTATTGTGTTGAATTAGCTATAATTGTAAATCATAGTTATATACTAGAAATTACGTGGTAACGTTCGATTTTATGGGTTTTTATTCGTTTTTGCCACTTTTGCGCATAAAGTAGCTCAAACTTGGTTTATTTTTCACGAAACTTGACAAACACCACTATTTGGTATATTTTGTTGTATTGAAGTGGTTAGAATTGTAAATCATAGTCAGATACTAGAAATTACGTGTTAAGTTGCGATTTTAAGGGTTTTTTAAGCGTTTTTTTGCACTTTTGCGCATAAAGTAGATCAAACTTGCTTTGTTTTGCACGAAACTTGGCACACAACAGTATTTGCTATATGTTATTGTGTTTAAGTTATTAGATTTGTAAATCATAGTCATATACTAGAAATTACATGTTAAGTTGCGATTTTAAAGTTTTTTTAAGCGTTTTTCTCACTTTTGCGCATAAAGTAGCTCAAACTTGGTTTGTTTTGCACGAAACATGGCACACAACACTATTTGGTATATATTATTGTGTTGAAGTTGTTAGAATTTTAAATCATAGTCATATGCTAGATATTACGTGTTAGGTTGCGATTTTAAGGGTTTTTAAGCGTTTAGGGCACTTTTGCGCATAAAGTAGCTCAAACTTGGTTTGTTTTGAACGAAACATGGAACACAACACTATTTGGTATATATTATTATGTTGAAGTGGTTAGAATTTTAAATCATAGCTATATACTAGAAATTACGTGTTAAGTTGCGATTTTAGTTTTTTTATTCGTTTTTGGCACTTTTGCGCCTAAAGTGGCTCAAAATTTGTTTGTCTTGCACGAAAATTGGTAAATAGCACTATTTGGTATATTTTGTTGTGTTGAAGTGGTTAGAATTGTAAATCATAGTCAGATACTAGAAATTACGTGTTAAGTTGCGATTTTAAGGGTTTTTTAAGCGTTTTTTGCACTTTTGCGCATAAAGTAGATCAAACTTGGTTTGTTTTGCACGAAACTTGGCACACAACAGTATTTGCTATATATTATGGTGTTTAAGTTGTTAGATTTGTAAATCATAGTCATATACTAGAAGATACATGTTAAGTTGCGATTTTAAGGGTTTTTTAAGCGTTTTTCTCACTTTTGCGCATAAAGTATCTCAAACTTGGTTTGTTTTGCACGAAACATGGCACACAACACTATTTGGTATATATTACTGTGTTGAAGTTGTTAGAATTGTAAATCATAGTCATATGCTAGATATTACGTGTTAGGTTGCGATTTTAAGGGTTTTTAAGCGTTTAGGGCACTTTTGCGCATAAAGTAGCTCAAACTTGGTTTGTTTTGAACGAAACATGGAACACAACACTATTTGGTATATATAATTGTGTAGAAGTGGTTAGAATTATAAACCATAGCTGTATACTAGAAATTACGTGTTAAGTTGCGATTTTAGTTTTTTTATTTGTTTTTCGCACTTTTGCTCCTAAAGTGGCTCAAAATTTGTTTGTCTTGCACGAAACTTGGTAAATAGCACTATTTGGTATATTTTGTTGTGTTGAAGTGGTTAGAATTGTAAATCATAGTCATATACTTGAAATTACGTGTTAAGTTGCGATTTTAAGGGTTTTTTTAAGCGTTTTTTGCACTTTTGCGCATAAAGTAGATCAAACTTGGTTTGTTTTGCACGAAACTTGGCACACAACAGTATTTGCTATATATTATGGTGTTTAAGTTGTTAGATTTGTAAATCATAGTCATATACTAGAAATTACATGTTAAGTTGCGATTTTAAGGGTTTTTTTAAGCGTTTTTCTCACTTTTGCGCATAAAGTAGCTCAAACTTGGTTTGTTTTGCACGAAACATGGCACACAACACTATTTGGTATATATTATTGTGTTGAAGTGGTGAGAATTGTAAATCATAGTCATATGCTAGATATTACGTGTTAGGTTGCGATTTTAAGGGTTTTTAAGCGTTTAGGGCACTTTTGCGCATAAAGTAGCTCAAACTTGGTTTGTTTTGAACGAAACATGGAACACAACACTATTTGGTATATATAATTGTGTAGAAGTGGTTAGAATTATAAACCATAGCTATATACTAGAAATTACGTGTTAAGTTGCGATTTTAGTTTTTTTATTCGTTTTTCGCACTTTTGCTCCTAAAGTGGCTCAAAATTTGTTTGTCTTGCACGAAACTTGGTAAATAGCACTATTTGGTATATTTTGTTGTGGTGAAGTGGTTAGAATTGTAAATCATAGTCATATACTTGAAATTACGTGTTAAGTTGCGATTTTAAGGGTTTTTTAAGCGTTTTTTGCACTTTTGCGCATAAAGTAGATCAAACTTGATTTGTTTTGCACGAAACTTGGCACACAACAGTATTTGCTATATATTATGGTGTTTAAGTTGTTAGATTTGTAAATCATAGTCATATACTAGAAATTACATGTTAAGTTGCGATTTTAAGGGTTTTTAAGCGTTTTTCTCACTTTTGCGCATAAAGTAGCTCAAACTTGGTTTGTTTTGCACGAAACATGGCACACAACACTATTTGGTATATATTATTGTGTTGAAGTTGTTAGAATTTTAAATCATAGTCATATGCTAGATATTACGTGTTAGGTTGCGATTTTAAGGGTTTTTAAGCGTTTAGGGCACTTTTGCGCATAAAGTAGCTCAAACTTGGTTTGTTTTGAACGAAACATGGAACACAACACTATTTGGTATATATTATTGTTTTGAAGTGGT
The DNA here is from genome assembly GCF_026212465.1 of Amaranthus tricolor. Classification (NCBI taxonomy): domain Eukaryota; kingdom Viridiplantae; phylum Streptophyta; class Magnoliopsida; order Caryophyllales; family Amaranthaceae; genus Amaranthus; species Amaranthus tricolor. The sequence continues at coordinate 14,210,903 of NC_080055.1, forward strand.
TAGAATTTTAAATCATAGCTATATACTAGAAATTACGTGTTAAGTTGCGATTTTAGTTTTTTTATTCGTTTTTGGCACTTTTGCGCCTAAAGTGGCTCAAAATTTGTTTGTCTTGCACGAAAATTGGTAAATAGCACTATTTGGTATATTTTGTTGTGTTGAAGTGGTTAGAATTGTAAATCATAGTCAGATACTAGAAATTACGTGTTAAGTTGCGATTTTAAGGGTTTTTTAAGCGTTTTTTTGCACTTTTGCGCATAAGTAGATCAAACTTGGTTTGTTTTGCACGAAACTTGGCACACAACAGTATTTGCTATATATTATGGTGTTTAAGTTGTTAGATTTGTAAATCATAGTCATATACTAGAAGATACATGTTAAGTTGCGATTTTAAGGGTTTTTTAAGCGTTTTTCTCACTTTTGCGCATAAAGTAGCTCAAACTTGGTTTGTTTTGCACGAAACATGGCACACAACACTATTTGGTATATATTATTGTGTTGAAGTTGTTAGAATTGTAAATCATAGTCATATGCTAGATATTACGTGTTAGGTTGCGATTTTAAGGGTTTTTAAGCGTTTAGGGCACTTTTGCGCATAAAGTAGCTCAAACTTGGTTTGTTTTGAACGAAACATGGAACACAACACTATTTGGTATATATAATTGTGTAGAAGTGGTTAGAATTATAAACCATAGCTATATACTAGAAATTACGTGTTAAGTTGCGATTTTAGTTTTTTTATTTGTTTTTCGCACTTTTGCTCCTAAAGTGGCTCAAAATTTGTTTGTCTTGCACGAAACTTGGTAAATAGCACTATTTGGTATATTTTGTTGTGTTGAAGTGGTTAGAATTGTAAATCATAGTCATATACTTGAAATTACGTGTTAAGTTGCGATTTTAAGGGTTTTTTTAAGCGTTTTTTGCACTTTTGCGCATAAAGTAGATCAAACTTGGTTTGTTTTGCACGAAACTTGGCACACAACAGTATTTGCTATATATTATGGTGTTTAAGTTGTTAGATTTGTAAATCATAGTCATATACTAGAAATTACATGTTAAGTTGCGATTTTAAGGGTTTTTTAAGCGTTTTTCTCACTTTTGCGCATAAAGTAGCTCAAACTTGGTTTGTTTTGCACGAAACATGGCACACAACACTATTTGGTATATATTATTGTGTTGAAGTGGTGAGAATTGTAAATCATAGTCATATGCTAGATATTACGTGTTAGGTTGCGATTTTAAGGGTTTTTAAGCGTTTAGGGCACTTTTGCGCATAAAGTAGCTCAAACTTGGTTTGTTTTGAACGAAACATGGAACACAACACTATTTGGTATATATAATTGTGTAGAAGTGGTTAGAATTATAAACCATAGCTATATACTAGAAATTACGGTGTTAAGTTGCGATTTTAGTTTTTTTATTCGTTTTTCGCACTTTTGCTCCTAAAGTGGCTCAAAATTTGTTTGTCTTGCACGAAACTTGGTAAATAGCACTATTTGGTATATTTTGTTGTGGTGAAGTGGTTAGAATTGTAAATCATAGTCATATACTTGAAATTACGTGTTAAGTTGCGATTTTAAGGGTTTTTTTAAGCGTTTTTTTGCACTTTTGCGCATAAAGTAGATCAAACTTGATTTGTTTTGCACGAAACTTGGCACACAACAGTATTTGCTATATATTATGGTGTTTAAGTTGTTAGATTTGTAAATCATAGTCATATACTAGAAATTACATGTTAAGTTGCGATTTTAAGGGTTTTTTAAGCGTTTTTCTCACTTTTGCGCATAAAAGTAGCTTAAACTTGGTTTGTTTTGAACGAAACATGGAACACAACACTATTTGGTATATATTATTGTGTTGAAGTGGTTAGAATTATAAATCATAGCTATATACTAGAAATTACGTGTTAAGTTGCGATTTTAGTTTTTTTATTCGTTTTTGGCACTTTTGCGCCTAAAGTGGCTCAAAATATGTTTGTCTTGCACGAAACTTGGTAAATAGCACTATTTGGTATATTTTGTTGTGTTGAAGTGGTTGGAATTGTAAATCATAGTCATATACCAGAAATTACGTGTTAAGTTGCCATTTTAAGGGTTTTTTAAGTGTTTTATGCACTATTGCGCATAAAGTAGCTCAAACATGTTTTGTTTTGCACGAAACACGGCACAGAACACTATTTGGTATATATCATTGTGTTGAAGTTGTTTGAATTGTAAATCATAGTCATATGCTAGATATTACGTCTTAAGTTGATATTTTAAGGGTTTTTAAGCGTTTTTTTCACTTTTGCGCATAAAGTAGCTCAAACTTGGTTTGTTTTGCACGAAACTTCGTAAACAACACTATTTCGTATATATTATTGTGCTGAAGTAGCTATAATTGTAAATCATAGTTATATACTAGAAATTACGTGGTAAGTTGCGATTTTATAGGTTTTTATTCGTTTTTGCCACTTTTGCGCATAAAGTAGCTCAAACTTGGTTTATTTTTCACGAAACTTGACAAACACATCTATTTGGTATATTTTGATGTGTTGAAGTGGTTAGAATGGTAAATAATAGTCATATACTAGAAATTACGTGTTAAGTTCCGATTTTAAGGATTTTTTAAGCGTTTTTTGCACTTTTGAGCATAAAGTAGATCAAACTTGGTTTGTTTTGCACGAAACTTGGCACACAACACTATTTGGTATATTTTGTTGTGCTGAAGTTGTTAGAATTTTAATTCATAGTCATATACTAGAAAACGTGTTCAGTTGCGATTTTAAGGGTTTTTTAAGCGTTTTTGGCACTTTTGCACATAAAGTAGCTCAAACTTGGTTTGTTTTGCGCAAAACTTTGCACACAACACTATTTCGTATATATTATTGTGTTGAAGTAGCTATTTTTTTAAATCATAGTTATATACTAGAAATTACGTGGTAAGTTGCGATTTTATGGGTTTTTATTCGTTTTTGCCACTTTTGCGCATAAAGTAGCTCAAACCTGGTTTGTTTTTCACGTAACTTGACAAACACCACTATTTAGTATATTTTTGTTGTGTTGAAGTGGTTAGAATTGTAAATCATAGTCAGATACTAGAAATTACGTGTTAAGTTGCGATTTTAAGGGTTTTTTAAGCGTTTTTTGCACTTTTGCGCATAAAGTAGATCAAACTTGGTTTGTTTTGCACGAAACTTGGCACACAACAGTATTTGCTATATATTATGGTGTTTAAGTTGTTACATTTGTAAATCATAGTCATATACCAGAAATTACATGCTAAATTGCGATTTTAAGGGTTTTTTTACGCGTTTTTTCTCACTTTTGCGCATAAAGTAGCTCAAACTTGGTTTGTTTTGCACGAAACATGGCACACAACACTATTTGGTATATATTATTGTGTTGAAGTTGTTAGAATTGTAAATCATAGTCATACGCTAGATATTACGTGTTAGGTTGCGATTTTAAGGGTTTTTTAAGCGTTTAGGGCACTTTTGCGCATAAAGTAGCTCAAACTTGGTTTGTTTTGAACGAAACATCGAACACAACACTATTTGGTATATATTATTGTGTAGAAGTGGTTAGAATTATAAATCATAGCTATATACTAGAAATTACGTGTTAAGTTGCGATTTTAGTTTTTTTATTCGTTTTTCGCACTTTTGCTCCTAAAGTGGCTCAAAATTTGTTTGTCTTGCACGAAACTTGGTAAATAGCACTATTTGGTATATTTTGTTGTGTTGAAGTGGTTAGAATTGTAAATCATAGTCATATACTTGAAATTACGTGTTAAGTTGCGATTTTAAGGGTTTTTTAAGCGTTTTTTGCACTTTTGCGCATAAAGTAGATCAAACTTGGTTTGTTTTGCACGAAACTTGGCACACAACAGTATTTGCTATATATTATGGTGTTTAAGTTGTTAGATTTGTAAATCATAGTCATATACTAGAAATTACATGTTAAGTTGCGATTTTAAGGGTTTTTTAAGCGTTTTTCTCACTTTTGCGCATAAAGTAGCTCAAACTTGGTTTGTTTTGCACGAAACATGGCACACAACACTATTTGGTATATATTATTGTGTTGAAGTTGTTAGAATTGTAAATCATAGTCATATGCTAGATATTACGTGTTAGGTTGCGATTTTAAGGGTTTTTAAGCGTTTCGGGCACTTTTGCGCATAAAGTAGCTCAAACTTGGTTTGTTTTGCGCAAAACTTTGCACATAACACTATTTCGCATATATTATTGTGTTGAAGTAGCTATAATTGTAAATCATAGTTATATACTAGAAATTATGTGGTAAGTTGCGATTTTATGGGTTTTTATTCGTTTTTGCCACTTTTGCGCATAAAGTAGCTCAAACTTGGTTTATTTTTCACGAAACTTGACAAACACCACTATTTGGTATATTTTGTTGTGTCGAAGTGATTAGAATTGTAAATCATAGTCAGATACTAGAAATTACGTGTTAAGTTGCGATTTTAAGGGTTTTTTAAGCGTTTTTTGCACTTTTGCGCATAAAGTAGATCAAACTTGGTTTGTTTTGCACGAAACTTGGCACACAACAGTATTTGCTATATATTATTGTGTTTAAGTTGTTAGATTTGTAAATAATAGTCATATACTAGAAATTACATGTTAAGTTGCGATTTTAAGGGTTTTTTAAGCGTTTTTCTCACTTTTGCGCATAAAGTAGCTCAAACTTGGTTTGTTTTGCACGAAACATGGCACACAAAACTATTTGGTATATATTATTGTGTTGAAGTTGTTAGAATTGTAAATCATAGTCATATGCTAGATATTACGTGTTAGGTTGCGATTTTAAGGGTTTTTAAGCGTTTAAGGCACTTTTGCGCATAAAGTAGCTCAAACTTGGTTTGTTTTGAACGAAACATGGAACACAACACTATTTGGTATATAATATTGTGTTGAAGTGGTTAGAATTATAAATCATAGCTATATACTAGAAATTACGTTTTAAGTTGCGATTTTAGTTTTTTTATTCGTTTTTGGCACTTTTGCGCCTAAAGTGGCTCAAAATTTGTTTGTCTTGCACGAAACTTGGTAAGTAGCACTATTTTGTATATTTTGTTGTTTTGAAGTGGTTAGAATTGTAAATCATAGTCATATACTAGAAATTACGTGTTAAGTTGCGCTTTTAAGGGTTTTTTTTAGCGTTTTTTCACTATTGCGCTTAAAGTAGCTCAAACATGTTTTGTTTTGCACGAAACACGGCACAGAACACTATTTGGTATATATCATTGTGTTGAAGTTGTTAGAATTGTAAATCATAGTTATATGCTAGATATTACGTGTTAAGTTGTTATTTTAAGGGTTTTTAAGCGTTTTTTTTCACTTTTGCGCATAAAGTAGCTCAAACTTGGTTTGTTTTGCACGAAACATCATAAACAACACTATTTGGTATATTTTGTTGTGCTGAAGTGGTTAGAATTGTATTTCATAGTCATATACTAGAAATTACGTTTTGAGTTGCGATTTTAAGGGTTTTTTTAAGCATTTTTGGCACTTTTGCACATAAAGTAACTCAAAACGTGGTTTGTTTTGCGCAAAACTTTGCACACAACACTATTTCGTATATATTATTGTGTTGAAGTAGCTATAATTGTAAATCATAGTTATATACTAGAAAATTACGTGGAAAGTTGCGATTTTATGGGTTTTTATTCGTTTTTGCCACTTTTGCGCATAAAAGTAGCTCAAACTTGGTTTGTTTTTCACGAAACTTGACAAACCACCACTATTTGGTATATTTTTGTTGTGTTGAAGTGGTTAGAATTGTCAAATCATAGTCCAGATACTAGAAATTACGTGTTAAGTTGCGATTTTTAAGGGTTTTTTAAGCGTTTTTTTGCACTTTTGCGCATAAAGTAGATCAAACATGGTTTTGTTTTGCACGAAAACTTGGCACACAACAGTATTTGCTATATATTATGGTGTTTAAGTTGTTAGATTTGTAAATCAAAGTCATAAACTAGAAATTACATGTTAAGTTGCGATTTTAAGGGTTTTTTAAGCGTTTTTCTCACTTTTGCGCATAAAGTAGCTCAAACTTGGTTTGTTTTGCACGAAACATGGCACACAACACTCTTTGGTATATATTATTGTGTTGAAGTTGTTAGAATTGTAAATCATAGTCATATGCTAGATATTACGTGTTAGGTTGCGATTTTAAGGGTTTTTTAAGCGTTTAGGGGCACTTTTGCGCATAAAGTCGCTCAAACTTGGTTTGTTTTTGAACGAAACATGGAACACAACACCTATTTGGTATATATTATTGTGGTTGAAGTGGTTAGAATTATAAATCATAGCTATATACTAGAAATTACGTGTTAAGTTGCGATTTTAGTTTTTTTTATTCGTTTTTTGGCACTTTTTGCGCCTAAAGTGGGCCTCAAAATATGTTTGTCTTGAACGAAATTTGGTAAATAGCACTATTTGGTATATTTTGTTGTGTTGAAGTGGTTGGAATTGTAAATCATAGTCATATACTAGAAAATTACGTGTTAAGTTTGCCATTTTAAGGGTTTTTTAAGCGTTTTTTTGCACTATTGCGCATAAAGTAGCTCAAACATGTTTTTGTTTTTGCACGAAAACACGGCACAGAAACACTATTTGGTATATATCATTGTGGTTGAAGTTGTTAGAATTGTAAATCATAGTCATATGCTAGATATTACGTGTTAAGTTGATATTTTAAGGGTTTTAAGCGTTTTTTTTTCACTTTTGCGCATAAAGTAGCTCAAACTTGGTTTGTTTTGCACGAAAACTTCGCAAAACAACACTATTTGGGTATATTTTGTTGTGCTGAAGTTGTTAGAATTTTAATTCATAGTCATATACTAGAAAACGTGTTGAGTTGCGATTTTAAGGGTTTTTTATGCGTTTTTGGCACTTTTGCACATAAAGTAGCTCAAACTTGGTTTGTTTTGCGCAAAACTTTGCACACAACACTATTTTCGTATATATTATTGTGTTGAAGTAGCTATAATTGTAAATCATAGTTATATACTAGAAATTACGTCGTAAGTTGCGATTTTTATGGGTTTTTATTCGTTTTTGCCACTTTTGCGCATAAAGTAGCTCAAACTTGGTTTGTTTATCACGAAACTTGACAAACACAACTATTTGGTACATTTTGTTGTGTTTGAAGTGGTTAGAATTGTAAATCATAGTCAGATACTAGAAATTACGTGTTAAGTTGCGATTTTAAGGGTTTTTTAAGCGTTTTTTGCACTTTTGCGCATAAAGTAGATCAAACTTGGTTTGTTTTTGCACGAAACTTGGCACACAACAGTATTTGCTATATATTATTGTGTTTAAGTTGTTAGATTTGTAAATCATAGTCATATACTAGAAATTACATGTTAAGTTGCGATTTAAGGGTTTTTTAAGCGTTTTTCTCACTTTTGCGCATAAAGTAGCTCAACTTGGTTTGTTTTGCACGAAACATGGCACACAAAACTGTTTGGTATATATTATTGTGTTGAAGTTGTTAGAATTGTAAATCATAGTCATATGCTAGATATTACGTGTTAGGTTGCGATTTTAAGGGTTTTTAAGCGTTTAGGGCACTTTTGCGCATAAAGTAGCTCAAACTTGGTTTGTTTTGAACGAAACATGGAACACAACTCTATTTGGTATATATTATTGTGTTGAAGTGGTTAGAATTATAAATCATAGCTATATACTAGAAATTACGTGTTAAGTTGCGATTTTAGTTTTTTTATTCGTTTTTAGCACTTTTGCGCCTAAAGTGGCTCAAAATTTGTTTGTCTTGCACGAAACTTGGTAAGTAGCACTATTTGGTATATTTTTGTTGTGTTGAAGTGGTTAGAATTGTAAATCATAGTCATATACTAGAAATTACGTGTTAAGTTGCGATTTTAAGGGTTTTTTTTAGCGTTTTTTTCAATATTGCGCTTAAAGTAGCTCAAACATGTTTTTGTTTTGCACGAAACACGGCACAAAAACACTATTTGGTATATATCATTGTGTTGAAGTTGTTAGAATTGTAAATCATAGTCATATGCTAGATATTACGTGTTAAGTTGTTATTTTAAGGGTTTTTAAGCGTTTCTTTCACTTTTTGCGCATAAAGTAGCGCAAACTTGGTTTGTTTTGCACGAAACTTCGCAAACAACACTATTTGGTATATTTTGTTGTGCTGAAGTGGTTAGAATTGTATTTCATAGTCATATACTAGAAATTACGTGTTGAGTTGCGATTTTAAGGGTTTTTTATGCGTTTTTGGCACTTTTGCACATAAAGTAGCTCAAACTTGGTTTGTTTTGCGCAAAACTTTGCACACAACACTATTTCGTATATATTATTGTGTTGAAGTAGCTATAATTGTATATCATAGTTATATACTAGAAATTACGTGGTAAGTTGCGATTTTATGGGTTTTTATTCGTTTTTTGCCACTTTTGCGCATAAAGTAGCTCAAACTTGGTTTGTTTATCACGAAACTTGACAAACACCACTATTTGGTATATTTTTGTTGTGTTGAAGTGGTTAAAATTGTAAATCATAGTCAGATACTAGAAATTACGTGTTAAGTTGCGATTTTAAGGGTTTTTTTAAGCGTTTTTTGCACTTTTGCGCATAAAGTAGATCAAACTTGGTTTGTTTTGCACGAAACTTGGCACACAACAGTATTTGCTATATATTATTGTGTTTAAGTTGTTAGATTTGTAAATCATAGTCATATACTAGAAATTACATGTTAAGTTGCGATTTTAAGGGTTTTTAAGCGTTTTTCTCACTTTTGCGCATAAAGTAGCTCAAACTTGGTTTGTTTTGCACGAAACATGGCACACAAAACTGTTTGGTATATATTATTGTGTTTGAAGTTGTTAGAATTGTAAAATCATAGTCATATGCTAGATATTACGTGTTAGGTTGCGATTTTAAGGGTTTTTAAGCGTTTAGGGCACTTTTGCGCATAAAGTAGCTCAAACTTGGTTTGTTTTGAACGAAACATGGGAACACAACACTATTTGGTATATATTTATTGTGATGAAGTGGTTAGAATTATAAAATCATAGCTATATACTAGAAATTACGTGTTAAGTTGCGATTTTAGTTTTTTTATTCGTTTTTGGCACTTTTGCGCCTAAAGTGGCTCAAAATATGTTTGTCTTGAACGAAACTTGGTAAATAGCACTATTTGGTATATTTTGTTGTGTTGAAGTGGTTGGGAATTGTAAATCATAGTCATATACTAGAAATTACGTGTTTAAGTTGCACTTTAAGGGTTTTTTAAGCGTTTTTTTGCACTATTGCGCATAAAGTAGCTCAAACATGTTTTGTTTTGCACGAAACACGGCACCAGAACACTATTTGGTATATATCATTGTGTTGAAGTTGTTAGAATTGTAAATCATAGTCATATGCTAGATATTACGTGTTAAGTTGATATTTTAAGGGTTTTTAAGCGTTTTTTTCACTTTTGCGCATAAAGTAGCCTCAAACTTGGTTTGTTTTGCACGAAAACTTCGCAAACAACCACTATTTTGGTATATTTTTGTTGTGCTGAAGTTGTTAGAATTTTTAATTCATAGTCATATACTAAGAAAACGTGTTGAGTTGCGATTTTAAGGGTTTTTTTTATGCGTTTTTGGCACTTTTGCACATAAAGGTAGCTCAAACTTGGTTCGTTTTGCGCAAAAACTTTGCACACAACACTATTTCGTATATATTATTGTGTTGAAGTAGCTATAATTGTAAAATCATAGTTATATACTAGAAATTACGTCGTAAGTTGCGATTTTATGGGTTTTTTTATTCGTTTTTGCCACTTTTTGCGCATAAAAGTAGCTCAAAACTTGGTTTGTTTAATCACGAAACTTGACAAACACAACTATTTGGTATATTTTGTTGTGGTTGAAGTGGTTAGAATTGTAAAATCATAGTCAGATACTAGAAATTACGTGTTAAGTTGCGATTTTAAGGGTTTTTTTAAGCATTTTTTTGCACTTTTTGCGCATAAAGTAGATCAAAACTTGGTTTGTTTTGCACGAAACTTGGCACACCAACAGTATTTGCTATATATTATTGTGTTTAAAGTTGTTTAGATTTTGTAAATCATAGTCATATACTAGAAAATTACATGTTAAGTTGCGATTTTAAGGGTTTTTTTAAGCGTTTTTTCTCACTTTTTGCGCATAAAGTAGCTCAAACTTGGTTTGTTTTGCACGAAACATGGCACACAAAAACTGTTTGGTATATATTATTGTGTTGAAGTTGGTTAGAATTGTAAATCATAGTCATATGCTAGATATTACGTGTTAGGTTGCGATTTTTAAGGGTTTTTAAGCGTTTTAGGGCACTTTTGCGCATAAAGTAGCTCAAACTTGGTTTGTTTTTGAACGAAACATGGAACACAACTCTATTTGGGTATATATTATTGTGTTGAAGTGGTTTAGAATTATAAATCATAGCTATATACTAGAAATTACGTGTTAAGTTGCGATTTTAGTTTTTTTTATTTCGTTTTTTGGCACTTTTTGGCGCCTAAAGTGGCTCAAAAATATGTTTTGTCTTGAACGAAACTTGGTAAATAGCACTATTTGGTATATTTTTGTTGTGTTGAAGTGGTTGGAATTGTAAATCATAGTCATATACTAGAAAATTACGTGTTTAAGTTTGCCATTTTAAGGGTTTTTTAAGCGTTTTTTTGCACTATTGCGCATAAAGTAGCTCAAACATGTTTTTGTTTTGCACGAAACCACGGCACAGAAACACTATTTGGTATATATCATTGTGGTTGAAGTTGTTAGAATTGTAAAATCATAGTCATATGCTAGATATTACGTGTTAAGTTGATATTTTAAGGGTTTTAAGCGTTTTTTTTCACTTTTTGCGCATAAAGTAGCTCAAACTTGGTTTGTTTTGCACGAAAACTTCGCAAAACAACACTATTTGGTATATTTTTGTTGTGCTGAAGTTGTTAGAAATTTTAATTTCATAGTCTATACTAGAAAACGTGTTGAGTTGCGATTTTAAGGGTTTTTTTATGCGTTTTTGGCACTTTTTGCCACATAAAGTAGCTCAAACTTGGTTTCGTTTTGCGCAAAAACTTTGCACACAACACTATTTCGTATATATTTATTGTGTTGAAGTAGCTATAATTGTAAATCATAGTTATATACTAGAAATTACGTCGTAAGTTGCGATTTTTATGGGTTTTTATTCGTTTTTTGCCACTTTTGCGCATAAAGTAGCTCAAACTTGGTTTGTTTATCACGAAACTTGACAAAACACAACTATTTGGTATATTTTGTTGTGTTGAAGTGGTTAGAATTGTAAAATCATAGTCAGATACTAGAAATTACGTGTTAAGTTGCGATTTTAAGGGTTTTTTAAGCATTTTTTTGCACTTTTTGCGCATAAAGTAGATCAAACTTGGTTTGTTTTGCACGAAACTTGGCACACAACAGTAGTTTGCTATATATTATTGTGTTTAAGTTGTTAGATTTGTAAATCATAGTCATATACTAGAAATTACATGTTAAGTTGCGATTTTAAGGGTTTTTTTAAGCGTTTTTTCTCACTTTTGCGCATAAAGTAGCTCAAACTTGGTTTGTTTTGCACGAAAACATGGCACACAAAAACTGTTTGGTATATATTATTGTGTTGAAGTTGTTAGAATTGTAAATCATAGTCATATGCTAGATATTACGTGTTAGGTTGCGATTTTAAGGGTTTTTAAGCGTTTAGGGCACTTTTTGCGCATAAAAGTAGCTCAAACTTGGTTTGTTTTGAACGAAACCATGGAACACAACTCTATTTGGTATATATTATTGTGTTGAAGTGGTTAGAATTATAAATCATAGCTATATACTAGAAATTACGTGTTAAGTTGCGATTTTAGTTTTTTTATTCGTTTTTGGCACTTTTTGCGCCTAAAGTGGCTCAAAATATGTTTGTCTTGAACGAAACTTGGTAAATAGCACTATTTTGGTATATTTTGTTTGTGTTGAAGTGGTTGGAATTGTAAATCATAGTCATATACTAGAAATTACGTGTTAAGTTGCCATTTTAAGGGTTTTTTAAGCGTTTTTTTGCACTATTGCGCATAAAGTAGCTCAAACATGTTTTTGTTTTGCACGAAACACGGCACAGAACACTATTTGGTATATATCATTGTGTTGAAGTTGTTAGAATTGTAAATCATAGTCATATGCTAGATATTACGTGTTAAGTTGATATTTTTAAGGGTTTTAAGCGTTTTTTTCACTTTTGCGCATAAAGTAGCTCAAACTTGGTTTGTTTTTGCACGAAACTTCGCAAACAACACTATTTGGTATATTTTGTTGTGCTGAAGTTGTTAGAATTTTAATTCATAGTCATATACTAGAAAACGTGTTGAGTTGCGATTTTAAGGGTTTTTTTATGCGTTTTTTGGCACTTTTTGCACATAAAGTAGCTCAAACTTGGTTTGTTTTGCGCAAAACTTTGCACACAACACTATTTTCGTATATATTATTGTGTTGAAGTAGCTATAATTGTAAATCATAGTTATATACTAGAAAATTACGTCGTAAGTTGCGATTTTATGGGTTTTTTATTCGTTTTTGCCACTTTTGCGCATAAAGTAGCTCAAACTTGGTTTGTTTATCACGAAACTTGACAAACACAAACTATTTGGTATATTTTTGTTGTGTTGAAGTGGTTAGAATTTGTAAATCATAGTCAGATACTAGAAATTACGTGTTAAGTTGCGATTTTAAGGGTTTTTTTAAGCATTTTTTGCACTTTTGCGCATAAAGTAGATCAAACTTGGTTTGTTTTGCACGAAACTTGGCACACAACAGTATTTGCTATATATTATTGTGTTTAAGTTGTTAGATTTGTAAATCATAGTCATATACTAGAAATTACATGTTAAGTTGCGATTTTAAGGGTTTTTTAAGTGTTTTTTCTCACTTTTGCGCATAAAGTAGCTCAAACTTGGTTTGTTTTGAACGAAACATGGAACACAACTCTATTTGGTATATATTATTGTGTTGAAGTGGTTAGAATTATAAATCATAGCTATATACTAGAAATTACGTGTTAAGTTGCGATTTTAGTTTTTTTATTCGTTTTTGGCACTTTTTGCGCCTAAAGTGGCTCAAAATATGTTTGTCTTGAAACGAAACTTGGTAAATAGCACTATTTGGTATATTTTGTTGTGTTGAAGTGGTTGGAATTGTAAATCATAGTCATATACTAGAAATTACGTGTTAAGTTGCCATTTTAAGGGTTTTTTAAGCGTTTTTTGCACTATTGCGCATAAAGTAGCTCAAACATGTTTTGTTTTGCACGAAACACGGCACAGAACACTATTTGGTATATATCATTGTGTTGAAGTTGTTAGAATTGTAAATCATAGTCATATGCTAGATATTACGTGTTAAGTTGATATTTTAAGGGTTTTAAGCGTTTTTTTCACTTTTGCGCATAAAGTAGCTCAAACTTGGTTTGTTTTGCACGAAACTTCGCAAACAACACTATTTGGTATATTTTGTTGTGCTGAAGTTGTTAGAATTTTAATTCATAGTCATATACTAGAAAAACGTGTTGAGTTGCGATTTTAAGGGTTTTTTTATGCGTTTTTGGCACTTTTGCACATAAAGTAGCTCAAACTTGGTTTGTTTTGCGCAAAACTTTGCACACAACACTATTTTCGTATATATTATTGTGTTGAAGTAGCTATAATTGTAAATCATAGTTATATACTAGAAATTACGTCGTAAGTTGCGATTTTATGGGTTTTTATTCGTTTTTGCCACTTTTGCGCATAAAGTAGCTCAAACTTGGTTTGTTTATCACGAAACTTGACAAACACAACTTATTTGGTATATTTTGTTGTGTTGAAGTGGTTAGAATTGTAAATCATAGTCAGATACTAGAAATTACGTGTTAAGTTGCGATTTTAAGGGTTTTTTAAGCATTTTTTGCACTTTTGCGCATAAAAGTAGATCAAACTTGGTTTTGTTTTGCACGAAACTTGGCACACAACAGTATTTGCTATATATTATTGTGTTTAAGTTGTTAGATTTGTAAATCATAGTCATATACTAGAAATTACATGTTAAGTTGCGATTTTAAGGGTTTTTTTAAGCGTTTTTTCTCACTTTTGCGCATAAAGTAGCTCAAACTTGGTTTGTTTTGCACGAAACATGGGCACACAAAACTGTTTGGTATATATTATTGTGTTGAAGTTGTTAGAATTGTAAATCATAGTCATATGCTAGATATTACGTGTTAGGTTGCGATTTTAAGGGTTTTTAAGCGTTTAGGGCACTTTTGCGCATAAAGTAGCTCAAACTTGGTTTGTTTTGAACGAAACATGGAACACAACTCTATTTGGTATATATTATTGTGTTGAAAGTGGTTAGAATTATAAATCATAGCTATATACTAGAAATTACGTGTTAAGTTGCGATTTTAGTTTTTTTATTCGTTTTTAGCACTTTTGCGCCTAAAGTGGCTCAAAATTTGTTTGTCTTGCACGAAACTTGGTAAGTAGCACTATTTGGTATATTTTTGTTGTGTTGAAGTGGTTAGAATTGTAAATCATAGTCATATACTAGAAATTACGTGTTAAGTTGCGATTTTAAGGGTTTTTTTTAGCGTTTTTTTCAATATTGCGCTTAAAGTAGCTCAAACATGTTTTGTTTTGCACGAAACCACGGCACAAAACACTATTTGGTATATATCATTGTGTTGAAGTTGTTAGAAATTGTAAATCATAGTCATATGCTAGATATTACGTGTTAAGTTGTTATTTTAAGGGTTTTTAAGCGTTTTTTTCACTTTTGCGTATAAAGTAGCGCAAACTTGGTTTGTTTTGCACGAAACGTCGCAAACAACACTATTTGGTATATTTTGTTGTGCTGAAGTGGTTAGAATTGTATTTCATAGTCATATACTAGAAATTACGTGTTGAGTTGCGATTTTAAGGGTCTTTTTTATGCGTTTTTAGCACTTTTGCACATAAAGTAGCTCAAACTTGGTTTGTTTTTGCGCAAAACTTTGCACACAACACTATTTCGTATACATTATTGTGTTGAAGTAGCTATAATTGTATATCATAGTTATATACTAGAAATTACGTGGTAAAGTTGCGATTTTATGGGTTTTTATTCGTTTTTGCCAACTTTTGCGCATAAAGTAGCTCAAACTTGGTTTTGTTTATCACGAAACTTGACAAACACCAC
>NC_080055.1:14226212-14251624 GCF_026212465.1 Amaranthus tricolor
ACTTTTGTGCCTAAAGTGGCTCAAAATTTGTTTGTCTTGCACGAAACTTGGTAAAGTAGCACTATTTGGTATATTTTGTTGTGTTGAAGTGGTTAGAATTGTAAATCATAGTCATATACTAGAAATTACGTGTTAAGTTGCGATTTTAAGGGTTTTTTTTTAGCGTTTTTTTCACTATTGTGCTTAAAGTAGCTCAAACATGTTTTGTTTTGCACGAAACACGGCACAAAACACTATTTGGTATATATCATTGTGTTGAAGTTGTTAGAATTGTAAATCATAGGTCATATGCTAGATATTACGTGTTAAGTTGTTATTTTAAGGGTTTTTAAGCGTTTTTTTTCACTTTTGCGCATAAAGTATCTCAAACTTGGTTTGTTTTGCACGAAACTTCGCAAACAACACTATTTGGTATATTTTGTTGTGCTGAAGTGGTTAGAATTGTATTTCATAGTCATATACTAGAAATTACGTGTTGAGTTGCGATTTTTAAGGGTTTTTTTAAGCGTTTTTGGCACTTTTTGCACATAAAGTAGCTCAAACTTGGTTTGTTTTGCGCAAAACTTTGCACACAACACTATTTCGTATATATTATTGTGTTGAAGTAGCTATAATTGTAAATCATAGTTATATACTAGAAATTACGTGGTAAGTTGCGATTCTATGGGTTTTTATTCGTTTTTGCCACTTTTGCGCAATAAAGTAGCTCAAACTTGGTTTGTTTTTCACGAAACTTGACAAACACCACTATTTGGTATATTTTGTTGTGTTGAAGTGGTTAGAATTGTAAATCATAGTCAGATACTAGAAATTACGTGTTAAGTTGCGATTTTAAGGGTTTTTTTAAGCGTTTTTTTGCACTTTTGCGCATAAAGTAGATCAAACTTGGTTTGTTTTGCACGAAACTTGGCACACAACACTATTTGCTATATATTATTGTGTTTAAGTTGTTAGATTTGTAAATCATAGTCATATACTAGAAATTACATGTTAAGTTGCGATTTTAAGGGTTTTTTAAGCGTTTTTCTCACTTTTGCGCATAAAGTAGCTCAAACTTGGTTTGTTTTGCACGAAACATGGCACACAAAACTATTTGGTATATATTATTGTGTTGAAGTTGTTAGAATTGTAAATCATAGTCATATGCTAGATATTACGTGTTAGGTTGCGATTTTAAAGGTTTTTAAGCGTTTAGGGCACTTTTGCGCAATAAAGTAGCTCAAACTTGGTTTGTTTTGAACGAAACATGCAACACAACTCTATTTGGTATATATTATTGTGTTGAAGTGGTTAGAATTATAAATCATAGCTATATACTAGAAATTACGTGTTAAGTTGCGATTTTAGTTTTTTTATTCGTTTTTGGCACTTTTGCGCCTAAAGTGGCTCAAAATTTGTTTGTCTTGCACGAAACTTGGTAAGTAGCACTATTTGGTATATTTTGTTGTGTTGAAGTGGTTAGAATTGTAAATCATAGTCATATACTAGAAATTACGTGTTAAGTTGCGATTTTAAGGGTTTTTTTTTTAGCGTTTTTTCACTATTGTGCTTAAAGTAGCTCAAACATGTTTTGTTTTGCACGAAACACGGCACAAAACACTATTTGGTATATATCATTGTGTTGAAGTTGTTAGAATTGTAAATCATAGTCATATGCTAGATATTACGTGGTTAAGTTGTTTATTTTAAGGGTTTTTAAGCGTTTTTTTTCACTTTTGCGCATAAGTATCTCAAACTTGGTTTGTTTTGCACGAAACTTCGCAAACAACACTATTTGGTATATTTTGTTGTGCTGAAGTGGTTAGAATTGTATTTCATAGTCATATACTAGAAATTACGTGTTGAGTTGCGATTTTACGGGTTTTTTAAGCATTTTTGGCACTTTTGCACATAAAGTAGCTCAAACTTGGTTTGTTTTGCGCAAAACTTTGCACACAACACTATTTCGTATATATTATTGTGTTGAAGTAGCTATAATTGTAAATCATAGTTATATACTAGAAATTACGTGGTAAGTTGCGATTCTATGGGTTTTTATTCGTTTTTGCCACTTTTGCGCATAAAGTAGCTCAAACTTGGTTTGTTTTTCACGAAACTTGACAAACACCACTATTTGGTATATTTTGTTGTGTTGAAGTGGTTAGAATTGTAAATCATAGTCAGATACTAGAAATTACGTGTTAAGTTGCGATTTTAAGGGTTTTTTAAGCGTTTTTTTGCACTTTTGCGCATAAAGTAGATCAAACTTGGTTTGTTTTGCACGAAACTTGGCATACAACAGTATTTGCTATATATTATGGTGTTTAAGTTGTTAGATTTGTAAATCATAGTCATATACTAGAAATTACATGTTAAGTTGCGATTTTAAGGGTTTTTTTAAGCGTTTTTTCTCACTTTTGCGCATAAAGTAGCTCAAACTTGGTTTGTTTTGCACGACACATGGCACACAACACTATTTGGTATTGTTGAAGTTGTTAGAATTGTAAATCATAGTCATATGCTAGATATTACGTGTTAGCTTGCGATTTTAAGGGTTTTTAAGCGTTTAGGGCACTTTTGCGCATAAAGTAGCTCAAACTTGGTTTGTTTTGAACGAAACATGGAACACAGCACTATTTGGTATATATTATTGTGTTGAAGTGGTTAGAATTATAAATCATAGCTATATACTAGAAATTACGTGTTAAGTTGCGATTTTAGTTTTTTTATTCGTTTTTGGCACTTTTGCGCCTAAAGTGGCTCAAAATATGTTTGTCTTGAACGAAACTTGGTAAATAGCACTATTTGGTATATTTTTGTTGTGTTGAAGTGGTTGGAATTGTAAATCATTGTCATATACTAGAAATTACGTGTTAAGTTGCCATTTTTAAGGGTTTTTTTAAGCGTTTTTTTGCACTATTGCGCATAAAGTAGCTCAAACATGTTTTGTTTTGCACGAAACACGGCACAGAACACTATTTGGTATATATCATTGTGTTGAAGATGTTAGAATTGTAAATCATAGTCATATGCTAGATATTACGTGTTAAGTTTATATTTTAAGGGTTTTAAGCGTTTTTTTTCACTTTTGCGCATAAAGTAGCTCAAACTTGGTTTGTTTTGCACGAAACTTCGCAAACAACACTATTTGTTATATTTTGTTGTGCTGAAGTTGTTAGAATTTTAATTCATAGTCATATACTAGAAAACGGTGTTCAGTTGCGATTTTAAGGGTTTTTTAAGCGTTTTTTGGCACTTTTGCACATAAAATAGCTCAAACTTGGTTTCTTTTGCGCAAAACTTTGCACATAACACTATTTCGCATATATTATTGTGTTGAAGTAGCTATAATTGTAAATCATAGTTATATACTAGAAATTACGTGGGTAAGTTGCGATTTTATGGGTTTTTATTCGTTTTTGCCACTTTTGCGCATCAAGTAGCTCAAACTTGGGTTTGTTTTTCACGAAACTTGACAAACACCACTATTTGGTATATTTTGTTGTGTTGAAGTGGTTAGAATTGTAAATCATAGTCAGATACTAGAAATTACGTGTTAAGTTGCGATTTTAAGGGTTTTTTAAGCGTTTTTTTGCACTTTTGCGCATAAAGTAGATCAAACTTGGTTTTGTTTTGCACGAAACTTGGCACACAACACTATTTGCTATATATTATTGTGTTTAAGTTGTTAGATTTGTAAATCATAGTCATATACTAGAAATTACATGTTAAGTTGCGATTTTAAGGGGTTTTTTAAGCGTTTTTTCTCACTTTTGCGCATAAAGTAGCTCAAACTTGGTTTGTTTTGCACGAAACATGGCACACAAAACTATTTGGTATATATTATTGTGTTGAAGTTGTTAGAATTGTAAATCATAGTCATATGCTAGATATTACGTGTTAGGTTGCGATTTTAAGGGTTTTTTAAGCGTTTAGGGCACTTTTGCGCATAAAGTAGCTCAAACTTGGTTTGTTTTGAACGAAACATGGAACACAACTCTATTTGGTATATATTATTGTGTTGAAGTGGTTAGAATTATAAATCATAGCTATATACTAGAAATTACGTGTTAAGTTGCGATTTTAGTTTTTTTATTCGTTTTTGGCACTTTTGTGCCTAAAGTGGCTCAAAATTTGTTTGTCTTGCACGAAACTTGGTAAGTAGCACTATTTGGTATATTTTGTTGTGTTGAAGTGGTTAGAATTGTAAATCATAGTCATATACTAGAAATTACGTGTTAAGTTGCGATTTTAAGGGTTTTTTTTTAGCGTTTTTTCACTATTGTGCTTAAAGTAGCTCAAACATGTTTTGTTTTGCACGAAACACGGCACAAAACACTATTTGGTATATATCATTGTGTTGAAGTTGTTAGAATTGTAAATCATAGTCATATGCTAGATATTACGTGTTAAGTTGTTATTTTAAGGGTTTTTAAGCGTTTTTTTCACTTTTGCGCATAAAGTATCTCAAACTTGGTTTGTTTTGCACGAAACTTCGCAAACAACACTATTTGGTATATTTTGTTGTGCTGAAGTGGTTAGAATTGTATTTCATAGTCATATACTAGAAATTACGTGTTGAGTTGCGATTTTAAGGGTTTTTTTAAGCGTTTTTGGCACTTTTGCACATAAAGTAGCTCAAACTTGGTTTGTTTTGGGCAAAACTTTGCACACAACACTATTTCGTATATATTATTGTGTTGAAGTAGCTATAATTGTAAATCATAGTTATATACTAGAAATTACGTGGTAAGTTGCGATTCTATGGGTTTTTATTCGTTTTTGCCACTTTTGCGCATAAAGTAGCTCAAACTTGGTTTGTTTTTCACGAAACTTGACAAACACCACTATTTGGTATATTTTGTTATGTTGAAGTGGTTAGAATTGTAAATCATAGTCAGATACTAGAAATTACGTGTTAAGTTTCGATTTTAAGGGTTTTTTTAAGCGTTTTTTTGCACTTTTGCGCATAAAGTAGATCAAACTTGGTTTGTTTTGCACGAAACTTGGCACACAACACTATTTGCTATATATTATTGTGTTTAAGTTGTTAGATTTGTAAATCATAGTCATATACTAGAAATTACATGTTAAGTTTCGATTTTAAGGGTTTTTTAAGCGTTTTTCTCACTTTTGCGCATAAAGTAGCTCAAACTTGGTTTGTTTTGCACGAAACATGGCACACAAAACTATTTGGTATATATTATTGTGTTGAAGTTGTTAGAATTGTAAATCATAGTCATATGCTAGATATTACGTGTTAGGTTGCGATTTTAAAGGTTTTTAAGCGTTTAGGGCACTTTTGCGCATAAAGTAGCTCAAACTTGGTTTGTTTTGAACGAAACATGCAACACAACTCTATTTGGTATATATTATTGTGTTGAAGTGGTTAGAATTATAAATCATAGCTATATACTAGAAATTACGTGTTAAGTTGCGATTTTAGTTTTTTTATTCGTTTTTGGCACTTTTGCGCCTAAAGTGGCTCAAAATTTGTTTGTCTTGCACGAAACTTGGTAAGTAGCACTATTTGGTATATTTTGTTGTGTTGAAGTGGTTAGAATTGTAAATCATAGTCATATACTAGAAATTACGTGTTAAGTTGCGATTTTAAGGGTTTTTTTTTAGCGTTTTTTCACTATTGTGCTTAAAGTAGCTCAAACATGTTTTGTTTTGCACGAAACACGGCACAAAACACTATTTGGTATATATCATTGTGTTGAAGTTGTTAGAATTGTAAATCATAGTCATATGCTAGATATTACGTGTTAAGTTGTTATTTTAAGGGTTTTTAAGCGTTTTTTTCACTTTTGCGCATAAAGTATCTCAAACTTGGTTTGTTTTGCACGAAACTTCGCAAACAACACTATTTGGTATATTTTGTTGTGCTGAAGTGGTTAGAATTGTATTTCATAGTCATATACTAGAAATTACGTGTTGAGTTGCGATTTTAAGGGTTTTTTAAGCGTTTTTGGCACTTTTGCACATAAAGTAGCTCAAACTTGGTTTGTTTTGCGCAAAACTTTGCACACAACACTATTTCGTATATATTATTGTGTTGAAGTAGCTATAATTGTAAATCATAGTTATATACTAGAAATTACGTGGTAAGTTGCGATTCTATGGGTTTTTATTCGTTTTTGCCACTTTTGCGCATAAAGTAGCTCAAACTTGGTTTGTTTTTCACGAAACTTGACAAACACCACTATTTGGTATATTTTGTTGTGTTGAAGTGGTTAGAATTGTAAATCATAGTCAGATACTAGAAATTACGTGTTAAGTTGCGATTTTAAGGGTTTTTTAAGCGTTTTTTTGCACTTTTGCGCATAAAGTAGATCAAACTTGGTTTGTTTTGCACGAAACTTGGCATACAACAGTATTTGCTATATATTATGGTGTTTAAGTTGTTAGATTTGTAAATCATAGTCATATACTAGAAATTACATGTTAAGTTGCGATTTTAAGGGTTTTTTTAAGCGTTTTTCTCACTTTTGCGCATAAAGTAGCTCAAACTTGGTTTGTTTTGCACGAAACATGGCACACAACACTATTTGGTATATATTATTGTGTTGAAGTTGTTAGAATTGTAAATCATAGTCATATGCTAGATATTACGTGTTAGCTTGCGATTTTAAGGGTTTTTAAGCGTTTAGGGCACTTTTGCGCATAAAGTAGCTCAAACTTGGTTTGTTTTGAACGAAACATGGAACACAACACTATTTGGTATATATTATTGTGTTGAAGTGGTTAGAATTATAAATCATAGCTATATACTAGAAATTACGTGTTAAGTTGCGATTTTAGTTTTTTTATTCGTTTTTGGCACTTTTGCGTCTAAAGTGGCTCAAAATATGTTTGTCTTGAACGAAACTTGGTAAATAGCACTATTTGGTATATTTTGTTGTGTTGAAGTGGTTGGAATTGTAAATCATAGTCATATACTAGCAATTACGTGTTAAGTTGCCATTTTAAGGGTTTTTTAAGCGTTTTTTTGCACTATTGCGCATAAAGTAGCTCAAACATGTTTTGTTTTGCACGAAACACGGCACAGAACACTATTTGGTATATATCATTGTGTTGAAGTTGTTAGAATTGTAAATCATAGTCATATGCTAGATATTACGTGTTAAGTTGATATTTTAAGGGTTTTAAGCGTTTTTTTTCACTTTTGCGCATAAAGTAGATCAAACTTGGTTTGTTTTGCACGAAACTTGGCACACAACAGTATTTGCTATATATTATGGTGTTTAAGTTGTTAGATTTGTAAATCATAGTCATATACTAGAAATTACATGTTAAGTTACGATTTTAAGGGTTTTTTAAACGTTTTTCTCACTTTTGCGCATAAAGTAGTTCAAACTTGCTTTGTTTTGAACGAAACATGGAACACAACACTATTTGGTATATATTATTGTGTTGAAGTGGTTAGAATTATAAATCATAGCTATATACTAGAAATTACGTGTTAAGTTGCGATTTTAGTTTTTTTATTCGTTTTTGGCACTTTTGCGCCTAACGTGGCTCAAAATATGTTTGTCTTGCACGAAACTTGGTAAATAGCACTATTTGGTATATTTTGTTGTGTTGAAGTGGTTGGAATTGTAAATCATAGTCATATACTAGAAATTACGTGTTAAGTTGCGATTTTAAGGGTTTTTTTAAGCGTTTTTTTGCACTATTGCGCATAAAGTAGCAAAAACATGTTTTGTTTTGCACGAAACACGGCACAGAACACTATTTGGTATATATCATTGTGTTGAAGTTGTTAGAATTCTAAATCATAGTCATATGCTAGATATTACGTGTTAAGTTGATATTTTAAGGGTTTTTAAGCGTTTTTTTTCACTTTTGCGCATAAAGTAGCTAAAACTTGATTTGTTTTGCACGAAACTTCGCAAACAACACTATTTCGTATATATTATTGTGCTGAAGTAGCTATAATTGTAAATCATACTTATATACTAGAAATTACGTGGTAAGTTGCGATTTTATAGGTTTTTATTCGTTTTTGCAACTTTTGCGCATAAAGTAGCTCAAACTTGGTTTATTTTTCACGAAACTTGACAAACACATCTATTTGGTATATTTTGATGTGTTGAAGTGGTTAGAATGGTAAATAACAGTCATATACTAGAAATTACGTGTTAAGTTCCGATTTTAAGGATTTTTTAAGCGTTTTTTTGCACTTTTGAGCATAAAGTAGATCAAACTTGGTTTGTTTTGCACGAAACTTGGCACACAACACTATTTGGTATATATTATTGTGTTGAAGTTGTTAGAATTGTAAATCATAGTCATATGCTAGATATTACGTGTTAGGTTGCGATTTTAAGGGTTTTTAAGCGTTTAGGGCACTTTTGCGCATAAAGTAGCTCAAACTTGGTTTGTTTTGAACGAAACATGGAACACAACACTATTTGGTATATATTATTGTGTTGAAGTGGTTAGAATTATAAATCATAGTTATATACTAGAAATTACGTGTTAAGTTGCGATTTTAGGTTTTTTTATTCGTTTTTGGCACTTTTGTGCCTAAAGTAGCTCAAAATTGGTTTGTTTTGCATGAAAATTGGTAAACAGCACTATTTGGTATATTTTGTCATGTTGAAATGGTTAGAATTGTAAATCATAGTCGTATACTAGAAATTACGTGTTATGTTGCGATTTTAAGGGTTTTTAAAGTGTTTTTTGCACTTTTTCGCATAAACTAGCTCAAACATGTTTTGTTTTGCACGAAACACGGCACAGAACACTATTTGGTATATATCATTGTGTTGAAGTTGTTAGAATTGTAAATCATAGTCATATGCTAGATATTACGTGTTAAGTTGATATTTTAAGGGTTTTAAGCGTTTTTTTTCACTTTTGCGCATAAAGTAGATCAAACTTGGTTTGTTTTGCACGAAACTTGGCACACAACAGTATTTGCTATATATTATGGTGTTTAAGTTGTTAGATTTGTAAATCATAGTCATATACTAGAAATTACTTGTTAAGTTGCGATTTTAAGGGTTTTTTAAACGTTTTTCTCACTTTTGCGCATAAAGTAGTTCAAACTTGGTTTGTTTTGAACGAAACATGGAACACAACACTATTTGGTATATATTATTGTGTTGAAGTGGTTAGAATTATAAATCATAGCTATATACTAAAAATTACGTGTTAAGTTGCGATTTTAGATTTTTTATTCGTTTTTGGCACTTTTGCGCCTAAAGTGGCTCAAAATATGTTTGTCTTGCACGAAACTTGGTAAATAGCACTATTTGGTATATTTTGTTGTGTTGAAGTGGTTGGAATTGTAAATCATAGTCATATACTAGAAATTACGTGTTAAGTTGCGATTTTAAGGGTTTTTTAAGCGTTTTTTTGCACTATTGCGCATAAAGTAGCAAAAACATGTTTTGTTTTGCACGAAACACGGCACAGAACACTATTTGGTATATATCATTGTGTTGAAGTTGTTAGAATTCTAAATCATAGTCATATGCTAGATATTACGTGTTAAGTTGATATTTTAAGGGTTTTTAAGCGTTTTTTTCACTTTTGCGCATAAAGTAGCTCAAACTTGATTTGTTTTGCACGAAACTTCGCAAACAACACTATTTCGTATATATTATTGTGCTGAAGTAGCTATAATTGTAAATCATACTTATATACTAGAAATTACGTGGTAAGTTGCGATTTTATAGGTTTTTATTCGTTTTTGCCACTTTTGCGCATAAAGTAGCTCAAACTTGGTTTATTTTTCACGAAACTTGACAAACACATCTATTTGGTATATTTTGATGTGTTGAAGTGGTTAGAATGGTAAATAACAGTCATATACTAGAAATTACGTGTTAAGTTCCGATTTTAAGGATTTTTTAAGCGTTTTTTTGCACTTTTGAGCATAAAGTAGATCAAACTTGGTTTGTTTTGCACGAAACTTGGCACACAACACTATTTGGTATATATTATTGTGTTGAAGTTGTTAGAATTGTAAATCATAGTCATATGCTAGATATTACGTGTTAGGTTGCGATTTTAAGGGTTTTTAAGCGTTTAGGGCACTTTTGCGCATAAAGTAGCTCAAACTTGGTTTGTTTTGAACGAAACATGGAACACAACACTATTTGGTATATATTATTGTGTTGAAGTGGTTAGAATTATAAATCATAGTTATATACTAGAAATTACGTGTTAAGTTGCGATTTTAGGTTTTTTATTCGTTTTTGGCACTTTTGCGCCTAAAGTAGCTCAAAATTGGTTTGTTTTGCATGAAAATTGGTAAACAGCACTATTTGGTATATTTTGTCATGTTGAAATGGTTAGAATTGTAAATGATAGTCGTATACTAGAAATTACGTGTTATGTTGCGATTTTAAGGGTTTTTAAAGCGTTTTTTGCACTTTTGCGCATAAAGTAGCTCAAACATGTTTTGTTTTGCACGAAACACGGCACAAAACACTATTTGGTATATATTATTATGTTGAAGTTGTTAGAATTGTAAATCATAGTCATATGCTAGATATTACGTGTTAAGTTGCTATTTTAAGGGTTTTTAAGCGTTTTTGGCACTTTTGCGCATAAAGTAGCTCAAACTTGGTTTGTTTTGCACGAAACTTGGCAAACAACACTATTGGCATATTATGTTGTGTTGAAGTGGTTAGAATTGTAAATCATAGTCATATACTAGAAATTACGTGTTAAGTTGCGATTTTAAGGGTTTTTTAAGCGTTTTTGGTACTTTTGCGCATATAGTAGCTCAAACTTGGTTTGTTTTGTACGAAACTTAGCAAACACCACTATTTGCTATATTTTGTTGTGTTGAGGTGGTTAGAATTATAAATCATAGTCATATACTAGAAATTACGTGTTAAGTTGCGATTTTAAGGGTTTTTTAAGCGT
Source organism: Amaranthus tricolor (assembly GCF_026212465.1). NCBI lineage: Eukaryota > Viridiplantae > Streptophyta > Magnoliopsida > Caryophyllales > Amaranthaceae > Amaranthus > Amaranthus tricolor. Next base: position 14,237,079 of record NC_080055.1, read on the forward strand.
TTTTTGCACTATTGCGCATAAAGTAGCTCAAACATGTTTTGTTTTGCATGAAACACGGCACAGAACACTATTTGGTATATATCATTGTGTTGAAGTTGTTAGAAATTTAAATCATAGTCATATGCTAGATATTACGTGTTAAGTTGATATTTTAAGGGTTTTTAAGCGTTTTTTTCACTTTTGCGCATAAAGTAGCTCAAACTTGGTATATTTTTCACGAAACTTGACATACACCACTATTTTGTATATTTTGTTGTGTTGAAGTGGTTAGAATTGTATATCATAGTCATACACTAGAAATTACGTGTTAAGTTGCGATTTTAAGGGTTTTTTAAGCGTTTTTTTGCACTTTTGCGCATAAAGTAGATCAAACTTGGTTTGTTTTGCACGAAACTTGGCACACAACAATATTTGCTATAAATCATAGTCATATGCTAGACATTACGTGTTAGGTTGCGATTTTAAGGGTTTTTAAGCGTTGAAGGAACTTTTAGGCATAGAGTAGCTCAAACTTGGTTTGTTTTGCACGAAACATGGCACACAACACTATTTGGTATATATTAATGTGTTGAAGTGGTTAGAATTGTAAAACATAGCTATATATTAGAAATTACTTGTTAAGTTGTGATTTTATGTGTTTTTATTCGTTTTTGGCACTTTTGCACATAAAGTAGCTCAAACTTGGTTTATTTTGCATGAAACTTGGCAAACAACACTATTTGGTATATTTTTTTGTGTTGAAGTGGTTGGAATTGTAAATCATAGTCATATACTAGAAATTACGTGTTAAGTTGCAATTTTAAGGGTTTTTAAGCTTTTTTGCACTTTTGCGCATAAAGTAGCTCAAACTTGGTTTGTTTTGCACGAAACATCGCAAACAACACTATTTGGTATATTTTGTTGTGCTGAAGTGGTTAGAATTGTAATTCATAGTCATATACTAGAAATTACGTGTTAAGTTGCGATTTTAAGGGTTTTTAAAGCGTTTTTGGCAGTTTTGCGCATAAAGTAACTCAAACTTGGTTTGTTTTGCACGAAACATGGCACACAACACTATTTGGTATATATTATTGTGTTGAAGTTGTTAGAATTGTAAATCATATTCATATGCTAGATATTACCCGTTAAGTTGCTTTTTTATTTGTTTTTGGCACTTTTGCGCATAAAGTAGCTAAAACTTGGTTTGTTTTGCACGAAACTTGGCAAACAACAATGTTTGGTATATTTTGTTGTGTTGAAGTGGTTAGAATTGTAATTCATAGTCATATACTAGAAATTACGAGTTAAGTTGCGATTTTAAGGGGTTTTTCAAGCGTTTTTGGCACTTTTGCGCATAAAGAAGCTCAAACTTGGTTTGTTTTGCACGAAACATGGCACACTACACTGTTTGGTATATATTATTGTGTTGAAGTGGTTAGAATTATAAATCATAGCTATATACTAGAAATTACGTGTTAAGTTGCGATTTTATGGGTTTTTATTTGTTTTTGGCACTTTTGCGCATAAAGTAGCTCAAACTTGGTTTGTTTTGCACGAAACATGGCACACAACACTATTTGGTATATATTAATGTGTTGAAGTGGTTAGAATTGTAAAACATAGCTATATATTAGAAATTACTTGTTAAGTTGTGATTTTATGGGTTTTTATTCGGGTTTTTTGCACTTTTGCACATAAAGTAGCTCAAACTTGGTTTATTTTGCATGAAACTTGGCAAACAACACTATTTGGTATATTTTTTTGTGTTGAAGTGGTTAGAATTGTAAATCATATAGAAATTACGTGTTAAATTGCAATTGTAAGGGTTTTTAAGCGTTTTTGGCACTTTTGCGCATAAAAGTAGCTCAAACTTGGTTTGTTTTGCACGAAACATCGCAAACAACACTATTTGGTATATTTTGTTGTGCTGAAGTGGTTAGAATTGTAATTCATAGTCATATACTAGAAATTACGTGTTAAGTTGCGATTTTAAGGGTTTTTAAAGCGTTTTTTGGCAGTTTTGCGCATAAAGTAACTCAAACTTGGTTTGTTTTGCACGAAACATGGCACACAACACTATTTGGTATATATTATTGTGTTGAAGTTGTTAGAATTGTAAATCATATTCATATGCTAGATATTACCCGTTAAGTTGCTTTTTTATTTGTTTTTGGCACTTTTGCGCATAAAGTAGCTCAAACTTGGTTTGTTTTGCACGAGACTTGGCAAACAACACTGTTTGGTATATTTTATTGTGTTGAAGTGGTTAGGATTGTAATTCATAGTCATATACTAGAAATTACGTGTTAAGTTGCGATTTTAAGGTTTTTTAAGCGTTTTTTTGCACTATTGCGCATAAAGTAGCTCAAACATGTTTTGTTTTGCACGAAACACGGCACAGAACACTATTTGGTATATATTATTGTGTTGAAGTTGTTAGAATTGTAAATCATAGTCATATGCTAGATATTACGTGTTAAGTTGCTATTTTAAGGGTTTTTTAAGCGTTTTTGGCACTTTTGCGCATAAAGTAGCTCAAACTTGGTTTGTTTTGCACGAAACTTGGCAAACAACACTATTGGTATATTATGTTGTGTTAAAGTGGTTAGAATTGTAAATCATAGTCATATACTAGAAATTACGTGTTAAGTTGACATTTTAAGGGTTTTTTAAGCGTTTTTGGCACTTTTGCACATAAAGTAGCTCAAACTTGGTTTGTTTTGCACTAAACTTGGCAAACACCACTATTTGGTATATTTTGTTGTGTTGAAGTGGATAGAATTGTAAATCATAGTCATATACTAGAAATTACGTGTTAAGTTACGATTTTAAGCGTGTTTTGAACTTTTGCGCATAAATTAGCTCAAACTTGGTTTGTTTTGCACGCAACATGGCACAGAACACTATTTGGTATATATTATTGTGTTGAAGTTGTTAGAATTGTAAATCATAGTCATATGCTAGATATTACGTGTTAGGTTGCGATTTTAAGGGTTTTTAAACGTTTAAGGCACTTTTGCGCATAAAGTAGCTCAAACTTGGTTTGTTTTGCACAAAACATGGAACACAACACTATTTGGTATATATTATTGTGTTGAAGTTGTTAGCATTGTAAATCATAGTCATATGCTAGATATTACGTGTTAAGTTTCTATTTTAAGGGTTTTTTAAGCGCTTTTTGGCACTTTTGCGTATAAAGTAGCTCAAACTTGATTGTTTTGCACGAAACTTGGGAAACAACACTATTTGGTATATTTTGTTGTGATGAAGTGGTTAGAATTGTAAATCATAGTCATATGCTAGAAATTACGTGTTAAGTTGCGATTTTATGGGTTTTTATTCGTTTTTGGCACTTTTGCGCATAAAGTAGCTCAAACTTGGTTTGTTGTGCACGAAACTTGGCACACAACACTATTTGGTATATATTATTGTGTTGAAGTTGTTAGAATTGTAAATCATAGACATATGCTAGACATTACGTGTTAGGTTGCGATTTTAAGGGTTTGTAAGCGTTTAAGGAACTTTTACGCATAAAGTAGCTCAAACATGGTTTGATTTGCACGAAACATGGCACACAACACTATTTAGTATATATTAATGTGTTGAAGTGGTTAGAATTGTAAAACATGGCTATATAGTAGAAATTATGTGTTAAGTTGTGATTTTATGTGTTTTTATTCGTTTTTGGCACTTTTGCACATAAAGTAGCTCAAACTTGGTTTATTTTGCACGAAACTCGGCAAACTAACCTATTTGGTATATTTTTTTTGTGTTGAAGTGGTTAGAATTGTAAATCATTGTCATATACTAGAAATTACGTGTTAAGTTGCAATTTTAAGGGTTTTTAAGAATTTTTTGCACTTTTGCGCATACAGTAGCTCAAACTTGGTTTGTTTTGCACGAAACTTCGCAAACAACACTATTTGGTATATTTTGTTGTGCTGAAGTGGTTAGAATTGCAATTCATTGTCATAAACTAGAAATTACATGTTAAGTTGCGAATTTAAGGGTTTTTTTAAGCTTTTTTGGCACTTTTGCGCATAAAGTAGCTCAAACTAGGTTTTTTTTTGCGCAAAACTTTGCACACAACACTATTTCGTATATATTATTGTGTTGAAGTAGCTATAATTGTAAAACATAGCTATATACAAGAAATTACGTGTTAAGTTGTGATTTTATGGGTTTTTATTCGTTTTTGGTACTTTTGCACTTAAAGTAGTTCAAACTTGGTTTATTTTGGACGATAATTGGCAAACAACACTATTTGGTATATTTTTTTGTGTTGAAGTGGTTAGAATTGTAAATCATAGTCATATACTAGAAATTATGTGTTAACTTGGTTTGTTTTGCACAAAACTTAGCACACAACACTATTTCGTATATATTGTTGTGTTTAAGTAGCTATAATTGTAAATCATAGTTATATACTAGAAATTACGTGTTAAGTTGCGATTAAATGGGTTTTTAAGCGTATAAGGCACTTTTGCGCATAGAGTAGCTCAAAATTGGTTTGTTTTGTACGAAACATGGAACACAACACTATTTGGTATATATTATTGTGTTGAAGTGGTTAGAATTGTAAATCATAGCTATATACTAGAAATTACGTGTTAACTTGGTTTGTTTTGCAGTCATATGCTAGATATTACGTGTTAAGTTGCTATTTTAAGAGCTTTTTAAGCGTTTTTGGCTCTGTTGCGCATAAAGTAGCTCAAACTTGGTTTGTTTTACACGAAACATGGCACACATCACTATTTTATATATATTATTGTGTTGAAGTGGTTAGAAGTTTAAGTAATAGTCATATACTAGAAATTACGTGTTAAGTTACGATTTTAAGCGTTTTTTAGCGATTTTTGCACTTTTGCGTATAAAGCCGCTCAAATTTGGTTTGTTTTGCACAAAACTTGGCACACAAGACTATTTGGTATATATTATTGTGTTGAAGTGGTTAGAAGTTTAAATCATAATCATATACTAGAAATTACGTGTTAAGTTGCGATTTTAAGCGTTTTTTAGCGATTTTTGCACTTTTGCGCATAAAGCCGCTCAAACTTGGTTTGTTTTGCACGAAACCTGGCACACAACACTATTTGGTATATATTATTGTGTTGAAGTTGTTAGAATTGTAAATCATAGACATATGCTAGACATTACGTGTTAGGATGCGATTTTAAGGGTTTTTAAGCGTTTAAGGAACTTTTACGCATAAAGTAGCTCAAACTTGGTTTGTTTTGCACGAAACATGGCACACAACACTATTTGGTATATATTAATGTGTTGAAGTGTTTAGAATTGTAAAACATAGCTATATACTAGAAATTACGTGTTAGGTTGTGATTTTATGGGTTTTTATTCGTTTTTGGCACTTTTGCACATAAAGTAGTTCAAACTTGGTTTATTTTGCACGAAACATGGCAAACAACACTATTTGGTATATTTTTTTTGTTGAAGTGGTTACAATTGTAAATCTCAGTCATATACTATTAATTATGTGTTAAGTTTTAATTTTAATGGTTTTTAAGCGTTTTTTTGCACTTTTGCACATAAAGTAGCTCAAACATTGTTTGTTTTGCACAAAACTTGGCACACAACACTATTTCATATATATTATTGTGTTTAAGTAGCTATAATTGTAAATCATAGTTATATACTAGAAATTACGTGTTAAGTTGCGATTTTATGCGTTTTTATTCGTTTTTGGCAATTTTGCGCATAAAGTAGCTCAAACTTGGTTTGTTTTGCACGAAACTTGGCACACAACACTATTTGGTATATATTATTGTGTTGAAGTTGTTAGAATTGTAAATCTTTGTCATATACTAGAAATTACGTGTTAAGTTGCGATTTTTAGGGTTTTTTTAGCGTTTTTTTGTACTTTTGCGCAAAAAGTAGCTCAAAATTGTTTTGTTTTGCACGAACACAACACTATTTGGTATATATTATTGTGTTGAAGTTGTTAGAATTGTAATTCATAGTCATATCCTAGAAATTACGTGTTAAATTGCGATTTTAAGCGTTCCTTAGCAGTTTTTGCACTTTTGCGCATAAAGCCGCTCAAACTTGGTTTGTTTTGCACGAAACATGGTACACAACACTATTTGGTATATATTAATGTGTTGAAGTGGTTCGAAGTTTAAAACATAGTCATATACTAGAAATTAAGTGTTATGTTGCAATTTTAAGGGTTTTTATTCGTTTTTGGCACTTTTGCGCCTAAAGTATCTCAAACTTGGTTTGTTTCGCATGAAACTTGGCAAACACCACTATTTGGTATATTTTGTTGTGTTGAAGTTGTTAGAATTGTAAATCATATTCATATACTAGAAATTACGTGTTAAGCTGCGACTTTAAGGGTTTTTTTAAGCGTTTTTGGCACTTTTGCGCATAAAGTAGCTCAAACTTGTTTTGTTTTGCACGAAACTTGGCACACAACACTATTCGGTATATATTATTGTGTTGAAGTGGTTAGAAGTTTAAATTATAGTCATATACTAGAAATTACGTGTTAAGTTGCGATTTTAAGCGTTTTTTAGCGATTTTTGAACTTTTGCGCATAAAGCCGCTCAAACTTGGATTGTTTTGTACGAAACTTGGCACACAGCACTATTTGGTATATATTATTGTGTTGAAGTGGTTAGAAGTTTAAATCATAGTGATATACTAGAAATTACGTGTTAAGTTGCGATTTTAAGGGTATTTATTCGACTTTGGCACTTTTGCGCCTATAGTAGCTCAAACTTGGTTTCTTTTGCACGAAACTTGGCAAACACCCCTATTTGGTATATTTTGTTGTGTTGAAGTGGTTAGAGTTGAAAATCATAGTCACATACTAGAAATTACGTGTTAAGTTGTGATTTTAAGGGTTTTTTAAGCATTTTTTTTTGCACTTTTGCGCATAAAGTAGATAAAACTTGGTTTGTTTTGCACGAAACTTGGCACACAACACTATTCGGAATATATTATCGTGTTTAAGTTGTTAGATTTGTAAATCATAGTCATAAACTAGAAATTACGTGTTATGTTGCGATTTTAAGGGTTTTTTAAGCGTTTTTGGCACTTTTGCGCATAAAGGAGCTCAAACTTGGTTTGTTTTGCACGAAACATGGAACACAACACTATTTGGTATATTTTATTGTGTTGAAGTGGTTAGAATTTTAAATCATAGCTATATACAAGAAATAACGTGTTAAATCATAGCTCAAACTTGGTTTGTTTCGCATAAAACTTGGCAAACACCACTATTTGGTATGTTTTGTTGTGTTCAAGTGGTTAGAAATGTAAATCATAGTCATATACTAGAAATTACGTGTTAAGCTGCGATTTTAAGGGTTTTTAAAGCGTTTTTGGCACTTTTGCGCATGAAGTAGCTGAAACTTGGTTTGTTTTGTACGAAACTTGGCACACAGCACTATTTGGTATATATTATTGTGTTGAAGTGGTTAGAAGTTTAAATCATAGTGATATACTAGAAATTGCGTGTTAAGTTGCGATTTTAAGGGTTTTTATTCGTTTTTGGCACTTTTGCGCCTATAGTAGCTCAAACTTGGTTTCTTTTGCACGAAACTTGGCAAACACCACTATTTGGTATATTTTGTTGTGTTGCAGTGGTTAGAATTGAAAATCATAGTCATATACTAGAAATTACGTGTTAAGTTGTGATTGTAAGGGTTTTTAAAGCGTTTTTTGCACTTTTGCGCATTTAGTAGATCAAGCTTGGTTTGTTTTGCACGAAACTTGGCAAACAACACTATTTGGAATATATTATCGTGTTTAAGTTGTTAGATTTGTAAATCATAGTCATATACTAGAAATTACGTGTTAAGTTGTGATTTTAAGGGTTTTTTAAGCGTGTTTGGCACTTTTGCGCATAAAGTAGCTCAAACTTAGTTTGAAACATGGCACAAAACACATTTGGTATATATTATTGTGTTAAAGTTGTTAGAATAGTAAATCATAGTCATATGCTAGAGTTCACGTGTTACGTTGCGATTTTAAGGGTTTTTAAGCGTTTAAGGCACTTTTGCGCATAAAGTAGCTCAAACTTGGTTTGTTTTGCACGAAACATGGAACACAACACTATTTGGTATATATTATTGTGTTGAATTGGTTAGAATTGTAAATCATAGCTATATACAAGAAATAACGTGTTAAGTTGCGATTTTAGGTTTTTTATTCGTTTTTGACACTTTTGCGCCTAAAGTAACTTGGTTTGTTTTGCACGAAACTTGGTAAACACCATTATTTGGTATATATTGTTGTGTTGAAGTGGTTAGCATTGTAAATCATAGTCATATACTAGAAATTACGTGTTTAGTTGCGATTTTTAAAGGTTTTTTTAAGCGTTTTTTGCACATTTGCGCATTAAGTAGATCAAGCTTGGTTTGTTTTGCACGAAACTTGGCAAACAACGCTATTGGTATATTATGTTGTGTTGAAGTGGTTAGAATTGTAAATCATAGTCATATACTAGAAATTACGTGTTAAGTTGCGATTGTAAGGGTTTTTTAAGCGTTTTTGGCACTTTTTGCACATAAAGTAGCTCAAACTTGGTTTGTTTTGCACGAAACTTGGCACACAACACTATTTTGTATATATTATTGTGTTGAAGTTATTAGACGTTTTAAATCATAGTCATTATACTAGAAATTACGTGTTAAGTTGCGATTTTAAGGGTTTTTTAAGCGTTTTTTGCACTTCTGGGCATTAAGTAACTCAAACTTGGTTTCTTTTGCACGAAACATGGCAAACAACACTATTGGTATATTATGTTGTGTTGAAGTGTTTAGAATTGTAAATTATAGTCATATACTAGAAATTACGTGTTAAGTTGTGATTGTAAGGGTTTTTAAAGCGTTTTTTTGCACTTTTGCGCATTTAGTAGATCAAGCTTGGTTTGTTTTGCACAGAAACTTGGCAAAGAACACTATTTGGAATATATTATCGTGTTTAAGTTGTTAGATTTGTAAATCATAGTCATATACTAGAAATTACGTGTTAAGTTGTGATTTTAAGGGTTTTTTAAGCGTTTTTGGCACTTTTGCGCATAAAGTAGCTCAAACTTAGTTTGAAACATGGCACAAAACACATTTGGTATATATTATTGTGTTAAAGTTGTTAGAATTGTAAATCATAGTCATATGCTAGAGTTCACGTGTTAGGTTGCGATTTTAAGGGTTTTTAAGCGTTTAAGGCACTTTTGCGCATAAAGTAGCTCAAACTTGGTTTGTTTTGCACGAAACATGGAACACAACACTATTTGGTATATATTATTGTGTTGAATTGGTTAGAATTGTAAATCATAGCTATATACAAAAAAATAATGTGTTAAGTTGCGATTTTAGGTTTTTTATTCGTTTTGAGACTTTTGCGCCTAAAGTAGCTCAAACTTAGTTTGTTTTGCACGAAACTTGGTAAACACCATTATTTGGTATATATTGTTGTGTTGAAGTGGTTAGCATTGTAAATCATAGTCATATACTAGAAATTACGTGTTAAGTTGCGATTTTAAAGGTTTTTTAAGCGTTTTTTTTGCACTATTGCGCATTAAGTAGATCAAGCTTGGTTTGTTTTGGCACGAAACTTGGCAAACAACGCTATTGGTATATTATGTTGTGTTGAAGTGGTTAGAATTTTAAATCATAGTCATATACTAGAAATTACGTGTTAAGTTGCGATTGTAAGGGTTTTTTTAAGCGTTTTTGGCACTTTTGCACATAAAGTATCTCAAACTTGGTTTGTTTCGCATGAAACTTGGCAAACACCACTATTTGGTATATTTTGTTGTGTTGAAGTTGTTAGAATTGTAAATCATATTCATATACTAGAAATTACGTGTTAAGCTGCGACTTTAAGGGTTTTTTAAGCGTTTTTGGCACTTTTGCGCATAAAGTAGCTCAAACTTGTTTTGTTTTGCACGAAACTTGGCACACAACACTATTCGGTATATATTATTGTGTTAAAGTGGTTAGAAGTTTAAATTATAGTCATATACTAGAAATTACGTGTTATGTTGCGATTTTAAGCGTTTTTTTAGCGATTTTTGAACTTTTGCGCATAAAGCCGCTCAAACTTGGTTTGTTTTGCACGAAACTTGGTACACAACACTATTTTGTATATATTATTGTGTTGAAGTTATTAGACGTTTAAATCATAGTCATATACTAGAAATTACGTGTTAAGTTGCGATTTTAAGGGTTTTTTAAGCGTTTTTTGCACTTCTGGGCATTAAGTAACTCAAACTTGGTTTCTTTTGCATGAAACTTGGCAAACAACACTATTGGTATATTATGTTGTGTTGAAGTGTTTAGAATTGTGAAATTACGTGTTATGTTGCAATTTTAAGGGTTTTTTAAAGCGTTTTTGCCACTTTTTGCGCTAAAGTAGCTCAAACTTGTTTTGTTTTGCACGAAACTTGGCAAACACCACTAATTGGTATATTTTGTTGTGTTGAAGTGGTTAGAATTGTGAATCATATTCATATACTAGAAATTACGTGTTAAGTTGCGATTTTATGCGTTTTTTAAGCGTTTTTTGCACTTTTTGCGCATAAAGTAGAAACTTGGTTTGTTTTGCACGAAACTTGGCAAACAACACTATTGCTATATTATGTTGTGTTGAAGTGGTTAGAATTGTAAATCATAGTCATATACTAGAAATTACGTGTTAAGTTGCGATTTTAAGCGTTTTTTCGCGATTTTTGCTCTTTTGCCCGTAAAGCCGCTCAAACTTGGTTTGTTTTGCACGAAACATGGAACACAACACAATTTGGTATATATTATTGTGTTGAAGTGGTTAGAAGTTTAAATCATAATCATATACTAGAAATTACGTGTTGCGATTTTAATGGTTTTTATTTTTTGGCACTTTTGCGCCTATAGTAGCTCAAACTTGGTTTGTTTTGCTCGAAAATTGGCAAACACCACTATTTGGCATACTTTGTTGTGTTGAAGTGGTTAGAATTGTAAATCATAGTCACATGCTAGAAATTACGTGTTAAATTGCGATTATAAGGGTTTTTTTAAGCGTTTTTTTTGCACTTTTGCGCATAAAGTAGATCAAAGTTGGTTTGTTTTGCACGAATCTTGGCACACAACACTATTTGGTATATATTATTGTGTTGAAGTTGTTAGAATTGTAAATCATAGTCATATGCTAGATATTACGTGTTAAGTTGCTATTTTAAGAGTTTTTAAGCGTTTTTGGCACTTTTGCGCATAAAGTAACTCAAACTTGGTTTGTTTTGCACGAAACTTGGCACACAACACTATTGGTATATGATGTTGTGTTGAAGTGGTTAGAATTGTAAATCATAGTCATATACTAGAAATTAGTGCGGACCCAGCTAGGGTCAAGTGGGGGCAGTGGACCCCCTAATTTGAAAAAAAATAAATGAGCTTTCAAAAAAAAAAAAAAATTACTGTTGGCGACCACTTGGCGACCATACTTCCCGTCGCTAATCACCTTTAAAAAAAATGTAAAGAGGCGCAGCGTGCTGGAGAAGCCAAAAAACAAAAACAAACCAAAACCCTAAACCATTACTGCTGCATTACACCATTACTCTCTCTTCTCTCTCTAATCTCTAGCCTCTTCCAGTCTTCCTTCTCCAAATCTCCACCGCCACAACCAGCACCGGGCACAGGCCAAGTAGCTTCGTCCGTTCGTCGCTTCGAGCCTTCGACATTCGACAATCGACAGTAAACAGTTCGAGTGTTGTGTTCGACGTTCGATTAATCGATTTGCGACGCTTCCAGCTTCCTCTTCCTCTTCAATTCCATACTTCGATTCGACACTTTGTCACTTGTGAGTTCCATGCTTCGATTACTTATTTAATTGTTAATTTGTAATTGTAATTGTTAATTTGTTTAATTGTTTCATAGTTTCATAGCTTCATTAGTTCATTGTGCTACTTATGCCTGTTGGTTTTGAGTTAGTGGGACGAGATCAACGAGTCAACTCAGTGGCAAGATGGCATCTTTTTTGCCCTTTGTGCTACTTATGCTCTCATTTCTGCTGTTGCCCTTGTAATTATTTCCTCCATTTGTGATGTTCTCTTAGCATTAATTTTCTAGTTTACTGTTTTTTTGAACTTTTTTGATTTATTTTTTGCTGTTGATGATAATTGATAAAGGCCTTGCAAGTTGTTACTTGATAGTTTGAATAATTAGATTGTTAAATGTTAATTGAATAATTAGATTGTTTGACAATTAGGTAATTGTTGTCTTATTGAATTTGATAATTGAGTTGAGTCATATTTTTAATTTAATTAGGAAATGTCAAGTAATTCAAGTTCACCTTGTTCGAAAAACTCAAAAGCAAAGGGAAGACAACCCGATCTTCGTGAATTATTGTTTAAAAGAATGAAATCCCAACGAACATCTAACGAAGGCAATAAATCTCCTCCTTTTAAGTTCCCCTCTAAGTCCTCCTTTAAGTTCCCCTCCAAGTGAAGATGTTAATATGGAAGTAGGTGGTTCAAGTAGTTGTGATGAACCATTGGATGATGAATGGGTGTATGATGTTGAACTTCTTCCTCATGACCCGGGATTGAGGAAAAACATAATGGATTATCCCCCTAATGAAAGAAATCCGGTTAGGAGAGCATATATTCTTAAAAAACCTTTTGGAACATTCATTGAGTCCTTCTATGATAAGAGGTCAAGGGTATGATGGGGGCAAGTAACATGAGGGGTGAAATCAATGGCCTCAAGACTTTGATTATGAATGATACTCCAAGAGCCTATTACATTCATTGTTTTGCTCATCAACTTCAACTAACTCTAGTTGCGGGTTGCTAAAAAGAATGTTAATTGTACTTGGCTTTTTGTCGTACTTGCAAACTTGTTAAATGTGGTGGGAGCTTCTTGTAAGAGAAGAGACCTTATTCGAAAAAACCAAGCTCAAGTAGTGGCTCAAGCTTTGGAAGTGGGGGAAATTGAAAGTGGATCGGGTTTGAATCAAGAACGTGGTTTGAGTAGGCCGGGAGATACACGTTGGGGATCTCATTACAAGTGTCTAATAAGTATCATCAACTTGTTTCCTTCAATTGTTTAAAGTGGTTGAGGAGATTGGAGAAAATGGCTCTCCGGATGATAAGCTCAAAGCTTAAGTTGTTTTAGGATCTTTGGAGTCCTTTGATTTTATTTTTATGGCTCATTTCATGTTGACTATTTTTGGCTACACTAATGATTTATGTGTTGCTTTACAAAGAAAGGAATAAGATATTGTGAATGCCATTAGCCTTGTTAAAAGTACAACAAATGTGTTGCAAAAGATGAGGGATCAAGGATGGGATAGTCTCTTAGACAAAGTCATTTTATTTTGTACTAAACACGAGATTGATGTTCCATCTATGGATGCTCATTATGTACCTCAAGGAAGATCAAGACGTTTTGCTAAACAAGCAACAAATCTACATCATTTTCGGGTTGCAATCTTTTTGGAAGTAATTGATTTGCATCTTCAAGAGATTGATAACCGTTTTAATGAGAAGAACATGGAGTTACTTACATGCATGGCTTCCCTGAGTCCTAGAGGTAACTTTTCATCATTTGATAAAGAGAGGATACTTAAACTTGCTTCTTTATATCCCGAAGAGTTTTCATGTTATGATTTAACGGCTCTTGATCTTAAACTTGATGTCTTCTTGGGTTCTATGCAAAATGATGAAAGATTTCATGATTTGCAAGATATCAATTCTCTTTCCATGATGCTTGTTAAAACAAGGAGACATGAGACTTTTCCTCTTATACATTTGCTAATCAAGTTAATTTTGATTCTTCCTGTTGCTACGGCAAGTGTAGAAAGAGTGTTTTCCGCAATGACGTTTGTCAAAAATAAGTTGAGAAATAGCATGGGTGATCAACTAGTGAATGATTGTTTGGTTACTTACATTGAGAAGGAAGTGTTTCTACAAGTTTCTGATGAAAAGATTATTGATCGCTATAAAATTATGAAAACTCGAAGGATGAATTTGTAATTTTCATTTGAACGCTTGTACTTTTTTTTTAATATTTTGGATTGTAAAACTTTTAACATCGGATTTGATATTATAAATTGTAAATATTGTTTCTATTATGTTTTCTATTTTTCTTTAAAAAAAATTATTCGGACGACGATCAGATTATGCCGAACAACGTGACGTTCGGATTTTGACCCCAAATTTGAAATTCCTGGGTCCGCCACTGCTAGAAATTACGTGTTAAGTTGCAATTTTAAGGGTTTTTAAAGCGTTTTTGGCACTTTTGCGCCTAAAGTAGCTCAAACTTGGTTTGTTTTGCACGAAACTTGGCAAACACCACTATTTGGTATATTTTGTTGTGTTGAAGTGATTAGAATTGTAAATCATGGTCATATACTAGAAATTACGTGTTAAGTTGCGATTTTAAGGGTTTTTAAGCGTTTTTTTGCACTTTTGCGCATAAAGTAGATCAAACTTTGTTTGTTTTGCACGAAACTTGGCAAACAACACTATTGCTATATTATGTTGTGTTGAAGCGGTTAGAATTGTAAATCATAGTCATATACTAGAAATTACGTGTAAAGTTGCGATTTTAAGCGTTTTTTTT
>NC_080055.1:14251724-14285327 GCF_026212465.1 Amaranthus tricolor
TAAAATCGCAACTTAACACGTAATTTTTGGTATATGACTATGATTTACAATTCTAACCACTTAAACACGATAATATTTACCAAATACTGTTGTGTGCCAAGTTTGGTGCAAAACAAACCAAGTTTGATCTACTTTATGCGCTAAAGTGAAAAAAACGCTTAAAAAGCCCTTACAATAGCAACTTAACACGTAATTTCTAGTATATGACTATGATTTAGATTTCTATCCACTTCAACACAACAAAATATACCAAATAGTGGTGTTTGCCAAGTTTCGTGCAAAACAAACCAAGTTTGAGCTACTTTATGCGCAAAAGTGCCTTAAACGCTTAAAAACCCTTAAAATCGCAACCTAACACGTGATGTCTAGCATATGACTATGATTTGAAATTCTAACAACTTCAACACAATAATATATAGCAAATTTTTTTTTTTGTGCCATGTTTCGTGCAAAACAAACCAGGTTTGAGCTACTTTATGCGCAAAAGTGCCAAAAACGTTTTAAACAACCTTAAAATCGCAACTTAACACGTAATTTTTGGTATATGACTATGATTTACAATTCTAACCACTTAAACACGATAATATTTACCAAATACTGTTGTGTGCCAAGGTTTGGTGCAAAACAAACCAAGTTTGATCTACTTTATGCGCTAAAGTGAAAAAAACGCTTAAAAAGCCCTTACAATAGCAACTTAACACGTAATTTCTAGTATATGACTATGATTTAGATTTCTATCCACTTCAACACAACAAAATATACCAAATAGTGGTGTTTGCCAAGTTTCGTGCAAAACAAACCAAGTTTGAGCTACTTTAGGCGCAAAAGTGCCAAAAACGCTTTAAAAACCC
This sequence comes from Amaranthus tricolor, assembly GCF_026212465.1. Classification (NCBI taxonomy): domain Eukaryota; kingdom Viridiplantae; phylum Streptophyta; class Magnoliopsida; order Caryophyllales; family Amaranthaceae; genus Amaranthus; species Amaranthus tricolor. The sequence goes on from NC_080055.1 coordinate 14,252,576, forward strand.
TTAAAATCGCAACGTAACACGTAATTTCTAGTATATGACTATGATTTACAATTCTAACAACTTAAACACGATAATATTTACAAATAGTGTTGTGTGCCAAGTTTCGTGCAAAACAAACCAAGTTTGATCTACTTAATGCGCAAAAGTGCAAAAAACGCTTAAAAAACCCTTAAAATCGCAACTTAACACATAATTTCTAGTATATGACTATGATTTACAATTCTAACCACTTCAACACAACAAAATATAACCAAATAGTGGTGTTTGCCAAGTTTCGTGCAAAACAAACCAAGTTTGAGCTACTTTAGGCGCAAAAGTGTCAAAAACGAATAAAAAACCTAAAATCGCAACTTAACACGTAATTTCTAGTGTATAGCTATGATTTACGATTCTAACAGCATCAACACAATAATATATACCAAATAGTGTTGTGCTCCATGTTTCGTGCAAAACAAACCAAGTTTGGAGCTACTTTATGCGCAAAAGTGCCTTAAACGCTTAAAAACCCTTAAAATCGCAACCTAACACGTGATGTCTAGCATATGACTATGATTTTAAAATTCTAACAACTTCAACACAATAATATACAGCAAATTTTTTTTTGTGCCATGTTTCGTGCAAAACAAACCAGGTTTGAGCTACTTTATGCGCAAAAGTGCCAAAACGTTTAAACAACCCTTAAAATCGCAACTTAACACGTAATTTTTTGGTATATGACTATGATTTACAATTCTAACCACTTAAACACGATAATATTTACCAAATACTGTTGTGTGCCAAGTTTGGTGCAAAACAAACCAAGTTTGATCTACTTTATGCGCTAAAGTGAAAAAAACGCTTAAAAAGCCCTTACAATAGCAACTTAACACGTAATTTCTAGTATATGACTATGATTTAGATTTCTATCCACTTCAACACAACAAAATATACCAAATAGTGGTGTTTGCCAAGTTTCGTGCAAAACAAACCAAGTTTGAGCTACTTTATGCGCAAAAGTGCCTTAAACGCTTAAAAACCCTTAAAATCGCAACCTAACACGTGATGTCTAGCATATGACTATTGATTTGAAATTCTAACAACTTCAACACAATAATATATAGCAAATTTTTTTTGTGCCATGTTTCGTGCAAAACAAACCAGGGTTTGAGCTACTTTATGCGCAAAAGTGCCAAAAACCGTTTAAACAACCCTTAAAATCGCAACTTAACACGTAATTTTTGGTATATGACTATGATTTACAATTCTAACCACTTAAACACGATAATATTTACCAAATACTGTTGTGTGCCAAGTTTGGTGCAAAACAAACAAGTTTGATCTACTTTATGCGCTAAAGTGAAAAAAACGCTTAAAAAGCCCTTACAATAGCAACTTAACACGTAATTTCTAGTATATGACTATGATTTAGATTTCTATCCACTTCAACACAACAAAATATACCAAATAGTGGTGTTTTCCAAGTTTCGTGCAAAACAAACCAAGTTTGAGCTACTTTAGGCGCAAAAGTGCCAAAAAACGCTTTAAAAACCCTTAAAATCGCAACTTAACACGTAATTTCTAGTATATGACTATGATTTACAATTCTAACAACTTAAACACGATAATATTTACCAAATAGTGTTGTGTGCCAAGTTTCGTGCAAAACAAACCAAGTTTGATCTACTTAATGCGCAAAAGTGCAAAAAACGCTTAAAAAAACCCTTAAAATCGCAACTTAACACATAATTTCTAGTATATAACTATGATTTACAATTCTAACCACTTCAACACAACAAAATATACCAAATAGTGGTGTTTGCCAAGTTTCGTGCAAAACAAACCAAGTTTGAGCTACTTTAGGCGCAAAAGTGTCAAAAACGAATAAAAAACCTAAAATCGCAACTTAACACGTAATTTCTAGTGTATAGCTATGATTTACGATTTCTAACAGCATCAACACAATAATATATACCAAATAGTGTTGTGCTCCATGTTTCGTGCAAAACAAACCAAGTTTGAGCACTTTATGCGCAAAAGTGCCTTAAACGCTTAAAAACCCTTAAAATCGCAACCTAACACGTGATGTCTAGCATATGACTATGATTTGAAATTCTAACAACTTCAACACAATAATATACAGCAAATTTTTTTTTGTGCCATGTTTCGTGCAAAACAAACCAGGTTTGAGCTACTTTATGCGCAAAAGTGCCAAAAACGTTTTAAACAACCCTTAAAATCGCAACTTAACACGTAATTTCTGGTATATGACTATGATTTACAATTCTAACAACTTAAACACGATAATATTTACCAAATACTGTTGTGTGCCAAGTTTGGTGCAAAACAAACCAAGTTTGATCTACTTTATGCGCTAAAGTGAAAAAAACGCTTAAAAAGCCCTTACAATAGCAACTTAACACGTAATTTCTAGTATACCAAATATACCAAATAGTGGTGTTTGCCAAGTTTCGTGCAAAACAAACCAAGTTTGAGCTACTTTAGGCGCAAAAGTGCCAAAAACGCTTTAAAAACCCTTAAAATCGCAACGTAACACGTAATTTCTAGTATATGACTATGATTTACAATTCTAACAACTTAAACACGATAATATTTACCAAATAGTGTTGTGTGCCAAGTTTCGTGCAAAACAAACCAAGTTTGATCTACTTAATGCGCAAAAAGTGCAAAAAACGCTTAAAAAACCCTTAAAATCGCAACTTAACACATAATTTCTAGTATATGACTATGATTTACAATTCTAACCACTTCAACACAACAAAAAATACCAAATAGTGGTGTTTGCCAAGTTTCGTGCAAAACAAACCAAGTTTGAGCTACTTTAGGCGCAAAAGTGTCAAAAACGAATAAAAAACCTAAAATCGCAACTTAACACGTAATTTCTAGTGTATAGCTATGATTTACGATTCTAACAGCATCAACACAATAATATATACCAAATAGTGTTGTGCTCCATGTTTCGTGCAAAACAAACCAAGTTTGAGCTACTTTAAGCGCAAAAGTGCCTTAAACGCTTAAAAACCCTTAAAATCGCAACCTAACACGTGATGTCTAGCATATGACTATGATTTAAAATTCTAACAACTTCAACACAATAATATACAGCAAATTTTTTTTTGTGCCATGTTTCGTGCAAAACAAACCAGGTTTGAGCTACTTTATGCGCAAAAGTGCCAAAAACGTTTAAACAACCCTTAAAATCGCAACTTAACACGTAATTTTTGGTATATGACTATGATTTACAATTCTAACCACTTAAACACGATAATATTTACCAAATACTGTTGTGTGCCAAGTTTGGTGCAAAACAAACCAAGTTTGATCTACTTTATGCGCTAAAGTGAAAAAAAACGCTTAAAAAGCCCTTACAATAGCAACTTAACACGTAATTTCTAGTATATGACTATGATTTAGATTTCTATCCACTTCAACACAACAAAATATACCAAATAGTGGTGTTGCCAAGTTTCGTGCAAAACAAACCAAGTTTGAGCTACTTTATGCGCAAAAGTGCCTTAAACGCTTAAAAACCCTTAAAATCGCAACCTAACACGTGATGTCTAGCATATGGACTATGATTTGAAATTCTAACAACTTCAACACAATAATATATAGCAAATTTTTTTTTGTGCCATGTTTCGTGCAAAACAAACCAGGTTTGAGCTACTTTATGCGCAAAAGTGCCAAAAACGTTTAAACAACCCTTAAAATCGCAACTTAACACGTAATTTTTTGGTATATGACTATGATTTACAATTCTAACCACTTAAACACGATAATATTTACCAAATACTGTGTGTGTGCCAAGTTTGGTGCAAAACAAACCAAGTTTGATCTACTTTATGCGCTAAAGTGAAAAAAACGCTTAAAAAGCCCTTACAATAGCAACTTAACACGTAATTTCTAGTATATGACTATGATTTAGATTTCTATCCACTTCAACACAACAAAATATACCAAATAGTGGTGTTTGCCAAGTTTCGTGCAAAACAAACCAAGTTTGAGCTACTTTAGGCGCAAAAGTGCCAAAAAACGCTTTAAAAACCCTTAAAATCGCAACGTAACACGTAATTTCTAGTATATGACTATGATTTACAATTCTAACAACTTAAAACACGATAATATTTACCAAATAGTGTTGTGTGCCAAGTTTCGTGCAAAACAAACCAAGTTTGATCTACTTAATGCGCAAAAGTGCAAAAAACGCTTAAAAAACCCCTTAAAATCGCAACTTAACACATAATTTCTAGTTATATGACTATGATTTACAATTCTAACCACTTCAACACAACAAAATATACCAAATAGTGGTGTTTGCCAAGTTTCGTGCAAAACAAACAAAGTTTGGAGCTACTTTAGGCGCAAAAGTGTCAAAAACGAATAAAAAACCTAAAATCGCAACTAACACGTAATTTCTAGTGTATAGCTATGATTTACGATTCTAACAGCATCAACACAATAATATATACCAAATAGTGTTGTGCTCCATGTTTCGTGCAAAACAAACCAAGTTTGAGCTACTTTATGCGCAAAAGTGCCTTAAACGCTTAAAAACCCTTAAAATCGCAACCTAACACGTGATGTCTAGCATATGACTATGATTTAAAATTCTAACAACTTCAACACAATAATATACAGCAAATTTTTTTTTGTGCCATGTTTCGTGCAAAACAAACCAGGGTTTGAGCTACTTTATGCGCAAAAGTGCCAAAAACGTTTAAACAACCCTTAAAATCGCAACTTAACACGTAATTTTTGGTATATGACTATGATTTACAATTCTAACCACTTAAACACGATAATATTTACCAAATACTGTTGTGTGCCAAGTTTGGTGCAAAACAAACCAAGTTTGATCTACTTTATGCGCTAAAGTGAAAAAAACGCTTAAAAAGCCCTTACAATAGCAACTTAACACGTAATTTCTAGTATATGACTATGATTTAGATTTCTATCCACTTCAACACAACAAATATACCAAATAGTGGTGTTTGCCAAGTTTCGTGCAAAACAAACCAAGTTTGAGCTACTTTATGCGCAAAAGTGCCTTAAACGCTTAAAAACCCTTAAAATCGCAACCTAACACGTGATGTCTAGCATATGACTATGATTTGAAATTCTAACAACTTCAACACAATAATATATAGCAAATTTTTTTTTTGTGCCATGTTTCGTGCAAAACAAACCAGGTTTGAGCTACTTTATGCGCAAAAGTGCCAAAAAACGTTTAAACAACCCTTAAAATCGCAACTTAACACGTAATTTTTGGTATATGACTATGATTTACAATTCTAACCACTTAAACACGATAATATTTACCAAATACTGTTGTGTGCCAAGTTTGGTGCAAAACAAACCAAGTTTGATCTACTTTATGCGCTAAAGTGAAAAAAACGCTTAAAAAGCCCCTTACAATAGCAACTTAACACGTAATTTCTAGTATATGACTATGATTTAGATTTCTATCCACTTCAACACAACAAAATATACCAAATAGTGGTGTTTGCCAAGTTTCGTGCAAAACAAACCAAGTTTGAGCTACTTTAGGCGCAAAAGTGCCAAAAACGCTTTAAAAACCCTTAAAATCGCAACGTAACACGTAATTTCTAGTATATGACTATGATTTACAATTCTAACAACTTAACACGATAATATTTACCAAATAGTGTTGTGTGCCAAGTTTCGTGCAAAACAAACCAAGTTTGATCTACTTAATGCGCAAAAGTGCAAAAAAACGCTTAAAAAACCCTTAAAATCGCAACTTAACACATAATTTCTAGTATATGACTATGATTTACAATTCTAACCACTTCAACACAACAAAATATACCAAATAGTGGTGTTTGCCAAGTTTCGTGCAAAACAAACCAAGTTTGAGCTACTTTAGCGCAAAAAGTGTCAAAAACGAATAAAAAACCTAAAATCGCAACTTAACACGTAATTTCTAGTGTATAGCTATGATTTACGATTCTAACAGCATCAACACAATAATATATACCAAATAGTGTTGTGCTCCATGTTTCGTGCAAAACAAACCAAGTTTGAGCTACTTTATGCGCAAAAGTGCCTTAAACGCTTAAAAACCCTTAAAATCGCAACCTAACACGTGATGTCTAGCATATGACTATGATTTGAAATTCTAACAACTTCAACACAATAATATACAGCAAATTTTTTTTTGTGCCATGTTTCGTGCAAAACAAACCAGGTTTGAGCTACTTTATGCGCAAAAGTGCCAAAAACATTTAAACAACCCTTAAAATCGCAACTTAACACGTAATTTTTGGTATATGACTATGATTTACAATTCTAACAACTTAAACACGATAATATTTACCAAATACTGTTGTGTGCCAAGTTTGGTGCAAAACAAACCAAGTTTGATCTACTTTATGCGCTAAAGTGAAAAAAAACGCTTAAAAAGCCCTTACAATAGCAACTTAACACGTAATTTCTAGTATACCAAATATACCAAATAGTGGTGTTTGCCAAGTTTCGTGCAAAACAAACCAAGTTTGAGCTACTTTAGGCGCAAAAGTGCCAAAAACGCTTTAAAAACCCTTAAAATCGCAACGTAACACGTAATTTCTAGTATATGACTATGATTTACAATTCTAACAACTTAAACACGATAATATTTACCAAATAGTGTTGTGTGCCAAGTTTCGTGCAAAACAAACCAAGTTTGATCTACTTAATGCGCAAAAGTGCAAAAAACGCTTAAAAAACCCTTAAAATCGCAACTTAACACATAATTTCTAGTATATGACTATGATTTACAATTCTAACCACTTCAACACAACAAAATATACCAAATAGTGGTGTTTGCCAAGTTTCGTGCAAAACAAACCAAGTTTGAGCTACTTTAGGCGCAAAAGTGTCAAAAACGAATAAAAAACCTAAAATCGCAACTTAACACGTAATTTCTAGTGTATAGCTATGATTTACGATTCTAACAGCATCAACACAATAATATATACCAAATAGTGTTGTGCTCCATGTTTCGTGCAAAACAAACCAAGTTTGAGCTACTTTATGCGCAAAAGTGCCTTAAACGCTTAAAAACCCTTAAAATCGCAACCTAACACGTGATGTCTAGCATATGACTATGATTTAAAATTCTAACAACTTCAACACAATAATATACAGCAAATTTTTTTTTGTGCCATGTTTCGTGCAAAACAAACCAGGTTTGAGCTACTTTATGCGCAAAAGTGCCAAAAACGTTTAAACAACCCTTAAAATCGCAACTTAACACGTAATTTCTGGTATATGACTATGATTTACAATTCTAACAACTTAAACACGATAATATTTACCAAATACTGTTGTGTGCCAAGTTTGGTGCAAAACAAACCAAGTTTGATCTACTTTATGCGCTAAAGTGAAAAAAAACGCTTAAAAAGCCCTTACAATAGCAACTTAACACGTAATTTCTAGTATATGACTATGATTTAGATTTCTATCCACTTCAACACAACAAAATATACCAAATAGTGGTGTTTGCCAAGTTTCGTGCAAAACAAACCAAGTTTGAGCTACTTTAGGCGCAAAAGTGCCAAAAACGCTTTAAAAACCCTTAAAATCGCAACTTAACACGTAATTTCTAGTATATGACTATGATTTACAATTCTAACAACTTAAACACGATAATATTTACCAAATAGTGTTGTGTGCCAAGTTTCGTGCAAAACAAACCAAGTTTGATCTACTTAATGCGCAAAAGTGCAAAAAACGCTTAAAAAACCCTTAAAATCGCAACTTAACACATAATTTCTAGTATATGACTATGATTTACAATTCTAACCACTTCAACACAACAAAATATACCAAATAGTGGTGTTTGCCAAGTTTCGTGCAAAACAAACCAAGTTTGAGCTACTTTAGGCGCAAAAGTGTCAAAAACGAATAAAAAACCTAAAATCGCAACTTAACACGTAATTTCTAGTGTATAGCTATGATTTACGATTCTAACAGCATCAACACAATAATATATACCAAATAGTGTTGTGCTCCATGTTTCGTGCAAAACAAACCAAGTTTGAGCTACTTTATGCGCAAAAGTGCCTTAAACGCTTAAAAACCCTTAAAATCGCAACCTAACACGTGATGTCTAGCATATGACTATGATTTAAAATTCTAACAACTTCAACACAATAATATACAGCAAATTTTTTTTTGTGCCATGTTTCGTGCAAAACAAACCAGGTTTGAGCTACTTTATGCGCAAAAGTGCCAAAAACGTTTAAACAACCCTTAAAATCGCAACTTAACACGTAATTTCTGGTATATGACTATGATTTACAATTCTAACAACTTAAACACGATAATATTTACCAAATACTGTTGTGTGCCAAGTTTGGTGCAAAACAAACCAAGTTTGATCTACTTTATGCGCTAAAGTGAAAAAAACGCTTAAAAAGCCCTTACAATAGCAACTTAACACGTAATTTCTAGTATATGACTATGATTTAGATTTCTATCCACTTCAACACAACAAAATATACCAAATAGTGGTGTTTGCCAAGTTTCGTGCAAAACAAACCAAGTTTGAGCTACTTTAGGCGCAAAAGTGCCAAAAACGCTTTAAAAACCCTTAAAATCGCAACGTAACACGTAATTTCTAGTATATGACTATGATTTACAATTCTAACAACTTAAACACGATAATATTTACCAAATAGTGTTGTGTGCCAAGTTTCGTGCAAAACAAACCAAGTTTGATCTACTTAATGCGCAAAAGTGCAAAAAAACGCTTAAAAAACCCTTAAAATCGCAACTTAACACATAATTTCTAGTATATGACTATGATTTACAATTCTAACCACTTCAACACAACAAAATATACCAAATAGTGGTGTTTGCCAAGTTTCGTGCAAAACAAACCAAGTTTGAGCTACTTTAGGCGCAAAAGTGTCAAAAAACGAATAAAAAACCTAAAATCGCAACTTAACACGTAATTTCTAGTGTATAGCTATGATTTACGATTCTAACAGCATCAACACAATAATATATACCAAATAGTGTTGTGCTCCATGTTTCGTGCAAAACAAACCAAGTTTGAGCTACTTTATGCGCAAAAGTGCCTTAAACGCTTAAAAACCCTTAAAATCGCAACCTAACACGTGATGTCTAGCATATGACTATGATTTAAAATTCTAACAACTTCAACACAATAATATACAGCAAATTTTTTTTTGTGCCATGTTTCGTGCAAAACAAACCAGGTTTGAGCTACTTTATGCGCAAAAGTGCCAAAAACGTTTAAACAACCCTTAAAATCGCAACTTAACACGTAATTTCTGGTATATGACTATGATTTACAATTCTAACAACTTAAACACGATAATATTTACCAAATACTGTTGTGTGCCAAGTTTGGTGCAAAACAAACCAAGTTTGATCTACTTTATGCGCTAAAGTGAAAAAAACGCTTAAAAAGCCCTTACAATAGCAACTTAACACGTAATTTCTAGTATATGACTATGATTTAGATTTCTATCCACTTCAACACAACAAAATATACCAAATAGTGGTGTTTGCCAAGTTTCGTGCAAAACAAACCAAGTTTGAGCTACTTTAGGCGCAAAAGTGCCAAAAACGCTTTAAAAACCCTTAAAATCGCAACTTAACACGTAATTTCTAGTATATGACTATGATTTACAATTCTAACAACTTAAACACGATAATATTTACCAAATAGTGTTGTGTGCCAAGTTTCGTGCAAAACAAACCAAGTTTGATCTACTTAATGCGCAAAAGTGCAAAAAACGCTTAAAAAACCCTTAAAATCGCAACTTAACACATAATTTCTAGTATATGACTATGATTTACAATTCTAACCACTTCAACACAACAAAATATACCAAATAGTGGTGTTTGCCAAGTTTCGTGCAAAACAAACCAAGTTTGAGCTACTTTAGGCGCAAAAGTGTCAAAAACGAATAAAAAACCTAAAATCGCAACTTAACACGTAATTTCTAGTGTATAGCTATGATTTACGATTCTAACAGCATCAACACAATAATATATACCAAATAGTGTTGTGCTCCATGTTTCGTGCAAAACAAACCAAGTTTGAGCTACTTTATGCGCAAAAGTGCCTTAAACGCTTAAAAACCCTTAAAATCGCAACCTAACACGTGATGTCTAGCATATGACTATGATTTAAAATTCTAACAACTTCAACACAATAATATACAGCAAATTTTTTTTTGTGCCATGTTTCGTGCAAAACAAACCAGGTTTGAGCTACTTTATGCGCAAAAGTGCCAAAAACGTTTAAACAACCCTTAAAATCGCAACTTAACACGTAATTTCTGGTATATGACTATGATTTACAATTCTAACAACTTAAACACGATAATATTTACCAAATACTGTTGTGTGCCAAGTTTGGTGCAAAACAAACCAAGTTTGATCTACTTTATGCGCTAAAGTGAAAAAAACGCTTAAAAAGCCCTTACAATAGCAACTTAACACGTAATTTCTAGTATATGACTATGATTTAGATTTCTATCCACTTCAACACAACAAAATATACCAAATAGTGGTGTTTGCCAAGTTTCGTGCAAAACAAACCAAGTTTGAGCTACTTTAGGCGCAAAAGTGCCAAAAACGCTTTAAAAACCCTTAAAATCGCAACGTAACACGTAATTTCTAGTATATGACTATGATTTACAATTCTAACAACTTAAACACGATAATATTTACCAAATAGTGTTGTGTGCCAAGTTTCGTGCAAAACAAACCAAGTTTGATCTACTTAATGCGCAAAAGTGCAAAAAACGCTTAAAAAACCCTTAAAATCGCAACTTAACACATAATTTCTAGTATATGACTATGATTTACAATTCTAACCACTTCAACACAACAAAATATACCAAATAGTGGTGTTTGCCAAGTTTCGTGCAAAACAAACCAAGTTTGAGCTACTTTAGGCGCAAAAGTGTCAAAAACGAATAAAAAACCTAAAATCGCAACTTAACACGTAATTTCTAGTGTATAGCTATGATTTACGATTCTAACAGCATCAACACAATAATATATACCAAATAGTGTTGTGCTCCATGTTTCGTGCAAAACAAACCAAGTTTGAGCTACTTTATGCGCAAAAGTGCCTTAAACGCTGAAAAAACCTTAAAATCGCAACCTAACACGTGATGTCTAGCATATGACTATGATTTAAAATTCTAACAACTTCAAAACAATAATATACAACAAATTTTTTTTTGTGCCATGTTTCGTGCAAAACAAACCAGGTTTGAGCTACTTTATGCGCAAAAGTGCCAAAAACGTTTAAACAACCCTTAAAATCGCAACTTAACACGTAATTTCTGGTATATGACTATGATTTACAATTCTAACAACTTAAACACGATAATATTTACCAAATACTGTTGTGTGCCAAGTTTGGTGCAAAACAAACCAAGTTTGATCTACTTTATGCGCTAAAGTGAAAAAAACGCTTAAAAAGCCCTTACAATAGCAACTTAACACGTAATTTCTAGTATATGACTATGATTTAGATTTCTATCCACTTCAACACAACAAAATATACCAAATAGTGGTGTTTGCCAAGTTTCGTGCAAAACAAACCAAGTTTGAGCTACTTTAGGCGCAAAAGTGCCAAAAACGCTTTAAAAACCCTTAAAATCGCAACTTAACACGTAATTTCTAGTATATGACTATGATTTACAATTCTAACAACTTAAACACGATAATATTTACCAAATAGTGTTGTGTGCCAAGTTTCGTGCAAAACAAACCAAGTTTGATCTACTTAATGCGCAAAAGTGCAAAAAACGCTTAAAAAACCCTTAAAATCGCAACTTAACACATAATTTCTAGTATATGACTATGATTTACAATTCTAACCACTTCAACACAACAAAATATACCAAATAGTGGTGTTTGCCAAGTTTCGTGCAAAACAAACCAAGTTTGAGCTACTTTAGGCGCAAAAGTGTCAAAAACGAATAAAAAACCTAAAATCGCAACTTAACACGTAATTTCTAGTGTATAGCTATGATTTACGATTCTAACAGCATCAACACAATAATATATACCAAATAGTGTTGTGCTCCATGTTTCGTGCAAAACAAACCAAGTTTACTTTATGCGCAAAAGTGCCTTAAACGCTTAAAAACCCTTAAAATCGCAACCTAACACGTGATGTCTAGCATATGACTATGATTTAAAATTCTAACAACTTCAACACAATAATATACAGCAAATTTTTTTTTGTGCCATGTTTCGTGCAAAACAAACCAGGTTTGAGCTACTTTATGCGCAAAAGTGCCAAAAACGTTTAAACAACCCTTAAAATCGCAACTTAACACGTAATTTCTGGTATATGACTATGATTTACAATTCTAACAACTTAAACACGATAATATTTACCAAATATTGTTGTGTGCCAAGTTTGGTGCAAAACAAACCAAGTTTGATCTACTTTATGCGCTAAAGTGAAAAAAACGCTTAAAAAGCCCTTACAATAGCAACTTAACACGTAATTTCTAGTATATGACTATGATTTAGATTTCTATCCACTTCAACACAACAAAATATACCAAATAGTGGTGTTTGCCAAGTTTCGTGCAAAACAAACCAAGTTTGAGCTACTTTAGGCGCAAAAGTGCCAAAAACGCTTTAAAAACCCTTAAAATCGCAACGTAACACGTAATTTCTAGTATATGACTATGATTTACAATTCTAACAACTTAAACACGATAATATTTACCAAATAGTGTTGTGTGCCAAGTTTCGTGCAAAACAAACCAAGTTTGATCTACTTAATGCGCAAAAGTGCAAAAAACGCTTAAAAAACCCTTAAAATCGCAACTTAACACATAATTTCTAGTATATGACTATGATTTACAATTCTAACCACTTCAACACAACAAAATATACCAAATAGTGGTGTTTGCCAAGTTTCGTGCAAAACAAACCAAGTTTGAGCTACTTTAGGCGCAAAAGTGCCAAAAACGCTTTAAAAACCCTTAAAATCGCAACTTAACACGTAATTTCTAGTATATGACTATGATTTACAATTCTAACAACTTAAACACGATAATATTTACCAAATAGTGTTGTGTGCCAAGTTTCGTGCAAAACAAACCAAGTTTGATCTACTTAATGCGCAAAAGTGTAAAAAAACGCTTAAAAAACCCTTAAAATCGCAACTTAACACATAATTTCTAGTATATGACTATGATTTACAATTCTAACCACTTCAACACAACAAAATATACCAAATAGTGGTGTTTGCCAAGTTTCGTGCAAAACAAACCAAGTTTGAGCTACTTTAGGCGCAAAAGTGTCAAAAACGAATAAAAAACCTAAAATCGCAACTTAACACGTAATTTCTAGTGTATAGCTATGATTTACGATTCTAACAGCATCAACACAATAATATATACCAAATAGTGTTGTGCTCCATGTTTCGTGCAAAACAAACCAAGTTTGAGCTACTTTATGCGCAAAAGTGCCTTAAACGCTTAAAAACCCTTAAAATCGCAACCTAACACGTGATGTCTAGCATATGACTATGATTTAAAATTCTAACAACTTCAACACAATAATATACAGCAAATTTTTTTTTGTGCCATGTTTCGTGCAAAACAAACCAGGTTTGAGCTACTTTATGCGCAAAAGTGCCAAAAACGTTTAAACAACCCTTAAAATCGCAACTTAACACGTAATTTCTGGTATATGACTATGATTTACAATTCTAACAACTTAAACACGATAATATTTACCAAATACTGTTGTGTGCCAAGTTTGGTGCAAAACAAACCAAGTTTGATCTACTTTATGCGCTAAAGTGAAAAAAAACGCTTAAAAAGCCCTTACAATAGCAACTTAACACGTAATTTCTAGTATATGACTATGATTTAGATTTCTATCCACTTCAACACAACAAAATATACCAAATAGTGGTGTTTGCCAAGTTTCGTGCAAAACAAACCAAGTTTGAGCTACTTTAGGCGCAAAAGTGCCAAAAACGCTTTAAAAACCCTTAAAATCGCAACGTAACACGTAATTTCTAGTATATGACTATGATTTACAATTCTAACAACTTAAACACGATAATATTTACCAAATAGTGTTGTGTGCCAAGTTTCGTGCAAAACAAACCAAGTTTGATCTACTTAATGCGCAAAAGTGCAAAAAACGCTTAAAAAACCCTTAAAATCGCAACTTAACACATAATTTCTAGTATATGACTATGATTTACAATTCTAACCACTTCAACACAACAAAATATACCAAATAGTGGTGTTTGCCAAGTTTCGTGCAAAACAAACCAAGTTTGAGCTACTTTAGGCGCAAAAGTGTCAAAAACGAATAAAAAACCTAAAATCGCAACTTAACACGTAATTTCTAGTGTATAGCTATGATTTACGATTCTAACAGCATCAACACAATAATATATACCAAATAGTGTTGTGCTCCATGTTTCGTGCAAAACAAACCAAGTTTGAGCTACTTTATGCGCAAAAGTGCCTTAAACGCTTAAAAACCCTTAAAATCGCAACCTAACACGTGATGTCTAGCATATGACTATGATTTGAAATTCTAACAACTTCAACACAATAATATATAGCAAATTTTTTTTTGTGCCATGTTTCGTGCAAAACAAACCAGGTTTGAGCTACTTTATGCGCAAAAGTGCCAAAAACGTTTAACCAACCCTTAAAATCGCAACTTAACACGTAATTTCTGATATATGACTATGATTTACAATTCTAACAACTTAAACACGATAATATTTACCAAATAGTGTTGTGTGCCAAGTTTCGTGCAAAACAAACCAACTTTGATCTACTTAATGCGCAAAAGTGCAAAAAACGCATAAAAAACCCTTAAAATCGCAACTTAACACATAATTTCTAGTATATGACTATGATTTACAATTCTAACCACTTCAACACAACAAAATATACCAAATAGTGGTGTTTGCCAAGTTTCGTGCAAAACAAACCAAGTTTGAGCTACTTTAGGCGCAAAAGTGTCAAAAACGAATAAAAAACCTAAAATCGCAACTTAACACGTAATTTCTAGTGTATAGCTATGATTTACGATTCTAACAGCATCAACACAATAATATATACCAAATAGTGTTGTGCTCCATGTTTCGTGCAAAACAAACCAAGTTTGAGCTACTTTATGCGCAAAAGTGCCTTAAACGCTTAAAAACCCTTAAAATCGCAACCTAACACGTGATGTCTAGCATATGACTATGATTTGAAATTCTAACAACTTCAACACAATAATATACAGCAAATTTTTTTTTGTGCCATGTTTCGTGCAAAACAAACCAGGTTTGAGCTACTTTATGCGCAAAAGTGCCAAAAACATTTAAACAACCCTTAAAATCGCAACTTAACACGTAATTTTTGGTATATGACTATGATTTACAATTCTAACAACTTAAACACGATAATATTTACCAAATACTGTTGTGTGCCAAGTTTGGTGCAAAACAAACCAAGTTTGATCTACTTTATGCGCTAAAGTGAAAAAAACGCTTAAAAAGCCCTTACAATAGCAACTTAACACGTAATTTCTAGTATACCAAATATACCAAATAGTGGTGTTTGCCAAGTTTCGTGCAAAACAAACCAAGTTTGAGCTACTTTAGGCGCAAAAGTGCCAAAAACGCTTTAAAAAACCCTTAAAATCGCAACGTAACACGTAATTTCTAGTATATGACTATGATTTACAATTCTAACAACTTAAACACGATAATATTTACCAAATAGTGTTGTGTGCCAAGTTTCGTGCAAAACAAACCAAGTTTGATCTACTTAATGCGCAAAAGTGCAAAAAACGCTTAAAAAACCCTTAAAATCGCAACTTAACACATAATTTCTAGTATATGACTATGATTTACAATTCTAACCACTTCAACACAACAAAATATACCAAATAGTGGTGTTTGCCAAGTTTCGTGCAAAACAAACCAAGTTTGAGCTACTTTAGGCGCAAAAGTGTCAAAAACGAATAAAAAACCTAAAATCGCAACTTAACACGTAATTTCTAGTGTATAGCTATGATTTACGATTCTAACAGCATCAACACAATAATATATACCAAATAGTGTTGTGCTCCATGTTTCGTGCAAAACAAACCAAGTTTACTTTATGCGCAAAAGTGCCTTAAACGCTTAAAAACCCTTAAAATCGCAACCTAACACGTGATGTCTAGCATATGACTATGATTTAAAATTCTAACAACTTCAACACAATAATATACAGCAAATTTTTTTTTGTGCCATGTTTCGTGCAAAACAAACCAGGTTTGAGCTACTTTATGCGCAAAAGTGCCAAAAACGTTTAAACAACCCTTAAAATCGCAACTTAACACGTAATTTCTGGTATATGACTATGATTTACAATTCTAACAACTTAAACACGATAATATTTACCAAATATTGTTGTGTGCCAAGTTTGGTGCAAAACAAACCAAGTTTGATCTACTTTATGCGCTAAAGTGAAAAAAACGCTTAAAAAGCCCTTACAATAGCAACTTAACACGTAATTTCTAGTATATGACTATGATTTAGATTTCTATCCACTTCAACACAACAAAATATACCAAATAGTGGTGTTTGCCAAGTTTCGTGCAAAACAAACCAAGTTTGAGCTACTTTAGGCGCAAAAGTGCCAAAAACGCTTTAAAAACCCTTAAAATCGCAACGTAACACGTAATTTCTAGTATATGACTATGATTTACAATTCTAACAACTTAAACACGATAATATTTACCAAATAGTGTTGTGTGCCAAGTTTCGTGCAAAACAAACCAAGTTTGATCTACTTAATGCGCAAAAGTGCAAAAAACGCTTAAAAAACCCTTAAAATCGCAACTTAACACATAATTTCTAGTATATGACTATGATTTACAATTCTAACCACTTCAACACAACAAAATATACCAAATAGTGGTGTTTGCCAAGTTTCGTGCAAAACAAACCAAGTTTGAGCTACTTTAGGCGCAAAAGTGCCAAAAACGCTTTAAAAACCCTTAAAATCGCAACTTAACACGTAATTTCTAGTATATGACTATGATTTACAATTCTAACAACTTAAACACGATAATATTTACCAAATAGTGTTGTGTGCCAAGTTTCGTGCAAAACAAACCAAGTTTGATCTACTTAATGCGCAAAAGTGTAAAAAACGCTTAAAAAACCCTTAAAATCGCAACTTAACACATAATTTCTAGTATATGACTATGATTTACAATTCTAACCACTTCAACACAACAAAATATACCAAATAGTGGTGTTTGCCAAGTTTCGTGCAAAACAAACCAAGTTTGAGCTACTTTAGGCGCAAAAGTGTCAAAAACGAATAAAAAACCTAAAATCGCAACTTAACACGTAATTTCTAGTGTATAGCTATGATTTACGATTCTAACAGCATCAACACAATAATATATACCAAATAGTGTTGTGCTCCATGTTTCGTGCAAAACAAACCAAGTTTGAGCTACTTTATGCGCAAAAGTGCCTTAAACGCTTAAAAACCCTTAAAATCGCAACCTAACACGTGATGTCTAGCATATGACTATGATTTAAAATTCTAACAACTTCAACACAATAATATACAGCAAATTTTTTTTTGTGCCATGTTTCGTGCAAAACAAACCAGGTTTGAGCTACTTTATGCGCAAAAGTGCCAAAAACGTTTAAACAACCCTTAAAATCGCAACTTAACACGTAATTTCTGGTATATGACTATGATTTACAATTCTAACAACTTAAACACGATAATATTTACCAAATACTGTTGTGTGCCAAGTTTGGTGCAAAACAAACCAAGTTTGATCTACTTTATGCGCTAAAGTGAAAAAAACGCTTAAAAAGCCCTTACAATAGCAACTTAACACGTAATTTCTAGTATATGACTATGATTTAGATTTCTATCCACTTCAACACAACAAAATATACCAAATAGTGGTGTTTGCCAAGTTTCGTGCAAAACAAACCAAGTTTGAGCTACTTTAGGCGCAAAAGTGCCAAAAACGCTTTAAAAACCCTTAAAATCGCAACGTAACACGTAATTTCTAGTATATGACTATGATTTACAATTCTAACAACTTAAACACGATAATATTTACCAAATAGTGTTGTGTGCCAAGTTTCGTGCAAAACAAACCAAGTTTGATCTACTTAATGCGCAAAAGTGCAAAAAACGCTTAAAAAACCCTTAAAATCGCAACTTAACACATAATTTCTAGTATATGACTATGATTTACAATTCTAACCACTTCAACACAACAAAATATACCAAATAGTGGTGTTTGCCAAGTTTCGTGCAAAACAAACCAAGTTTGAGCTACTTTAGGCGCAAAAGTGTCAAAAACGAATAAAAAACCTAAAATCGCAACTTAACACGTAATTTCTAGTGTATAGCTATGATTTACGATTCTAACAGCATCAACACAATAATATATACCAAATAGTGTTGTGCTCCATGTTTCGTGCAAAACAAACCAAGTTTGAGCTACTTTATGCGCAAAAGTGCCTTAAACGCTTAAAAACCCTTAAAATCGCAACCTAACACGTGATGTCTAGCATATGACTATGATTTGAAATTCTAACAACTTCAACACAATAATATATAGCAAATTTTTTTTTGTGCCATGTTTCGTGCAAAACAAACCAGGTTTGAGCTACTTTATGCGCAAAAGTGCCAAAAACGTTTAACCAACCCTTAAAATCGCAACTTAACACGTAATTTCTGATATATGACTATGATTTACAATTCTAACAACTTAAACACGATAATATTTACCAAATAGTGTTGTGTGCCAAGTTTCGTGCAAAACAAACCAACTTTGATCTACTTAATGCGCAAAAGTGCAAAAAACGCATAAAAAACCCTTAAAATCGCAACTTAACACATAATTTCTAGTATATGACTATGATTTACAATTCTAACCACTTCAACACAACAAAATATACCAAATAGTGGTGTTTGCCAAGTTTCGTGCAAAACAAACCAAGTTTGAGCTACTTTAGGCGCAAAAGTGTCAAAAACGAATAAAAAACCTAAAATCGCAACTTAACACGTAATTTCTAGTATATGACTATGATTTAGATTTCTATCCACTTCAACACAACAAAATATACCAAATAGTGGTGTTTGCCAAGTTTCGTGCAAAACAAACCAAGTTTGAGCTACTTTAGGCGCAAAAGTGCCAAAAACGCTTTAAAAACCCTTAAAATCGCAACGTAACACGTAATTTCTAGTATATGACTATGATTTACAATTCTAACAACTTAAACACGATAATATTTACCAAATAGTGTTGTGTGCCAAGTTTCGTGCAAAACAAACCAAGTTTGATCTACTTAATGCGCAAAAGTGCAAAAAACGCTTAAAAAACCCTTAAAATCGCAACTTAACACATAATTTCTAGTATATGACTATGATTTACAATTCTAACCACTTCAACACAACAAAATATACCAAATAGTGGTGTTTGCCAAGTTTCGTGCAAAACAAACCAAGTTTGAGCTACTTTAGGCGCAAAAGTGCCAAAAACGCTTTAAAAACCCTTAAAATCGCAACTTAACACGTAATTTCTAGTATATGACTATGATTTACAATTCTAACAACTTAAACACGATAATATTTACCAAATAGTGTTGTGTGCCAAGTTTCGTGCAAAACAAACCAAGTTTGATCTACTTAATGCGCAAAAGTGCAAAAAACGCTTAAAAAACCCTTAAAATCGCAACTTAACACATAATTTCTAGTATATGACTATGATTTACAATTCTAACCACTTCAACACAACAAAATATACCAAATAGTGGTGTTTGCCAAGTTTCGTGCAAAACAAACCAAGTTTGAGCTACTTTAGGCGCAAAAGTGTCAAAAACGAATAAAAAACCTAAAATCGCAACTTAACACGTAATTTCTAGTGTATAGCTATGATTTACGATTCTAACAGCATCAACACAATAATATATACCAAATAGTGTTGTGCTCCATGTTTCGTGCAAAACAAACCAAGTTTGAGCTACTTTATGCGCAAAAGTGCCTTAAACGCTTAAAAACCCTTAAAATCGCAACCTAACACGTGATGTCTAGCATATGACTATGATTTAAAATTCTAACAACTTCAACACAATAATATACAGCAAATTTTTTTTTGTGCCATGTTTCGTGCAAAACAAACCAGGTTTGAGCTACTTTATGCGCAAAAGTGCCAAAAACGTTTAAACAACCCTTAAAATCGCAACTTAACACGTAATTTCTGGTATATGACTATGATTTACAATTCTAACAACTTAAACACGATAATATTTACCAAATACTGTTGTGTGCCAAGTTTGGTGCAAAACAAACCAAGTTTGATCTACTTTATGCGCTAAA
Source organism: Amaranthus tricolor (assembly GCF_026212465.1). Lineage (NCBI taxonomy): Eukaryota > Viridiplantae > Streptophyta > Magnoliopsida > Caryophyllales > Amaranthaceae > Amaranthus > Amaranthus tricolor. Next base: position 14,272,969 of record NC_080055.1, read on the forward strand.
GTGAAAAAAAACGCTTAAAAAGCCCTTACAATAGCAACTTAACACGTAATTTCTAGTATATGACTATGATTTAGATTTCTATCCACTTCAACACAACAAAATATACCAAATAGTGGTGTTTGCCAAGTTTCGTGCAAAACAAACCAAGTTTGAGCTACTTTAGGCGCAAAAGTGCCAAAAACGCTTTAAAAACCCTTAAAATCGCAACGTAACACGTAATTTCTAGTATATGACTATGATTTACAATTCTAACAACTTAAACACGATAATATTTACCAAATAGTGTTGTGTGCCAAGTTTCGTGCAAAACAAACCAAGTTTGATCTACTTAATGCGCAAAAGTGCAAAAAACGCTTAAAAAACCCTTAAAATCGCAACTTAACACATAATTTCTAGTATATGACTATGATTTACAATTCTAACCACTTCAACACAACAAAATATACCAAATAGTGGTGTTTGCCAAGTTTCGTGCAAAACAAACCAAGTTTGAGCTACTTTAGGCGCAAAAGTGTCAAAAACGAATAAAAAACCTAAAATCGCAACTTAACACGTAATTTCTAGTGTATAGCTATGATTTACGATTCTAACAGCATCAACACAATAATATATACCAAATAGTGTTGTGCTCCATGTTTCGTGCAAAACAAACCAAGTTTGAGCTACTTTATGCGCAAAAGTGCCTTAAACGCTTAAAAACCCTTAAAATCGCAACCTAACACGTGATGTCTAGCATATGACTATGATTTGAAATTCTAACAACTTCAACACAATAATATATAGCAAATTTTTTTTTGTGCCATGTTTCGTGCAAAACAAACCAGGTTTGAGCTACTTTATGCGCAAAAGTGCCAAAAACGTTTAAACAACCCTTAAAATCGCAACTTAACACGTAATTTCTGATATATGACTATGATTTACAATTCTAACAACTTAAACACGATAATATTTACCATATAGTGTTGTGTGCCAAGTTTCGTGCAAAACAAACCAAGTTTGATCTACTTAATGCGCAAAAGTGCAAAAAACGCATAAAAAACCCTTAAAATCGCAACTTAACACATAATTTCTAGTATATGACTATGATTTACAATTCTAACCACTTCAACACAACAAAATATACCAAATAGTGGTGTTTGCCAAGTTTCGTGCAAAACAAACCAAGTTTGAGCTACTTTAGGCGCAAAAGTGTCAAAAACGAATAAAAAACCTAAAATCGCAACTTAACACGTAATTTCTAGTGTATAGCTATGATTTACGATTCTAACAGCATCAACACAATAATATATACCAAATAGTGTTGTGCTCCATGTTTCGTCCAAAACAAACCAAGTTTGAGCTACTTTATGCGCAAAAGTGCCTTAAACGCTTAAAAACCCTTAAAATCGCAACCTAACACGTGATGTCTAGCATATGACTATGATTTGAAATTCTAACAACTTCAACACAATAATATATAGCAAATTTTTTTTTGTGCCATGTTTCGTGCAAAACAAACCAGGTTTGAGCTACTTTATGCGCAAAAGTGCCAAAAACGTTTAAACAACCCTTAAAATCGCAACTTAACACGTAATTTCTGGTATATGACTATGATTTACAATTCCAACAACTTAAACACGATAATATTTACCAAATACTGTTGTGTGCCAAGTTTGGTGCAAAACAAACCAAGTTTGATCTACTTTATGCGCAAAAGTGAAAAAAACGCTTAAAAAGCCCTTACAATAGCAACTTAACACGTAATTTCTAGTATATGACTATGATTTAGATTTCTATCCACTTCAACACAACAAAATATACCAAATAGTGGTGTTTTCCAAGTTTCGTGCAAAACAAACCAAGTTTGAGCTACTTTAGGCGCAAAAGTGCCAAAAATGCTTTAAAAACCCTTAAAATCGCAACTTAACACGTTTCTAGTATATGACTATGATTTACAATTCTAACAACTTAAACACGATAATATTTACCAAATAGTGTTGTGTGCCAAGTTTCGTGCAAAACAAACCAAGTTTGATCTACTTAATGCGCAAAAGTGCAAAAAACGCTTAAAAAACCCTTAAAATCGCAACTTAACACATAATTTCTAGTATATGACTATGATTTACAATTCTAACCACTTAAACACAACAAAATATACCAAATAGTGGTGTTTGCCAAGTTTCGTGCAAAACAAACCAAGTTTGAGCTACTTTAGGCGCAAAAGTGTCAAAAACGAATAAAAAACCTAAAATCGCAACTTAACACGTAATTTCTAGTGTATAGCTATGATTTACAATTCTAACAGCATCAACACAATAATATACACCAAATAATGTTGTGTTCCATGTTTCGTGCAAAACAAACCAAGTTTGAGCTACTTTATGCGCAAAAGTGCCTTAAACGCTTAAAAACCCTTAAAATCGCAACCTAACACGTGATGTCTAGCATATGACTATGATTTAAAATTCTAACAACTTCAACACAATAATATATAGCAAATGTTTTTTTTGTGCCATGTTTCGTGCAAAACAAACCAGGTTTGAGCTACTTTATGCGCAAAAGTGCCAAAAACGTTTAAACAACCCTTAAAATCGCAACTTAACACGTAATTTCTGGTATATGACTATGATTTACAATTCTAACAACTTAAACACGATAATATTTACCAAATACTGTGTGTGTGCCAAGTTTGGTGCAAAACAAACCAAGTTTGATTTACTTTATGCGCTTATAAGTGAAAAAAACGCTTAAAAAGCCCTTACAATAGCAACTTAACACGTAATTTCTAGTATATGACTATGATTTAGATTTCTATCCACTTCAACACAACAAAATATACCAAATAGTGGTGTTTGCCAAGTTTCGTGCAAAACAAACCAAGTTTGAGCTACTTTAGGCGCAAAAGTGCCAAAAACGCTTTAAAAACCCTTAAAATCGCAACTTAACACGTAATTTCTAGTATATGACTATGATTTACAATCCCAACAACTTAAACACGATAATATTTACCAAATAGTGTTGTGTGCCAAGTTTCGTGCAAAACAAACCAAGTTTGATCTACTTAATGCGCAAAAGTGCAAAAAAACGCTTAAAAAACCCTTAAAATCGCAACTTAACACATAATTTCTAGTATATGATTATGATTTACAATTCTAACCACTTAAACACAACAAAATATACCAAATAGTGGTGTTTGCCAAGTTTCGTGCAAAACAAACCAAGTTTGAGCTACTTTAGGCGCAAAAGTGTCAAAAACGAATAAAAAACCTAAAATCGCAACTTAACACGTAATTTCTAGTGTATAGCTATGATTTACAATTCTAACAGCATCAACACAATAATATATACCAAATAATGTTGTGTTCCATGTTTCGTGCAAAACAAACCAAGTTTGAGCTACTTTATGCGCAAAAGTGCCTTAAACGCTTAAAAACCCTTAAAATCGCAACCTAACACGTGATGTCTAGCATATGACTATGATTTAAAATTCTAACAACTTCAACACAATAATATATAGCAAATTTTTTTTTGTGCCATGTTTCGTGCAAAACAAACCAGGTTTGAGCTACTTTATGCGCAAAAGTGCCAAAAACGTTTAAACAACCCTTAAAATCGCAACTTAACACGTAATTTCTGGTATATGACTATGATTTACAATTCTAACAACTTAAACACGATAATATTTACCAAATACTGTTGTGTGCCAAGTTTGGTGCAAAACAAACCAAGTTTGATCTACTTTATGCGCTAAAGTGAAAAAAACGCTTAAAAAGCCCTTACAATAGCAACTTAACACGTAATTTCTAGTATATGACTATGATTTAGATTTCTATCCACTTCAACACAACAAAATATACCAAATAGTGGTGTTTGCCAAGTTTCGTGCAAAACAAACCAAGTTTGAGCTACTTTAGGCGCAAAAGTGCCAAAAACGCTTTAAAAACCCTTAAAATCGCAACTTAACACGTAATTTCTAGTATATGACTATGATTTACAATTCCAACAACTTAAACACGATAATATTTACCAAATAGTGTTGTGTGCCAAGTTTCGTGCAAAACAAACCAAGTTTGATCTACTTAATGCGCAAAAGTGCAAAAAACGCTTAAAAAACCCTTAAAATCGCAACTTAACACATAATTTCTAGTATATGACTATGATTTACAATTCTAACCACTTCAACACAACAAAATATACCAAAGAGTGGTGTTTGCCAAGTTTCGTGCAAAACAAACCAAGTTTGAGCTACTTTAGGCGCAAAAGTGTCAAAAACGAATAAAAAACCTAAAATCGCAACTTAACACGTAATTTCTAGTGTATAGCTATGATTTACAATTCTAACAGCATCAACACAATAATATATACCAAATAGTGTTGTGTTCCATGTTTCGTGCAAAACAAACCAAGTTTGAGCTACTTTATGCGCAAAAGTGCCTTAAACGCTTAAAAACACTTAAAATCGCAACCTAACACGTGATGTCTAGCATATGACTATGATTTAAAATTCTAACAACTTCAACACAATAATATATATCAAATTTTTTTTTTGTGCCATGTTTCGTGCAAAACAAACCAGGTTTGAGCTACTTTATGCGCAAAAGTGCCAAAAACGTTTAAACAACCCTTAAAATCGCAACTTAACACGTAATTTCTGGTATATGACTATGATTTACAATTCTAACAACTTAAACACGATAATATTTACCAAATACTGTTGTGTGCCAAGTTTGGTGCAAAACAAACCAAGTTTGATCTACTTAATGCGCAAAAGTGCAAAAAGCGCTTAAAAAACCCTTAAAATCGCAACTTAACACATAATTTCTAGTATATGACTATGATTTACAATTCTAACCACTTCAACACAACAAAATATACCAAATAGTGGTGTGTGCCCAGTTTCGTGCAAAACAAACCAAGTTTGAGCTACTTTAGGCGCAAAAGTGTCAAAAACGAATAAAAAACCTAAAATCGCAATTTAACACGTAATTTCTAGTGTATAGCTATGATTTACAATTCTAACAGCATCAACACAATAATATATACCAAATAATGTTGTGTTCCATGTTTCGTGCAAAATAAACCAAGTTTGAGCTACTTTATGCGCAAAAGTGCCTTAAACGCTTAAAAACCCTTAAAATCGCAACCTAACACGTGATGTCTAGCATATGACTATGATTTAAAATTCTAACAACTTCAACACAATAATATATAGCAAATTTTTTTTTTGTGCCATGTTTCGTGCAAAACAAACCAAGTTTGAGCTACTTTATGCGCAAAAGTGCCAAAAACGTTTAAACAACCCTTAAAATCGCAACTTAACACGTAATTTCTGGTATATGACTATGATTTACAATTCTAACAACTTAAACATGATAATATTTACCAAATACTGTTGTGTGCCAAGTTTGGTGCAAAACAAACCAAGTTTGATCTACTTTATGCGCTAAAGTGAAAAAAACGCTTAAAAAGCCCTTACAATAGCAACTTAACACGTAATTTCTAGTATATGACTATGATTTAGATTTCTATCCACTTCAACACAACCAAATATACCAAATAGTGGTGTTTGCCAAGTTTCGTGCAAAACAAACCAAGTTTGAGCTACTTTAGGCGCAAAAAGTGCCAAAAACTCTTTAAAAACCCTTAAAATCGCAACTTAACACGTAATTTCTAGTATATGACTATGATTTACAATTCTAACCACTTCAACACAACAAAATATACCAAATATGGTGTTTGCCAAGTTTCGTGCAAAACAAACCAAGTTTGAGCTACTTTAGGCGCAAAAGTGTCAAAAACGAATAAAAAACCTAAAATCGCAACTTAAAACGTAATTTCTAGTGTATAGCTATGATTTACAATTCTAACAGCATCAACACAATAATATATACCAAATAGTGTTGTGTTCCATGTTTCGTGCAAAACAAACCAAGTTTGAGCTACTTTATGCGCAAAAGTGCCTTAAACGCTTAAAAACCCTTAAAATCGCAACTTAACACGTGATGTCTAGCATATGACTATGATTTAAAATTCTAACAACTTCAACACAATAATATATAGCAAATTTTTTTTTTGTGCCATGTTTCGTGCAAAACAAACCAGGTTTGAGCAACTTTATGCGCAAAAGTGCCAAAAACGTTTAAACAACCCTTAAAATCGCAACTTAACACGTAATTTCTGGTATATGACTATGATTTACAATTCTAACAACTTAAACACGATAATATTTACCAAATACTGTTGTGTGCCAAGTTTGGTGCAAAACAAACCAAGTTTGATGTACTTTATGCGCTAAAGTGAAAAAAACGCTTAAAAAGCCCTTACAATAGCAACTTAACACGTAATTTCTAGTATATGACTATGATTTAGATTTCTATCAACTTCAACACAACAAAATATACCAAATAGTGGTGTTTGCCATGTTTCGTGCAAAACAAACCAAGTTTGAGCTACTTTAGGCGCAAAAGTGCCAAAAACACTTTAAAAACCCTTAAAATCGCAACTTAAAACGTAATTTCTAGTATATGACTATGATTTACAATTCTAACAACTTAAACACGATAATATTTACCAAATAGTGTTGTGTGCCAAGTTTCGTGCAAAACAAACCAAGTTTGATCTACTTAATGCGCAAAAGTGCAAAAAACGCTTAAAAAACCCTTAAAATCGCAACTTAACACATAATTTCTAGTATATGACTATGATTTAAAATTCTAACCACTTCAACACAATAAATATACCAAATAGTGGTGTTTGCCAAGTTTCGTGCAAAACAAACCAAGTTTGAGCTACTTTAGGCGCAAAAGTGTCAAAAACGAATAAAAAACCTCAAATCGCAACTTAACACGTAATTTCTAGTGTATAGCTATGATTTACAATTCTAACAGCATCAACACAATAATATATACCAAATAGTGTTGTGTTCCATGTTTCGTGCAAAACAAACCAAGTTTGAGCTACTTTATGCGCAAAAGTGCCTTAAACGCTTAAAAACCTTTAAAATCGCAACCTAACACGTGATGTCTAGCATATGACTATGATTTAAAATTCTAACAACTTCAACACAATAATATATAGCAAATTTTTTTTTTGTGCCATGTTTCGTGCAAAACAAACCAGGTTTGAGCTACTTTATGCGCAAAAGTGCCAAAAACGTTTAAACAACCCTTAAAATCGCAACTTAACACGTAATTTCTGGTATATGACTATGATTTACAATTCTAACAACTTAAACACGATAATATTTACCAAATACTGTTGTGTGCCAAGTTTGGTGCAAAACAAACCAAGTTTGATCTACTTTATGCGCTAAAGTGAAAAAAACGCTTAAAAAGCCCTTACAATAGCAACTTAACACGTAATTTCTAGTATATGACTATGATTTAGATTTCTATCCACTTCAGCACAACAAAATATACCAAATAGTGGTGTTTGCCAAGTTTCGTGCAAAACAAACCAAGTTTGAGCTACTTTAGGCGCAAAAGTGCCAAAAACGCTTTAAAAACCCTTAAAATCGCAACTTAACACGTAATTTCTAGTATATGACTATGATTTACAATTCTAACAACTTAAACACGATAATATTTACCAAATAGTGTTGTGTGCCAAGTTTCGTGCAAAACAAACCAAGTTTGATCTACTTAATGCGCAAAAGTGCAAAAAACGCTTAAAAAACCCTTAAAATCGCAACTTAACACATAATTTCTAGTATATGACTATGATTTACAATTCTAACCACTTCAACACAACAAAATATACCAAATAGTGGTGTTTGCCCAGTTTCGTGCAAAACAAACCAAGTTCTACTTTAGGCGCAAAAGTGTCAAAAACGAATAAAAAACCTAAAATCGCAACTTAACACGTAATTTCTAGTGTATAGCTATGATTTACAATTCTAACAGCATCAACACAATAATATATACCAAATAGTGTTGTGTTCCATGTTTCGTGCAAAATAAACCAAGTTTGAGCTACTTTATGCGCAAAAGTGCCTTAAACGCTTAAAAACCCTTAAAATCGCAACCTAACACGTGATGTCTAGCATATGACTATGATTTAAAATTCTAACAACTTCAACACAATAATATATAGCAATTTTTTTTTTGTGCCATGTTTCGTGCAAAACAAACCAAGTTTGAGCTACTTTATGCGCAAAAGTGCCAAAAACGTTTAAACAACCCTTAAAATCGCAACTTAACACGTAATTTCTGGTATATGACTATGATTTACAATTCTAACAACTTAAACACGATAATATTTACCAAATACTGTTGTGTGCCAAGTTTGGTGCAAAACAAAACAAGTTTGATCTACTTTATGCGCTAAAGTGAAAAAAACGCTTAAAAAGCCCTTACAATAGCAACTTAACACGTAATTTCTAGTATATGACTATGATTTAGATTTCTATCCACTTCAACACAACAAAATATACCAAATAGTGGTGTTTGCCAAGTTTCGTACAAAACAAACCAAGTTTGAGCTACTTTAGGCGCAAAAGTGCCAAAAACGCTTTAAAAACCCTTAAAATCGCAACTTAACACGTAATTTCTAGTATATGACTATGATTTACAATTCTAACAACTTAAACACGATAATATTTACCAAATAGTGTTGTGTGCCAAGTTTCGTGCAAAACAAACCAAGTTTGATCTACTTAATGCGCAAAAGTGCAAAAAACGCTTAAAAAACCCTTAAAATCGCAACTTAACACATAATTTCTAGTATATGACTATGATTCACAATTCTAACCACTTCAACACAACAAAATATACCAAATAGTGGTGTTTGCCAAGTTTCGTGCAAAACAAACCAAGTTTGAGCTACTTTAGGCGCAAAAGTGTCAAAAACGAATAAAACACCTAAAATCGCAACTTAACACGTAATTTCTAGTGTATAGCTATGATTTACAATTCTAACACCATCAACACAATAATATATACCAAATAGTGTTGTCTTCCATGTTTCGTGCAAAACAAACCAAGTTTGAGCTACATTATGCGCAAAAGTGCCTTAAACGCTTAAAAACCCTTAAAATCGCAACCTAACACGTGATGTCAAGCATATGGCTATGATTTAAAATTCTAACAACTTCAACACAATAATATATAGCAAATTTTTTTTTTGTGCCATGTTTCGTGCAAAACAAACCAGGTTTGAGCTACTTTATGCGCAAAAGTGCCAAAAACGTTTAAACAACCCTTAAAATCGCAACTTAACACGTAATTTCTGGTATATGACTATGATTTGCGATTCTAACAACTTAAACACGATAATATTTACCAAATACTGTTGTGTGCCAAGTTTGGTGCAAAACAAACCAAGTTTGATCTACTTTATGCGCTAAAGTGAAAAAAACGCTTAAAAAACCCTTACAATAGCAACTTAACACGTAATTTCTAGTATATGACTATGATTTAGATTTCTATCCACTTCAACACAACAAAATATACCAAATAGTGGTGTTTGCCAAGTTTCGTACAAAACAAACCAAGTTTGAGCTACTTTAGGCGCAAAAGTGCCAAAAACGCTTTAAAAACCCTTAAAATCGCAACTTAACACGTAATTTCTAGTATATGACTATGATTTACAATTCTAACAACTTAAACACGATAATATTTACCAAATAGTGTTGTGTGCCAAGTTTCGTGCAAAACAAACCAAGTTTGATCTACTTAATGCGCAAAAGTGCAAAAAACGCTTAAAAAACCCTTAAAATCGCAACTTAACACATAATTTCTAGTATATGACTATGATTTACAATTCTAACCACTTCAACTCAACAAAATATACCAAATAGTGGTGTTTGCCAAGTTTCGTGCAAAACAAACCAAGTTTCATGTTGTGTGCCATGTTTCGTGCAAAACAAACCAAGTTTGATCTACTTTAGGCGCAAAAGTGTCAAAAACGAATAAAAAACCTCAAATCGCAACTTAACACGTAATTTCTAGTGTATAGCTATGATTTACAATTCTAACAGCATCAACACAATAATATATACCAAATAGTGTTGTGTTCCATGTTTCGTGCAAAACAAACCAAGTTTGAGCTACTTTATGCGCAAAAGTGCCTTAAACGCTTAAAACCCTTAAAATCGCAACCTAACACGTGATGTCTAGCATATGACTATGATTTAAAAATCTAACAACTTCAACACAATAATATATACCAATTTTTTTTTGTGCCATGTTTCGCGCAAAACAAACCAGGTTTGAGCTACTTTATGCGCAAAAGTGCCAAAAACGCTTAAAAAACCCATAAAATCGCAACTTAACACGTAATTTCTGGTATATGACTATGATTTACAATTCTAACAACTTAAACACGATAATATTTACCAAAAACTGTTGTGTGCCATGTTTCGTGCAAAACAAACCAAGTTTGATCTACTTTATGCGCAAAAGTGCAAAAAACGCTTAAAAAATCCTTAAAATCGCAACTTAACACTTAATTTCTAGTATATGACTATGATTTACAATTCTATCCACTTCAACACAACAAAATATACCAAATAGTGGTGTTTGCCAACTTTCGTACAAAACAAACCAAGTTAAATGCTTTAAAAACCCTTAAAATAGCAACTTAACACGTAATTTCTGGTATATGACTATGATTTAAAATTCTAACAACTTAAACACGATAATATTTACCAAATACTGTTGTGTGCCAAGTTTCGTGCAAAACAAACCAAGTTTGATCTATTTTATGCGCAAAAGTGCAAAAAACGCTTAAAAAACCCTTACAATAGGAACTTAACACGTAATTTCTAGTACGTGACTATGATGTACAATTCTAACCACTTCAACACCCCAAAATATACCAAATAGTGGTGTTTGCCAATTTTCGTGCAAAACAACCAAGTTTGAGCTACGTTAGGCGCAAAAGTGCCAAAAACGAATAAAAACCCTTAAAATTGCAACTTAACACGTAATTTCTAGTATATGACTATGATTTAAACTTCTAACCACTTCAACACAATAATATATACCGAAATAGTGTTGTGTGTCATGTTTCGTGCGAAACAAACCAAGTTTGAGCAGCTTTACGCGCAAAAGTGCAAAAATCGCTAAAAAACGCTTAAAATTGCAACTTAACACGTAATTTCTAGTATATGACTATGATTTACAATTCTAACAACTTAAACACGATAATATTTACCAAAGAGTGTTGTGTGACAAGTTTCGTGCAAAACAAACCAAATTTGATCTACTTTATGCGCAAAAGTGCAAAAAACGCTTAAAAAACCCTTAAAATCGCAACTTAACACGTAATTTCTAGTATATGACTATGATTTAAAATTCTAACAACTTCAACACAACGAAATATACCAAATAGTGGTGTTTGCCAAGTGTCGTGCAAAACAAACTAAGTTTGAGCTACTTTAGGCGCAGAAGTGCCAAAAACGCTTTAAAAACCCTTAAAATCGCAACTTAACACGTAATTTCTAGTATATGACTATGATTTACAATTCTATCCACTTCAACACAACAAAATATACCAAATAGTAGTGTTTGCCAAGTTTCGTGCAAAACAAACCAGGTTTGAGCTACTTTTTACGCAAAAGTGCAAAAAACGCTTTAAAAAACCTTTAAAATCACAACTTAACACGTAATTTCTTGTATATGACTATGATTTACAATTCTAACAACTTAAACACGATAATATTTACCAAATAGTGTTGTGGTGCCAAGTTTCGTGCAAAACAAACCAAGTGTGAGCTACTTTATGCGCGAAAGGGAAAAAAACGCTTAAAAAACCCTTACAATAGCAACTTAACACGTAATTTGTAGTATATGACTGTGATTTACAATTCTATCCACTTCAACACAACAAAATATACCAAATAGTGGTGTTTGCCAAGTTTCGTGAAAAACAAACCAAGTTTGAGCTACTTTAGGCGCAAAAGTGCCAAAAAAGCTTTAAAAACCCTTAAAATCGCAACTTAACACGTAATTTCTAGTATATGACTATGATTTACAATTCTAACAACTTAAACACGGATAATATTTACCAAATAGTGTTGTGTGCCAAGTTTCGTGCAAAACAAACCAAGTTTGATCTACTTAATGCGCAAAAGTGCAAAAAAACGCTTAAAAAACCCTTAAAATCGCAACTTAACACATAATTTCTAGTATATGACTATGATTTACAATTCTAACCACTTCAACACAACAAAATATACCAAATAGTGGTGTTTGCCAAGTTTCGTGCAAAACAAACCAAGTTTGAGCTACTTTAGGCGCAAAAGTGTCAAAAACGAATAAAAAACCTAAAATCGCAATTTAACACGTAATTTCTAGTGTATAGCTATGATTTACAATTCTAACAGCATCAACACAATAATATATACCAAATAATGTTGTGTTCCATGTTTCGTGCAAAAT
>NC_080055.1:14285427-14331055 GCF_026212465.1 Amaranthus tricolor
AAACGTTTTTGGCACTTTTGCGCATAAAGTAGCTCAAACCTGGTTTGTTTTGCACGAAACATGGCACAAAAAAAAATTTGTTGTATATTATTGTTTTGAAGTTGTTAGAATTTTAAATCATAGTCATATGCTAGACATCACGTGTTAGGTTGCGATTTTAAGGGTTTTTAAGCGTTTAAGGCACTTTTGCGCATAAAGTAGCTCAAACTTGGTTTGTTTGCACGAAACATGGAGCACAACACTATTTGGTATATATTATTGTGTTGATGCTGTTAGAATCGTAAATCATAGCTATACACTAGAAATTACGTGTTAAGTTGCGATTTTAGGTTTTTTATTCGTTTTTGACACTTTTGCGCCTAAAGTAGCTCAAACTTGGTTTGTTTTGCACGAAACTTGGCAAACACCACTATTTGGTATATTTTGTTGTGTTGAAGTGGTTAGAATTGTAAATCATAGTCATATACTAGAAATTATGTGTTAAGTTGCGATTTTAAGGGTTTTTTAAGCGTTTTTTGCACTTTTGCGCATTAAGTAGATCAAACTTGGGTTTGTTTTGCACGAAACTTGGCACACAACACTATTTGGTAAATATTATCGTGTTTAAGTTGTTAGAATTGTAAATCATAGTCATATACTAGAAATTACGTGTTAAGTTGCGATTTTAAGGGTTTTTAAAGCGTTTTTGGCACTTTTGCGCCTAAAGTAGCTCAAACTTGGTTTGTTTTGCACGAAACTTGGCAAACACCACTATTTGGTATATTTTGTTGTGTTGAAGTGGATAGAAATCTAAATCATAGTCATATACTAGAAATTACGTGTTAAGTTGCTATTGTAAGGGCTTTTTTAAGCGTTTTTTTCACTTTAGCGCATAAAGTAGATCAAACTTGGTTTGTTTTGCACCAAACTTGGCACACAACAGTATTTGGTAAATATTATCGTGTTTAAGTTGTTAGAATTGTAAATCATAGTCATATACCAGAAATTACGTGTTAAGTTGCGATTTTAAGGGTTGTTTAAACGTTTTTTGGCACTTTTGCGCATAAAGTAGCTCAAACCTGGTTTGTTTTGCACGAAACATGGCACAAAAAAAAATTTGCTGTATATTATTGTGTTGAAGTTGTTAGAATTTTAAATCATAGTCATATGCTAGACATCACGTGTTAGGTTGCGATTTTAAGGGTTTTTAAGCGTTTAAGGCACTTTTGCGCATAAAGTAGCTCAAACTTGGTTTGTTTTGCACGAAACATGGAGCACAACACTATTTGGTATATATTATTGTGTTGATGCTGTTAGAATCGTAAATCATAGCTATACACTAGAAATTACGTGTTAAGTTGCGATTTTAGGTTTTTTATTCGTTTTTGACACTTTTGCGCCTAAAGTAGCTCAAACTTGGTTTGTTTTGCACGAAACTTGGCAAACACCACTATTTGGTATATTTTGTTGTGTTGAAGTGGTTAGAATTGTAAATCATAGTCATATACTAGAAATTATGTGTTAAGTGGCGATTTTAAGGGTTTTTTAAGCGTTTTTTGCACTTTTGCGCATTAAGTAGATCAAACTTGGTTTGTTTTGCACGAAACTTGGCACACAACACTATTTGGTAAATATTATCGTGTTTTAAGTTGTTAGAATTGTAAATCATAGTCATATACTAGAAATTACGTGTTAAGTTGCGATTTTAAGGGTTTTTAAAGCGTTTTTGGCACTTTTGCGCCTAAAGTAGCTCAAACTTGGTTTGTTTTGCACGAAACTTGGCAAACACCACTATTTGGTATATTTTGTTGTGTTGAAGTGGATAGAAATCTAAATCATAGTCATATACTAGAAATTACGTGTTAAGTTGCTATTGTAAGGGCTTTTTAAGCGTTTTTTTCACTTTAGCGCATAAAGTAGATCAAACTTGGTTTGTTTTGCACCAAACTTGGCACACAACAGTATTTGGTAAATATTATCGTGTTTAAGTTGTTAGAATTGTAAATCATAGTCATATACCAGAAATTACGTGTTAAGTTGCGATTTTAAGGGTTGTTTAAACGTTTTTGGCACTTTTGCGCATAAAGTAGCTCAAACCTGGTTTGTTTTGCACGAAACATGGCACAAAAAAAAATTTGCTGTATATTATTGTGTTGAAGTTGTTAGAATTTTAAATCATAGTCATATGCTAGACATCACGTGTTAGGTTGCGATTTTAAGGGTTTTTAAGCGTTTAAGGCACTTTTGCGCATAAAGTAGCTCAAACTTGGTTTGTTTTGCACGAAACATGGAGCACAACACTATTTGGTATATATTATTGTGTTGATGCTGTTAGAATCGTAAATCATAGCTATACACTAGAAATTACGTGTTAAGTTGCGATTTTAGGTTTTTTATTCGTTTTTGACACTTTTGCGCCTAAAGTAGCTCAAACTTGGTTTGTTTTGCACGAAACTTGGCAAACACCACTATTTGGTATATTTTGTTGTGTTGAAGTGGTTAGAATTGTAAATCATAGTCATATACTAGAAATTATGTGTTAAGTTGCGATTTTAAGGGTTTTTTAAGCGTTTTTTGCACTTTTGCGCATTAAGTAGATCAAACTTGGTTTGTTTTGCACGAAACTTGGCACACAACACTATTTGGTAAATATTATCGTGTTTAAGTTGTTAGAATTGTAAATCATAGTCATATACTAGAAATTACGTGTTAAGTTGCGATTTTAAGGGTTTTTAAAGCGTTTTTGGCATTTTTGCGCCTAAAGTAGCTCAAACTTGGTTTGTTTTGCACGAAACTTGGCAAACACCACTATTTGGTATATTTTGTTGTGTTGAAGTGGATAGAAATCTAAATCATAGTCATATACTAGAAATTACGTGTTAAGTTGCTATTGTAAGGGCTTTTTAAGCGTTTTTTTCACTTTAGCGCATAAAGTAGATCAAACTTGGTTTGTTTTGCACCAAACTTGGCACACAACAGTATTTGGTAAATATTATCGTGTTTAAGTTGTTAGAATTGTAAATCATAGTCATATACCAGAAATTACGTGTTAAGTTGCGATTTTAAGGGTTGTTTAAACGTTTTTGGCACTTTTGCGCATAAAGTAGCTCAAACCTGGTTTGTTTTGCACGAAACATGGCACAAAAAAAAATTTGTTGTATATTATTGTTTTGAAGTTGTTAGAATTTTAAATCATAGTCATATGCTAGACATCACGTGTTAGGTTGCGATTTTAAGGGTTTTTAAGCGTTTAAGGCACTTTTGCGCATAAAGTAGCTCAAACTTGGTTTGTTTTGCACGAAACATGGAGCACAACACTATTTGGTATATATTATTGTGTTGATGCTGTTAGAATCGTAAATCATAGCTATACACTAGAAATTACGTGTTAAGTTGCGATTTTAGGTTTTTTATTCGTTTTTGACACTTTTGCGCCTAAAGTAGCTCAAACTTGGTTTGTTTTGCACGAAACTTGGCAAACACCACTATTTGGTATATTTTGTTGTGTTGAAGTGGTTAGAATTGTAAATCATAGTCATATACTAGAAATTATGTGTTAAGTTGCGATTTTAAGGGTTTTTTTAAGCGTTTTTTGCACTTTTGCGCATTAAGTAGATCAAACTTGGTTTGTTTTGCACGAAACTTGCACACAACACTATTTGGTAAATATTATCGTGTTTAAGTTGTTAGAATTGTAAATCATAGTCATATACTAGAAATTACGATTTAAGTTGCGATTTTAAGGGTTTTTTAAGCGTTTTTGGCACTTTTGCGCCTAAAGTAGCTCAAACTTGGTTTGTTTTGCACGAAACTTGGCAAACACCACTATTTGGTATATTTTGTTGTGTTGAAGTGGATAGAAATCTAAATCATAGTCATTATACTAGAAATTACGTGTTAAGTTGCTATTGTAAGGGCTTTTTAAGCGTTTTTTTCACTTTAGCGCATAAAGTAGATCAAACTTGGTTTGTTTTGCACCAAACTTGGCACACAACAGTATTTGGTAAATATTATCGTGTTTAAGTTGTTAGAATTGTAAATCATAGTCATATACCAGAAATTACGTGTTAAGTTGCGATTTTAAGGGTTGTTTAAACGTTTTTGGCACTTTTGCGCATAAAGTAGCTCAAACCTGGTTTGTTTTGCACGAAACATGGCACAAAAAAAAAATTTGCTGTATATTATTGTGTTGAAGTTGTTAGAATTTTAAATCATAGTCATATGCTAGACATCACGTGTTAGGTTGCGATTTTAAGGGTTTTTAAGCGTTTAAGGCACTTTTGCGCATAAAGTAGCTCAAACTTGGTTTGTTTTGCACGAAACATGGAGCACAACACTATTTGGTATATATTATTGTGTTGATGCTGTTAGAATCGTAAATCATAGCTATACACTAGAAATTACGTGTTAAGTTGCGATTTTAGGTTTTTTATTCGTTTTTGACACTTTTGCGCCTAAAGTAGCTCAAACTTGGTTTGTTTTGCACGAAACTTGGCAAACACCACTATTTGGTATATTTTGTTGTGTTGAAGTGGTTAGAATTGTAAATCATAGTCATATACTAGAAATTATGTGTTAAGTTGCGATTTTAAGGGTTTTTTAAGCGTTTTTTGCACTTTTGCGCATTAAGTAGATCAAACTTGGTTTGTTTTGCACGAAACTTGGCACACAACACTATTTGGTAAATATTATCGTGTTTAAGTTGTTAGAATTGTAAATCATAGTCATATACTAGAAATTACGTGTTAAGTTGCGATTTTAAGGGTTTTTAAAGCGTTTTTGGCACTTTTGCGCCTAAAGTAGCTCAAACTTGGTTTGTTTTGTACGAAACTTGGAAAACACCACTATTTGGTATATTTTGTTGTGTTGAAGTGGATAGAAATCTAAATCATAGTCATATACTAGAAATTACGTGTTAAGTTGCTATTGTAAGGGCTTTTTAAGCGTTTTTTTCACTTTAGCGCATAAAGTAGATCAAACTTGGTTTGTTTTGCACCAAACTTGGCACACAACAGTATTTGGTAAATATTATCGTGTTTAAGTTGTTAGAATTGTAAATCATAGTCATATACCAGAAATTACGTGTTAAGTTGCGATTTTAAGGGTTGTTTAAACGTTTTTGGCACTTTTGCGCATAAAGTAGCTCAAACCTGGTTTGTTTTGCACGAAACATGGCACAAAAAAAAATTTGCTGTATATTATTGTGTTGAAGTTGTTAGAATTTTAAATCATAGTCATATGCTAGACATCACGTGTTAGGTTGCGATTTTAAGGGTTTTAAAGCGTTTAAGGCACTTTTGCGCATAAAGTAGCTCAAACTTGGTTTGTTTTGCACGAAACATGGAGCACAACACTATTTGGTATATATTATTGTGTTGAGACTGTTAGAATCGTAAATCATAGCTATACACTAGAAATTACGTGTTAAGTTGCGATTTTAGGTTTTTTATTCGTTTTTGACACTTTTGCGCCTAAAGTAGCTCAAACTTGGTTTGTTTTGCACGAAACTTGGCAAACACCACTATTTGGTATATTTTGTTGTGTTGAAGTGGTTAGAATTGTAAATCATAGTCATATACTAGAAATTATGTGTTAAGTTGCGATTTTAAGGGTTTTTTAAGCGTTTTTTGCACTTTTGCGCATTAAGTAGATCAAACTTGGTTTGTTTTGCACGAAACTTGGCACACAACACTATTTGGTAAATATTATCGTGTTTAAGTTGTTAGAATTGTAAATCATAGTCATATACTAGAAATTACGTGTTAAGTTGCGATTTTAAGGGTTTTTAAAGCGTTTTTGGCACTTTTGCGCCTAAAGTAGCTCAAACTTGGTTTGTTTTGCACGAAACTTGGCAAACACCACTATTTGGTATATTTTGTTGTGTTGAAGTGGATAGAAATCTAAATCATAGTCATATACTAGAAATTACGTGTTAAGTTGCTATTGTAAGGGCTTTTTAAGCGTTTTTTTCACTTTAGCGCATAAAGTAGATCAAACTTGGTTTGTTTTGCACCAAACTTGGCACACAACAGTATTTGGTAAATATTATCGTGTTTAAGTTGTTAGAATTGTAAATCATAGTCATATACCAGAAATTACGTGTTAAGTTGCGATTTTAAGGGTTGTTTAAACGTTTTTGGCACTTTTGCGCATAAAGTAGATCAAACTTGGTTTGTTTTGCACCAAACTTGGCACACAACAGTATTTGGTAAATATTATCGTGTTTAAGTTGTTAGAATTGTAAATCATAGTCATATACCAGAAATTACGTGTTAAGTTGCGATTTTAAGGGTTGTTTAAACGTTTTTGGCACTTTTGCGCATAAAGTAGCTCAAACCTGGTTTGTTTTGCACGAAACATGGCACAAAAAAAAATTTGTTGTATATTATTGTTTTGAAGTTGTTAGAATTTTAAATCATAGTCATATGCTAGACATCACGTGTTAGGTTGCGATTTTAAGGGTTTTTAAGCGTTTAAGGCACTTTTGTGCATAAAGTAGCTCAAACTTGGTTTGTTTTGCACGAAACATGGAGCACAACACTATTTGGTATATATTATTGTGTTGATGCTGTTAGAATCGTAAATCATAGCTATACACTAGAAATTACGTGTTAAGTTGCGATTTTAGGTTTTTTATTCGTTTTTGACACTTTTGCGCCTAAAGTAGCTCAAACTTGGTTTGTTTTGCACGAAACTTGGCAAACAGCACTATTTGGTATATTTTGTTGTGTTGAAGTGGTTAGAATTGTAAATCATAGTCATATACTAGAAATTATGTGTTAAGTTGCGATTTTAAGGGTTTTTTAAGCGTTTTTTGCACTTTTGCGCATTAAGTAGATCAAACTTGGTTTGTTTTGCACGAAACTTGGCACACAACACTATTTGGTAAATATTATCGTGTTTAAGTTGTTAGAATTGTAAATCATAGTCATATACTAAAAATTACGTGTTAAGTTGCGATTTTAAGGGTTTTTAAAGCGTTTTTGGCACTTTTGCGCCTAATGTAGCTCAAACTTGGTTTGTTTTGCACGAAACTTGGCAAACACCACTATTTGGTATATTTTGTTGTGTTGAAGTGGATAGAAATCTAAATCATAGTCATATACTAGAAATTACGTGTTAAGTTGCTATTGTAAAGGCTTTTTAAGCGTTTTTTTCACTTTAGCGCATAAAGTATATCAAACTTGGTTTGTTTTGCACCAAACTTGGCACACAACAGTATTTGGTAAATATTATCGTGTTTAAGTTGTTAGAATTTTAAATCATAGTCATATACCAGAAATTACGTGTTAAGTTGCGATTTTAAAGGTTTTTAAAGCGTTTTGGGCACTTTTGCGCCTAAAGTAGCTCAAACTTTGTTTGTTTTGCACGAAACTTGGCAAACACCACTATTTGGTTTATTTTGTTGTGTTGAAGTGGATAGAATTGTAAATCATAGTCATATACTAGAAATTACTTGTTAAGTTGCGATTTTAAGGGTTTTTTAAGCGTTTTTTGCACTTTTGCGCATAAAGTAGATGAAACTTGGTTTGTTTTGCACGAATTATGGCACACAACAGTATTTGGTAAATATTATCGTGTTTAAGTTGTTAGAATTGTAAATCATAGTCATATACCAGAACTTACGTGTTAAGTTGCGATTTTAAGGGTTTTTTAAGCGTTCTTGGCACTTTTGCGCATAAAGTAGCTCAAACCTGGTTTGTTTTGCACGAAACATGGCACAAAAAAAAATTGGTATATATTATTGTGTTGAAGTTGTTAGAATTTTAAATCATAGTCATATGCTAGACATCACGTGTTAGGTTGCGATTTTAAGGGTTTTTAAGCGTTTAAGGCACTTTTGCGAATAAAGTAGCTCAAACTTGGTTTGTTTTGCACGAAACATGGAACACAACACTATTTGGTATATATTATTGTGTTGATGCTGTTAGAATTGTAAATC
This sequence comes from Amaranthus tricolor, assembly GCF_026212465.1. Lineage (NCBI taxonomy): Eukaryota > Viridiplantae > Streptophyta > Magnoliopsida > Caryophyllales > Amaranthaceae > Amaranthus > Amaranthus tricolor. The sequence goes on from NC_080055.1 coordinate 14,293,349, forward strand.
ATAGCTATACATTAGAAATTACGTGTTAAGTTGCGATTTGAGGTTTTTTATTCGTTTTTGACACTTTTGCGCCTAAAGTAGCTCAAACTTGGTTTGTTTTGCACGAAACTTGGCAAACACCACTATTTGGTATATTTTTGTTGTGTTGAAGTGGTTAGAATTGTAAATCATAGTCATATACTTGAAATTATGTGTTAAGTTGCGATTTTAAGGGTTTTTTTAAGCGTTTTTTGCACTTTTGCGCATTAAGTAGATCAAATTTGGTTTGTTTTTCACGAAACATGGCACACAACACTATTTGGTAAATATTATCGTGTTTAAGTTGTTAGAATTGTAAATCATAGTCATATACTAGAAATTACGTGTTAAGTTGCGATTTTAAGGGTTTTTAAAGCGTTTTTGGCACTTTTGCGCCTAAAGTAGCTCAAACTTGGTTTGTTTTGCACGAAACTTGGCAAACACCACTATTTGGTATATTTTGTTGTGTTGAAGTGGATAGAAATCTAAATCATAGTCATATACTAGAAATTACGTGTTAAGTTTCTATTGTAAGGGCTTTTTAAGCGTTTTTTTCACTTTAGCGCATAAAGTAGATCAAACTTGGTTTGTTTTGCACCAAACTTGGCAAACACCACTATTTGGTATATTTTGTTGTGTTGAAGTGGATAGAAATCTAAATCATAGTCATATACTAGAAATTACGTGTTAAGTTTCTATTGTAAGGGCTTTTTAAGCGTTTTTTTCACTTTAGCGCATAAAGTAGATCAAACTTGGTTTGTTTTGCACCAAACTTGGCACACAACAGTATTTGGTAAATATTATCGTGTTTAAGTTGTTAGAATTGTAAATCATAGTCATATACCAGAAATTACGTGTTAAGTTGCGATTTTAAGGGTTGTTCAATCATTTTTGGCACTTTTGTGCATAAAGTAGCTCAAACCTGGTTTGTTTTGCACGAAACATGGCAAAAAAAAAAAAATTTGCTATATATTATTGTGTTGAAGTTGTTAGAATTTTAAATCATAGTCATATCCTAGACATCACGTGTTAGGTTGCGATTTTAAGGGTTTTTAAGCGTTTAAGGCACTTTTGCGCATAAAGTAGCTCAAACTTGGTTTGTTTTGCACGAAACATGGAACACAACACTATTTGGTATATATTATTGTGTTGATGCTGTTAGAATTGTAAATCATAGCTATACACTAGAAATTACGTGTTAAGTTGCGATTTTAGGTTTTTTATTCGTTTTTGACACTTTTGCGCCTAAAGTAGCTCAAACTTGGTTTGTTTTGCACGAAACTTGGCAAACACCACTATTTGGTATATTTTGTTGTGTTGAAGTGGTTAGAATTGTAAATCATAGTCATATACTAGAAATTATGTGTTAAGTTGCGATTTTAAGGGTTTTTTAAGCGTTTTTTGCACTTTTGCGCATTAAGTAGATCAAACTTGGTTTGTTTTGCACGAAACTTGGCACACAACACTATTTGGTAAATATTATCGTGTTTAAGTTGTTAGAATTGTAAATCATAGTCATATACTAGAAATTACGTGTTAAGTTGCGATTTTAAGGGTTTTTAAAGAGTTTTTGGCACTTTTGCGCCTAAAGTAGCTCAAACTTGGTTTGTTTTGCACGAAACTTGGCAAACACCACTATTTGGTATATTTTGTTGTGTTGAAGTGGATAGAAATCTAAATCATAGTCATATACTAGAAATTACGTGTTAAGTTGCTATTGTAAGGGCTTTTTAAGCGTTTTTTTTCACTTTAGCGCATAAAGTAGATCAAACTTGGTTTGTTTTGCACCAAACTTGGCACACAACAGTATATGGTAAATATTATCGTGTTTAAGTTGTTAGAATTGTAAATCATAGTCATATACCAAAAATTACGTGTTAAGTTGCGATTTTAAGGGTTGTTTAAACGTTTTTGGCACTTTTGCGCATAAAGTAGCTCAAACCTGGTTTGTTTTGCACGAAACATGGCACAAAAAAAAATTTGCTATATATTATTGTGTTGAAGTTGTTAGAATTTTAAATCATAGTCATATGCTAGACATCACGTGTTAGGTTGCGATTTTAAGGGTTTTTAAGCGTTTAAGGCACTTTTGCGCATAAAGTAGCTCAAACTTGGTTTGTTTTGCACGAAACATGGAACACAACACTATTTGGTATATATTATTGTGTTGATGCTGTTAGAATTGTAAATCATAGCTATACACTAGAAATTACGTGTTAAGTTGCGATTTTAGGTTTTTTATTCGTTTTTGACAGTTTTGCGCCTAAAGTAGCTCAAACTTGGTTTGTTTTGCACGAAACTTGGCAAACACCACTATTTGGTATATTTTGTTGTGTTGAAGTGGTTAGAATTGTAAATCATAGTCATATACTAGAAATTATGTGTTAAGTTAAGCGTTTTTTTGCACTTTTGCGCATTAAGTAGATCAAACTTGGTTTGTTTTGCACGAAACTTGGCACACAACACTATTTGGTAAATATTATCGTGTTTAAGTTGTTAGAATTGTAAATCATAGTCATATACTAGAAATTACGTGTTAAGTTGCTATTGTAAGGGCTTTTTAAGCGTTTTTTTCACTTTAGCGCATAAAGTAGATCAAACTTGGTTTGTTTTGCACCAAACTTGGCACACAACAGTATTTGGTAAATATTATCGTGTTTAAGTTGTTAGAATTTTAAATCATAGTCATATACCAGAAATTACGTGTTAAGTTGCGATTTTAAAGGTTTTTAAAGCGTTTTGGGCACTTTTGCGCCTAAAGTAGCTCAAACTTTGTTTGTTTTGCACGAAACTTGGCAAACACCACTATTTGGTTTATTTTGTTGTGTTGAAGTGGATAGAATTGTAAATCATAGTCATATACTAGAAATTACTTGTTAAGTTGCGATTTTAAGGGTTTTTTAAGCGTTTTTTTCACTTTTGCGCATAAAGTAGATGAAACTTGGTTTGTTTTGCACGAATTATGGCACACAACAGTATTTGGTAAATATTATCGTGTTTAAGTTGTTAGAATTGTAAATCATAGTCATATACCAGAACTTACGTGTTAAGTTGCGATTTTAAGGGTTTTTTAAGCGTTCTTGGCACTTTTGCGCATAAAGTAGCTCAAACCTGGTTTGTTTTGCACGAAACATGGCACAAAAAAAAATTGGTATATATTATTGTGTTGAAGTTGTTAGAATTTTAAATCATAGTCATATGCTAGACATCACGTGTTAGGTTGCGATTTTAAGGGTTTTTAAGCGTTTAAGGCACTTTTGCGAATAAAGTAGCTCAAACTTGGTTTGTTTTGCACGAAACATGGAACACAACACTATTTGGTATATATTATTGTGTTGATGCTGTTATAATTGTAAATCATAGCTATACACTAGAAATTAAGTGTTAAGTTGCGATTTGAGGTTTTTTATTCGTTTTTGACACTTTTGCGCCTAAAGTAGCTCAAACTTGGTTTGTTTTCCACGAAACTTGGCAAACACCACTATTTGGTATATTTTTGTTGTGTTGAAGTGGTTAGAATTGTAAATCATAGTCATATACTTGAAATTATGTGTTAAGTTGCGATTTTAAGGGTTTTTTAAGCGTTTTTTGCACTTTTGCGCATTAAGTAGATCAAATTTGGTTTGTTTTTCACGAAACATGGCACACAACACTATTTGGTAAATATTATCGTGTTTAAGTTGTTAGAATTGTAAATCATAGTCATATACTAGAAATTACGTGTTAAGTTGCGATTTTAAGGGTTTTTTAAAGCGTTTTTGGCACTTTTGCGCCTAAAGTAGCTCAAACTTGGTTTGTTTTGCACGAAACTTGGCAAACACCACTATTTGGTATATTTTGTTGTGTTGAAGTGGATAGAAATCTAAATCATAGTCATATACTAGAAATTACGTGTTAAGTTTCTATTGTAAGGGCTTTTTAAGCGTTTTTTTCACTTTAGCGCATAAAGTAGATCAAACTTGGTTTGTTTTGCACCAAACTTGGCACACAACAGTATTTGGTAAATATTATCGTGTTTAAGTTGTTAGAATTGTAAATCATAGTCATATACCAGAAATTACGTGTTAAGTTGCGATTTTAAGGATTGTTCAATCGTTTTTGGCACTTTTGTGCATAAAGTAGCTCAAACCTGGTTTGTTTTGCACGAAACATGGCACAAAAAAAAAAATTTGCTATATATTATTGTGTTGAAGTTGTTAGAATTTTAAATCATAGTCATATCCTAGACATCACGTGTTAGGTTGCGATTTTAAGGGTTTTTAAGCGTTTAAGGCACTTTTGCGCATAAAGTAGCTCAAACTTGGTTTGTTTTGCACGAAACATGGAACACAACACTATTTGGTATATATTATTGTGTTGATGCTGTTAGAATTGTAAATCATAGCTATACACTAGAAATTACGTGTTAAGTTGCGATTTTAGGTTTTTTATTCGTTTTTGACACTTTTGCGCCTAAAGTAGCTCAAACTTGGTTTGTTTTGCACGAAACTTGGCAAACACCACTATTTGGTATATTTTGTTGTGTTGAAGTGGTTAGAATTGTAAATCATAGTCATATACTAGAAATTATGTGTTAAGTTGCGATTTTAAGGGTTTTTTAAGCGTTTTTTGCACTTTTGCGCATTAAGTAGATCAAACTTGGTTTGTTTTGCACGAAACTTGGCACACAACACTATTTGGTAAATATTATCGTGTTTAAGTTGTTAGAATTGTAAATCATAGTCATATACTAGAAATTACGTGTTAAGTTGCGATTTTAAGGGTTTTTAAAGCGTTTTTGGCACTTTTGCGCCTAAAGTAGCTCAAACTTGGTTTGTTTTGCACGAAACTTGGCAAACACCACTATTTGGTATATTTTGTTGTGTTGAAGTGGATAGAAATCTAAATCATAGTCATATACTAGAAATTACGTGTTAAGTTTCTATTGTAAGGGCTTTTTAAGCGTTTTTTTTCACTTTAGCGCATAAAGTAGATCAAACTTGGTTTGTTTTGCACCAAACTTGGCACACAACAGTATTTGGTAAATATTATCGTGTTTAAGTTGTTAGAATTGTAAATCATAGTCATATACAAGAAATTACGTGTTAAGTTGCGATTTTAAGGGTTGTTCAATCGTTTTTGGCACTTTTGTGCATAAAGTAGCTCAAACCTGGTTTGTTTTGCACGAAACATGGCAAAAAAAAAAAATTTGCTATATATTATTGTGTTGAAGTTGTTAGAATTTTAAATCATAGTCATATCCTAGACATCACGTGTTAGGTTGCGATTTTAAGGGTTTTTAAGCGTTTATGGCACTTTTGCGCATAAAGTAGCTCAAACTTGGTTTGTTTTGCACGAAACATGGAACACAACACTATTTGGTATATATTATTGTGTTGATGCTGTTAGAATTGTAAATCATAGCTATACACTAGAAATTACGTGTTAAGTTGCGATTTTAGGTTTTTTATTCGTTTTTGACACTTTTGCGCCTAAAGTAGCTCAAACTTGGTTTGTTTTGCACGAAACTTGGCAAATACCACTATTTGGTATATTTTGTTGTGTTGAAGTGGTTAGAATTGTAAATCATAGTCATATACTAGAAATTATGTGTTAAGTTGCGATTTTAAGGGTTTTTTAAGCGTTTTTTGCACTTTTGCGCATTAAGTAGATCAAACTTGGTTTGTTTTGCACGAAACTTGCCACACAACACTATTTGGTAAATATTATCGTGTTTAAGTTGTTAGAATTGTAAATCATAGTCATATACTAGAAATTACGTGTTAAGTTGCGATTTTAAGGGTTTTTAAAGAGTTTTTGGCACTTTTGCGCCTAAAGTAGCTCGAACTTGGTTTGTTTTGCACGAAACTTGGCAAACACCACTATTTGGTATATTTTGTTGTGTTGAAGTGGATAGAAATCTAAATCATAGTCATATACTAGAAATTACGTGTTAAGTTGCTATTGTAAGGGCTTTTTAAGCGTTTTTTTCACTTTAGCGCATAAAGTAGATCAAACTTGGTTTGTTTTGCACCAAACTTGGCACACAACAGTATTTGGTAAATATTATCGTGTTTAAGTTGTTAGAATTGTAAATCATAGTCATATACCAAAAATTACGTGTTAAGTTGCGATTTTAAGGGTTGTTTAAACGTTTTTGGCACTTTTGCGCATAAAGTAGCTCAAACCTGGTTTGTTTTGCACGAAACATGGCACAAAAAAAAATTTGCTATATATTATTGTGTTGAAGTTGTTAGAATTTTAAATCATAGTCATATGCTAGACATCACGTGTTAGGTTGCGATTTTAAGGGTTTTTAAGCGTTTAAGGCACTTTTGCGCATAAAGTAGCTCAAACTTGGTTTGTTTTGCACGAAACATGGAACACAACACTATTTGGTATATATTATTGTGTTGATGCTGTTAAAATTGTAAATCATAGCTATACACTAGAAATTACGTGTTAAGTTGCGATTTTAGGTTTTTTATTCGTTTTTGACACTTTTGCGCAAACTTGGTTTGTTTTGCACGAAACTTGGCAAACACCACTATTTGGTATATTTTGTTGTGTTGAAGTGGTTAGAATTGTAAATCATAGTCATATACTAGAAATTATGTGTTAAGTTAAGCGTTTTTTGCACTTTTGCGCATTAAGTAGATCAAACTTGGTTTGTTGTGCACGAAACTTGGCACACAACACTATTTGGTAAATATTATCGTGTTTAAGTTGTTAGAATTGTAAATCATAGTCATATACTAGAAATTACGTGTTAAGTTGCGATTTTAAGGGTTTTTAAAGCGTTTTTGGCACTTTTGCGCCTAAAGTAGCTCAAACTTGGTTTGTTTTGCACGAAACTTGGCAAACACCACTATTTGGTATATTTTGTTGTGTTGAAGTGGATAGAAATCTAAATCATAGTCATATACTAGAAATTACGTGTTAAGTTGCTATTGTAAGGGCTTTTTAAGCGTTTTTTTCACTTTAGCGCATAAAGTAGATCAAACTTGGTTTGTTTTGCACCAAACTTGGCACACAACAGTATTTGGTAAATATTATCGTGTTTAAGTTGTTAGAATTTTAAATCATAGTCATATACCAGAAATTACGTGTTAAGTTGCGATTTTAAAGGTTTTTAAAGCGTTTTGGGCACTTTTGCGCCTAAAGTAGCTCAAACTTTGTTTGTTTTGCACGAAACTTGGCAAACACCACTATTTGGTTTATTTTGTTGTGTTGAAGTGGATAGAATTGTAAATCATAGTCATATACTAGAAATTACTTGTTAAGTTGCGATTTTAAGGGTTTTTTAAGCGTTTTTTTGCACTTTTGCGCATAAAGTAGATGAAACTTGGTTTGTTTTGCACGAATTATGGCACACAACAGTATTTGGTAAATATTATCGTGCTTAAGTTGTTAGAATTGTAAATCATAGTCATATACCAGAACTTACGTGTTAAGTTGCGATTTTAAGGGTTTTTTAAGTGTTCTTGGCACTTTTGCGCATAAAGTAGCTCAAACCTGGTTTGTTTTGCACGAAACATGGCACAAAAAAAAATTGGTATATATTATTGTGTTGAAGTTGTTAGAATTTTAAATCATAGTCATATGCTAGACATCACGTGTTAGGTTGCGATTTTAAGGGTTTTTAAGCGTTTAAGGCACTTTTGCGAATAAAGTAGGTCAAACTTGGTTTGTTTTGCACGAAACATGGAACACAACACTATTTGGTATATATTATTGTGTTGATGCTGTTAGAATTGTAAATCATAGCTTTACACTAGAAGTTACGTGTTAAGTTGCGATTTGAGGTTTTTTATTCGTTTTTGACACTTTTGCGCCTAAAGTAGCTCAAACTTGGTTTGTTTTCCACGAAACTTGGCAAACACCACTATTTGGTATATTTTTGTTGTGTTGAAGTGGTTAGAATTGTAAATCATAGTCATATACTTGAAATTATGTGTTAAGTTGCGATTTTAAGGGTTTTTTAAGCGTTTTTTTGCACTTTTGCGCATTAAGTAGATCAAATTTGGTTTGTTTTTCACGAAACATGGCACACAACACTATTTGGTAAATATTATCGTGTTTAAGTTGTTAGAATTGTAAATCATAAGTCATATACTAGAAATTACGTGTTAAGTTGCGATTTTAAGGGTTTTTAAAGCGTTTTTGGCACTTTTGCGCCTAAAGTAGCTCAAACTTGGTTTGTTTTGCACGAAACTTGGCAAACACCACTATTTGGTATATTTTGTTGTGTTGAAGTGGATAGAAATCTAAATCATAGTCATATACTAGAAATTACGTGTTAAGTTTCTATTGTAAGGGCTTTTTAAGCGTTTTTTTCACTTTAGCGCATAAAGTAGATCAAACTTGGTTTGTTTTGCACCAAACTTGGCACACAACAGTATTTGGTAAATATTATCGTGTTTAAGTTGTTAGAATTGTAAATCATAGTCATATACCAGAAATTACGTGTTAAGTTGCGATTTTAAGGGTTGTTCAATCGTTTTTGGCACTTTTGTGCATAAAGTAGCTCAAACCTGGTTTGTTTTGCACGAAACATGAAACAAAAAAAAAATTTGCTATATATTATTGTGTTGAAGTTGTTAGAATTTTAAATCATAGTCATATCCTAGACATCACGTGTTAGGTTGCGATTTTAAGGGTTTTTAAGCGTTTAAGGCACTTTTGCGCATAAAGTAGCTCAAACTTGGTTTGTTTTGCACGAAACATGGAACACAACACTATTTGGTATATATTATTGTGTTGATGCTGTTAGAATTGTAAATCATAGCTATACACTAGAAATTACGTGTTAAGTTGCGATTTTAGGTTTTTTATTCGTTTTTGACACTTTTGCGCTTAAAGTAGCTCAAACTTGGTTTGTTTTGCACGAAACTTGGCAAACACCACTATTTGGTATATTTTGTTGTGTTGAAGTGGTTAGAATTGTAAATCATAGTCATATACTAGAAATTATGTGTTAAGTTGCGATTTTAAGGGTTTTTTAAGCGTTTTTTGCACTTTTGCGCATTAAGTAGATCAAACTTGGTTTGTTTTGCACGAAACTTGGCACACAACACTATTTGGTAAATATTATCGTGTTTAAGTTGTTAGAATTGTAAATCATAGTCATATACTAGAAATTACGTGTTAAGTTGCGATTTTAAGGGTTTTTAAAGCGTTTTTGGCACTTTTGCGCCTAAAGTAGCTCAAACTTGGTTTGTTTTGCACGAAACTTGGCAAACACCACTATTTGGTATATTTTGTTGTGTTGAAGTGGATAGAAATCTAAATCATAGTCATATACTAGAAATTACGTGTTAAGTTTCTATTGTAAGGTCTTTTTAAGAGTTTTTTTCACTTTAGCGCATAAAGTAGATCAAACTTGGTTTGTTTTGCACCAAACTTGGCACACAACAGTATTTGGTAAATATTATCGTGTTTAAGTTGTTAGAATTCTAAATCATAGTCATATACCAGAAATTACGTGTTAAGTTGCGATTTTAAGGGTTGTTTAAACGTTTTTTGCACTTTTGCGCATAAAGTAGCTCAAACCTGGTTTGTTTTGCACGAAACATGGCACAAAAAAAAATTTGCTGTATATTATTGTGTTGAAGTTGTTAGAATTTTAAATCATAGTCATATGCTAGACATCACGTGTTAGGTTGCGATTTTAAGGGTTTTTAAGCGTTTAAGGCACTTTTGCGCATAAAGTAGCTCAAACTTGGTTTGTTTTGCACGAAACATGGAGCACAACACTATTTGGTATATATTATTGTGTTGATGCTGTTAGAATCGTAAATCATAGCTATACACTAGAAATTACGTGTTAAGTTGCGATTTTAGGTTTTTTATTCGTTTTTGACACTTTTGCGCCTAAAGTAGCTCAAACTTGGCTTGTTTTGCACGAAACATGGAACACAACACTATTTGGTATATATTATTGTGTTGATGCTGTTAGAATTGTAAATCATAGCTATACACTAGAAATTACGTGTTAAGTTGCGATTTTAGGTTTTTTATTCGTTTTTGACACTTTTGCGCTTAAAGTAGCTCAAACTTGGTTTGTTTTGCACGAAACTTGGCAAACACCACTATTTGGTATATTTTGTTGTGTTGAAGTGGTTAGAATTGTAAATCATAGTCATATACTAGAAATTATGTGTTAAGTTGCGATTTTAAGGGTTTTTTAAGCGTTTTTTGCACTTTTGCGCATTAAGTAGATCAAACTTGGTTTGTTTTGCACGAAACTTGGCACACAACACTATTTGGTAAATATTATCGTGTTTAAGTTGTTAGAATTGTAAATCATAGTCATATACTAGAAATTACGTGTTAAGTTGCGATTTTAAGGGTTTTTAAAGCGTTTTTGGCACTTTTGCGCCTAAAGTAGCTCAAACTTGGTTTGTTTTGCACGAAACTTGGCAAACACCACTATTTGGTATATTTTGTTGTGTTGAAGTGGATAGAAATCTAAATCATAGTCATATACTAGAAATTACGTGTTAAGTTTCTATTGTAAGGTCTTTTTAAGAGTTTTTTTTCACTTTAGCGCATAAAGTAGATCAAACTTGGTTTGTTTTGCACCAAACTTGGCACACAACAGTATTTGGTAAATATTATCGTGTTTAAGTTGTTAGAATTCTAAATCATAGTCATATACCAAAAATTACGTGTTAAGTTGCGATTTTAAGGGTTGTTTAAACGTTTTTGGCACTTTTGCGCATAAAGTAGCTCAAACCTGGTTTGTTTTGCACGAAACATGGCACAAAAAAAAATTTGCTGTATATTATTGTGTTGAAGTTGTTAGAATTTTAAATCATAGTCATATGCTAGACATCACGTGTTAGGTTGCGATTTTAAGGGTTTTTAAGCGTTTAAGGCACTTTTGCGCATAAAGTAGCTCAAACTTGGTTTGTTTTGCACGAAACATGGAGCACAACACTATTTGGTATATATTATTGTGTTGATGCTGTTAGAATCGTAAATCATAGCTATACACTAGAAATTACGTGTTAAGTTGCGATTTTAGGTTTTTTATTCGTTTTTGACACTTTTGCGCCTAAAGTAGCTCAAACTTGGTTTGTTTTGCACGAAACTTGGCAAACACCACTATTTGGTATATTTTGTTGTGTTGAAGTGGTTAGAATTGTAAATCATAGTCATATACTAGAAATTATGTGTTAAGTTGCGATTTTAAGGGTTTTTTAAGCGTTTTTTGCACTTTTGCGCATTAAGTAGATCAAACTTGGTTTGTTTTGCACGAAACTTGGCAAACACCACTATTTGGTATATTTTGTTGTGTTGAAGTGGTTAGAATTGTAAATCATAGTCATATACTAGAAATTATGTGTGAAGTTGCGATTTTAAGGGTTTTTTAAGCGTTTTTTGCACTTTTGCGCATTAAGTAGATTAAACTTGGTTTGTTTTGCACGAAACTTGGCACACAACACTATTTGGTAAATATTATCGTGTTTAAGTTGTTAGAATTGTAAATCATAGTCATATACTAGAAATTACGTGTTAAGTTGCGATTTTAAGGGTTTTTAAAGCGTTTTTGGCACTTTTGCGCCTAAAGTAGCTCAAACTTGGTTTGTTTTGCACGAAACTTGGCAAACACCACTATTTGGTATATTTTGTTGTGTTGAAGTGGATAGAAATCTAAATCATAGTCATATACTAGAAATTACGTGTTAAGTTTCTATTGTAAGGTCTTTTTAAGAGTTTTTTTCACTTTAGCGCATAAAGTAGATCAAACTTGGTTTGTTTTGCACCAAACTTGGCACACAACAGTATTTGGTAAATATTATCGTGTTTAAGTTGTTAGAATTCTAAATCATAGTCATATACCAGAAATTACGTGTTAAGTTGCGATTTTAAGGGTTGTTTAAACGTTTTTGGCACTTTTGCGCATAAAGTAGCTCAAACCTGGTTTGTTTTGCACGAAACATGGCACAAAAAAAAATTTGCTGTATATTATTGTGTTGAAGTTCTTAGAATTTTAAATCATAGTCATATGCTAGACATCACGTGTTAGGTTGCGATTTTAAGGGTTTTTAAGCGTTTAAGGCACTTTTGCGCATAAAGTAGCTCAAACTTGGTTTGTTTTGCACGAAACATGGAGCACAACACTATTTGGTATATATTATTGTGTTGATGCTGTTAGAATCGTAAATCATAGCTATACACTAGAAATTACGTGTTAAGTTGCGATTTTAGGTTTTTTATTCGTTTTTGACACTTTTGCGCCTAAAGTAGCTCAAACTTGGTTTGTTTTGCACGAAACTTGGCAAACACCACTATTTGGTATATTTTGTTGTGTTGAAGTGGTTAGAATTGTAAATCATAGTCATATACTAGAAATTATGTGTTAAGTTGCTATTTTAAGGGTTTTTTAAGCGTTTTTTGCACTTTTGCGCATTAAGTAGATCAAACTTGGTTTGTTTTGCACGAAACATGGCACACAACACTATTTGGTAAATATTATCGTGTTTAAGTTGTTAGAATTGTAAATCATAGTCATATACTAGAAATTACGTGTTAAGTTGCGATTTTAAGGGTTTTTAAAGCGTTTTTGGCACTTTTGCGCCTAAAGTAGCTCAAACTTGGTTTGTTTTGCACGAAACTTGGCAAACACCACTATTTGGTATATTTTGTTGTGTTGAAGTGGATAGAAATCTAAATCATAGTCATATACTAGAAATTACGTGTTAAGTTTCTATTGTAAGGTCTTTTTAAGAGTTTTTTTCACTTTAGCGCATAAAGTAGATCAAACTTGGTTTGTTTTGCACCAAACTTGGCACACAACAGTATTTGGTAAATATTATCGTGTTTAAGTTGTTAGAATTCTAAATCATAGTCATATACCAGAAATTACGTGTTAAGTTGCGATTTTAAGGGTTGTTTAAACGTTTTTGGCACTTTTGCGCATAAAGTAGCTCAAACCTGGTTTGTTTTGCACGAAACATGGCACAAAAAAAAATTTGCTGTATATTATTGTTTTGAAGTTCTTAGAATTTTAAATCATAGTCATATGCTAGACATCACGTGTTAGGTTGCGATTTTAAGGGTTTTTAAGCGTTTAAGGCACTTTTGCGCATAAAGTAGCTCAAACTTGGTTTGTTTTGCACGAAACATGGAGCACAACACTATTTGGTATATATTATTGTGTTGATGCTGTTAGAATCGTAAATCATAGCTATACACTAGAAATTACGTGTTAAGTTGCGATTTTAGGTTTTTTATTCGTTTTTGACACTTTTGCGCCTAAAGTAGCTCAAACTTGGTTTGTTTTGCACGAAACTTGGCAAACACCACTATTTGGTATATTTTGTTGTGTTGAAGTGGTTAGAATTGTAAATCATAGTCATATACTAGAAATTACGTGTTAAGTTGCTATTGTAAGGGCTTTTTAAGCGTTTTTTTCACTTTAGCGCATAAAGTAGATCAAACTTGGTTTGTTTTGCACCAAACTTGGCACACAACAGTATTTGGTAAATATTATCGTGTTTAAGTTATTAGAATTGTAAATCATAGTCATATACCAGAAATTACGTGTTAAGTTGCGATTTTAATGGTTGTTTAAACGTTTTTGGCACTTTTGCGCATAAAGTAGCTCAAACCTGGTTTGTTTTGCACGAAACATGGCGCAAAAAAAAACTTTGCTATATATTGTTGTGTTGAAGTTGTTAGAATTTTAAATCATAGTCTTATGCTAGACATCACGTGTTAGGTTGCGATTTTAAGGGTTTTTAAGCGTTTAAGGCACTGTTGCGCATAAAGTAGCTCAAACTTGGTTTGTTTTGCACGAAACATGGAGCACAACACTATTTGGTATATATTATTGTGTTGATGCTGTTAGAATCGTAAATCATAGCTATACACTAGAAATTACGTGTTAAGTTGCGATTTTAGGTTTTTTATTCGTTTTTGACACTTTTGCGCCTAAAGTAGCTCAAACTTGGTTTGTTTTGCACGAAACTTGGCAAACACCACTATTTGGTATATTTTGTTGTGTTGAAGTGGTTAGAATTGTAAATCATAGTCATATACTAGAAATTATGTGTTAAGTTGCGATTTTAAGGGTTTTTTAAGCGTTTTTTGCACTTTTGCGCATTAAGTAGATCAAACTTGGTTTGTTTTGCACGAAACTTGGCACACAACACTATTTGGTAAATATTATCGTGTTTAAGTTGTTAGAATTGTAAATCATAGTCATATATTAGAAATTACGTGTTAAGTTGCGATTTTAAGGGTTTTTAAAGCATTTTTGGCATTTTTGCGCCTAATGTAGCTCAAACTAGGTTTGTTTTGAACGAAACTTGGCAAACACCACTATTTGGTATATTTTGTTGTGTTGAAGTGGATAGAAATCTAAATCATAGTCATATACTAGAAATTACGTGTTAAGTTTCTATTGTAAGGTCTTCTTAAGAGTTTTTTTCACTTTAGCGCATAAAGTAGATCAAACTTGGTTTGTTTTGCACCAAACTTGGCACACAACAGTATTTGGTAAATATTATCGTGTTTAAGTTGTTAGAATTCTAAATCATAGTCATATACCAGAAATTACGTGTTAAGTTGCGATTTTAAGGGTTGTTTAAACGTTTTTGGCACTTTTGCGCATAAAGTAGCTCAAACCTGGTTTGTTTTGCACGAAACATGGCGCAAAAAAAAAATTTGCTGTATATTGTTGTGTTGAAGTTGTTAGAATTTTAAATCATAGTCTTATGCTAGACATCACGTGTTAGGTTGCGATTTTAAGGGTTTTTAAGCGTTTAAGGCACTTTTGCGCATAAAGTAGCTCAAACTTGGTTTGTTTTGCACGAAACATGGAGCACAACACTATTTGGTATATATTATTGTGTTGATGCTGTTAGAATCGTAAATCATAGCTATACACTAGAAATTACGTGTTAAGTTGCGATTTTAGGTTTTTTATTCGTTTTTGACACTTTTGCGCCTAAAGTAGCTCAAACTTGGTTTGTTTTGCACGAAACTTGGCAAACACCACTATTTGGTATATTTTGTTGTGTTGAAGTGGTTAGAATTGTAAATCATAGTCATATACTAGAAATTATGTGTTAAGTTGCGATTTTAAGGGTTTTTTAAGCGTTTTTTGCACTTTTGCGCATTAAGTAGATCAAACTTGGTTTGTTTTGCACGAAACTTGGCACACAACACTATTTGGTAAATATTATCGTGTTTAAGTTGTTAGAATTGTAAATCATAGTCATATATTAGAAATTACGTGTTAAGTTGCGATTTTAAGGGTTTTTAAAGCATTTTTGGCATTTTTGCGCCTAATGTAGCTCAAACTTGGTTTGTTTTGCACGAAACTTGGCAAACACCACTATTTGGTATATTTTGTTGTGTTGAAGTGGATAGAAATCTAAATCATAGTCATATACTAGAAATTACGTGTTAAGTTTCTATTGTAAGGGCTTTTTAAGTGTTTTTTTCACTTTAGCGCATAAAGTAGATCAAACTTGGTTTGTTTTGCACCAAACTTGGCACACAACAGTATTTGGTAAATAGTATCGTGTTTAAGTTGTTAGAATTGTAAATCATAGTCATATACCAGAAATTACGTGTTAAGTTGCGATTTTAATGGTTGTTTAAACCGTTTTTGGCACTTTTGCGCATAAAGTAGCTCAAACCTGGTTTGTTTTGCACGAAACATGGCGCAAAAAAAAAAATTTGCTATATATTGTTGTGTTGAAGTTGTTAGAATTTTAAATCATAGTCTTATGCTAGACATCACGTGTTAGGTTGCGATTTTAAGGGTTTTTAAGCGTTTAAGGCACTTTTGCGCATAAAGTAGCTCAAACTTGGTTTGTTTTGCACGAAACATGGAGCACAACACTATTTGGTATATATTATTGTGTTGATGCTGTTAGAATCGTAAATCATAGCTATACACTAGAAATTACGTGTTAAGTTGCGATTTTAGGTTTTTTATTCGTTTTTGACACTTTTGCGCCTAAAGTAGCTCAAACTTGGTTTGTTTTGCACGAAACTTGGCAAACACCACTATTTGGTATATTTTGTTGTGTTGAAGTGGTTAGAATTGTAAATCATAGTCATATACTAGAAATTATGTGTTAAGTTGCGATT
Source organism: Amaranthus tricolor (assembly GCF_026212465.1). NCBI lineage: Eukaryota > Viridiplantae > Streptophyta > Magnoliopsida > Caryophyllales > Amaranthaceae > Amaranthus > Amaranthus tricolor. Next base: position 14,309,459 of record NC_080055.1, read on the forward strand.
TTAAGGGTTTTTTAAGCGTTTTTTGCACTTTTGCGCATTAAGTAGATCAAACTTGGTTTGTTTTGCACGAAACTTGGCACACAACACTATTTGGTAAATATTATCGTGTTTAAGTTGTTAGAATTGTAAATCATAGTCATATATTAGAAATTACGTGTTAAGTTGCGATTTTAAGGGTTTTTAAAGCATTTTTGGCATTTTTGCGCCTAATGTAGCTCAAACTTGGTTTGTTTTGCACGAAACTTGGCAAACACCACTATTTGGTATATTTTGTTGTGTTGAAGTGAATAGAAATCTAAATCATAGTCATATACTAGAAATTACGTGTTAAGTTGCTATTGTAAGGGCTTTTTAAGTGTTTTTTTCACTTTAGCGCATAAAGTAGATCAAACTTGGTTTGTTTTGCACCAAACTTGGCACACAACAGTATTTGGTAAATAGTATCGTGTTTAAGTTGTTAGAATTGTAAATCATAGTCATATACCAGAAATTACGTGTTAAGTTGCGATTTTAATGGTTGTTTAAACCGTTTTTTGGCACTTTTGCGCATAAAGTAGCTCAAACCTGGTTTGTTTTGCACGAAACATGGCGCAAAAAAAAAATTTGCTATATATTGTTGTGTTGAAGTTGTTAGAATTTTAAATCATAGTCTTATGCTAGACATCACGTGTTAGGTTGCGATTTTAAGGGTTTTTAAGCGTTTAAGGCACTTTTGCGCATAAAGTAGCTCAAACTTGGTTTGTTTTGCACGAAACATGGAGCACAACACTATTTGGTATATATTATTGTGTTGATGCTGTTAGAATCGTAAATCATAGCTATACACTAGAAATTACGTGTTAAGTTGCGATTTTAGGTTTTTTATTCGTTTTTGACACTTTTGCGCCTAAAGTAGCTCAAACTTGGTTTGTTTTGCACGAAACTTGGCAAACACCACTATTTGGTATATTTTGTTGTGTTGAAGTGGTTAGAATTGTAAATCATAGTCATATACTAGAAATTATGTGTTAAGTTGCGATTTTAAGGGTTTTTTAAGCGTTTTTTTGCACTTTTGCGCATTAAGTAGATCAAACTTGGTTTGTTTTGCACGAAACTTGGCATACAACACTATTTGGTAAATATTATCGTGTTTAAGTTGTTAGAATTGTAAATCATAGTCATATATTAGAAATTACGTGTTAAGTTGCGATTTTAAGGGTTTTTAAAGCATTTTTGGCATTTTTGCGCCTAATGTAGCTCAAACTTGGTTTGTTTTGCACGAAACTTGGCAAACACCACTATTTGGTATATTTTGTTGTGTTGAAGTGGATAGAAATCTAAATCATAGTCATATACTAGAAATTACGTGTTAAGTTTCTATTGTAAGGTCTTTTTAAGAGTTTTTTTCACTTTAGCGCATAAAGTAGATCAAACTTGGTTTGTTTTGCACCAAACTTGGCACACAACAGTATTTGGTAAATATTATCGTGTTTAAGTTGTTAGAATTGTAAATCATAGTCATATACCAGAAATTACGTGTTAAGTTGCGATTTTAAGGGTTGTTTAAACGTTTTTGGCACTTTTGCGCATAAAGTAGCTCAAACCTGGTTTGTTTTGCACGAAACATGGCACAAAAAAAAATTTGCTGTATATTATTGTGTTGAAGTTGTTAGAATTTTAAATCATAGTCATATGCTAGACATCACGTGTTAGGTTGCGATTTTAAGGGTTTTTAAGCGTTTAAGGCACTTTTGCGCATAAAGTAGCTCAAACTAGGTTTGTTTTGCACGAAACATGGAGCACAACACTATTTGGTATATATTATTGTGTTGATGCTGTTAGAATCGTAAATCATAGCTATACACTAGAAATTACGTGTTAAGTTGCGATTTTAGGTTTTTTATTCGTTTTTGACACTTTTGCGCCTAAAGTAGCTCAAACTTGGTTTGTTTTGCACGAAACTTGGCAAACACCACTATTTGGTATATTTTGTTGTGTTGAAGTGGTTAGAATTGTAAATCATAGTCATATACTAGAAATTATGTGTTAAGTTGCGATTTTAAGGGTTTTTTAAAGCGTTTTTTGCACTTTTGCGCATTAAGTAGATCAAACTTGGTTTGTTTTGCACGAAACTTGGCACACAACACTATTTGGTAAATATTATCGTGTTTAAGTTGTTAGAATTGTAAATCATAGTCATATATTAGAAATTACGTGTTAAGTTGCGATTTTAAGGGTTTTTAAAGCATTTTTTGGCATTTTTGCGCCTAATGTAGCTCAAACTTGGTTTGTTTTGCACGAAACTTGGCAAACACCACTATTTGGTATATTTTGTTGTGTTGAAGTGGATAGAAATCTAAATCATAGTCATATACTAGAAATTACGTGTTAAGTTTCTATTGTAAGGTCTTTTTAAGAGTTTTTTTCACTTTAGCGCATAAAGTAGATCAAACTTGGTTTGTTTTGCACCAAACTTGGCACACAACAGTATTTGGTAAATATTATCGTGTTTAAGTTGTTAGAATTGTAAATCATAGTCATATACCAGAAATTACGTGTTAAGTTGCGATTTTAAGGGTTGTTTAAACGTTTTTGGCACTTTTGCGCATAAAGTAGCTCAAACCTGGTTTGTTTTGCACGAAACATGGCACAAAAAAAAATTTGCTATATATTATTGTGTTGAAGTTGTTAGAATTTCAAATCATAGTCATATGCTAGACATCACGTGTTAGGTTGCGATTTTAAGGGTTTTTAAGCGTTTAAGGCACTTTTGCGCATAAAGTAGCTCAAACTTGGTTTGTTTTGCACGAAACATGGAGCACAACACTATTTGGTATATATTATTGTGTTGATGCTGTTAGAATCGTAAATCATAGCTATACACTAGAAATTACGTGTTAAGTTGCGATTTTAGGTTTTTTATTCGTTTTTGACACTTTTGCGCCTAAAGTAGCTCAAACTTGGTTTGTTTTGCACGAAACTTGGCAAACACCACTATTTGGTATATTTTGTTGTGTTGAAGTGGTTAGAATTGTAAATCATAGTCATATACTAGAAATTATGTGTTAAGTTGCGATTTTAAGGGTTTTTTAAGCGTTTTTTGCACTTTTGCGCATTAAGTAGATCAAACTTGGTTTGTTTTGCACGAAACTTGGCACACAACACTATTTGGTAAATATTATCGTGTTTAAGTTGTTAGAATTGTAAATCATAGTCATATATTAGAAATTACGTGTTAAGTTGCGATTTTAAGGGTTTTTAAAGCATTTTTGGCATTTTTGCGCCTAATGTAGCTCAAACTTGGTTTGTTTTGCACGAAACTTGGCAAACACCACTATTTGGTATATTTTGTTGTGTTGAAGTGGATAGAAATCTAAATCATAGTTATATACTAGAAATTACGTGTTAAGTTGCTATTGTAAGGGCTTTTTAAGTGTTTTTTTCACTTTAGCGCATAAAGTAGATCAAACTTGGTTTGTTTTGCACCCAAACTTGGCACACAACAGTATTTGGTAAATATTATCGTGTTTAAGTTGTTAGAATTGTAAATCATAGTCATATACCAGAAATTACGTGTTAAGTTGCGATTTTAATGGTTGTTTAACCGTTTTTGGCACTTTTGCGCATAAAGTAGCTCAAACCTGGTTTGTTTTGCACGAAACATGGCGCAAAAAAAAAAATTTGCTATATATTGTTGTGTTGAAGTTGTTAGAATTTTTAATCATAGTCTTATGCTAGACATCACGGGTTAGGTTGCGATTTTAAGGGTTTTTAAGCGTTTAAGGCACTTTTGCGCATAAAGTAGCTCAAACTTGGTTTGTTTTGCACGAAACATGGAGCACAACACTATTTGGTATATATTATTGTGTTGATGCTGTTAGAATCGTAAATCATAGCTATACACTAGAAATTACGTGTTAAGTTGCGATTTTAGGTTTTTTATTCGTTTTTGACACTTTTGCGCCTAAAGTAGCTCAAACTTGGTTTGTTTTGCACGAAACTTGGCAAACACCACTATTTGGTATATTTTGTTGTGTTGAAGTGGTTAGAATTGTAAATCATAGTCATATACTAGAAATTATGTGTTAAGTTGCGATTTTAAGGGTTTTTTAAGCGTTTTTTGCACCTTTGCGCATTAAGTAGATCAAACTTGGTTTGTTTTGCACGAAACTTGGCACACAACACTATTTGGTAAATATTATCGTGTTTAAGTTGTTAGAATTGTAAATCATAGTCATATATTAGAAATTACGTGTTAAGTTGCGATTTTAAGGGTTTTTAAAGCATTTTTGGCATTTTTGCGCCTAATGTAGCTCAAACTTGGTTTGTTTTGCACGAAACTTGGCAAACACCACTATTTGGTATATTTTGTTGTGTTGAAGTGGATAGAAATCTAAATCATAGTCATATACTAGAAATTACGTGTTAAGTTTCTATTGTAAGGTCTTTTTAAGAGTTTTTTTCACTTTAGCGCATAAAGTAGATCAAACTTGGTTTGTTTTGCACAAAACTTGGCACACAACAGTATTTGGTAAATATTATCGTGTTTAAGTTGTTAGAATTCTAAATCATAGTCATATACCAGAAATTACGTGTTAAGTTGCGATTTTAATGGTTGTTTAAACGTTTTTGGCACTTTTGCGCATAAAGTAGCTCAAACCTGGTTTGTTTTGCACGAAACATGGCACAAAAAAAAATTTGCTGTATATTATTGTGTTGAAGTTGTTAGAATTTTAAATCATAGTCATATGCTAGACATCTCGTGTTAGGTTGCGATTTTAAGGGTTTTTAAGCGTTTAAGGCACTTTTGCGCATAAAGTAGCTCAAACTTGGTTTGTTTTGCACGAAACATGGAGCACAACACTATTAGGTATATATTATTGTGTTGATGCTGTTAGAATCGTAAATCATAGCTATGCACTAGAAATTACGTGTTAAGTTGCGATTTTAGGTTTTTTATTCGTTTTTGACACTTTTGCGCCTAAAGTAGCTCAAACTTGGTTTGTTTTGCACGAAACTTGGCAAACACCACTATTTGGTATATTTTGTTGTGTTGAAGTGGTTAGAATTGTAAATCATAGTCATATACTAGAAATTATGTGTTAAGTTGCGATTTTAAGGGTTTTTTAAGCGTTTTTTGCACTTTTGCGCATTAAGTAGATCAAACTTGGTTTGTTTTGCACGAAACTTGGCACACAACACTATTTGGTAAATATTATCGTGTTTAAGTTGTTAGAATTGTAAATCATAGTCATATATTAGAAATTACGTGTTAAGTTGCGATTTTAAGGGTTTTTAAAGCATTTTTGGCATTTTTGCGCCTAATGTAGCTCAAACTTGGTTTGTTTTGCACGAAACTTGGCAAACACCACTATTTGGTATATTTTGTTGTGTTGAAGTGGATAGAAATCTAAATCATAGTCATATACTAGAAATTACGTGTTAAGTTGCTATTGTAAGGGCTTTTTAAGTGTTTTTTTTCACTTTAGCGCATAAAGTAGATCAAACTTGGTTTGTTTTGCACCAAACTTGGCACACAACAGTATTTGGTAAATATTATCGTGTTTAAGTTGTTAGAATTGTAAATCATAGTCATATACCAGAAATTACGTGTTAAGTTGCGATTTTAATGGTTGTTTAACCGTTTTTGGCACTTTTGCGCATAAAGTAGCTCAAACCTGGTTTGTTTTGCACGAAACATGGCGCAAAAAAAAATTTTGCTATATATTGTTGTGTTGAAGTTGTTAGAATTTTAAATCATAGTCTTATGCTAGACATCACGGGTTAGGTTGCGATTTTAAGGGTTTTTAAGCGTTTAAGGCACTTTTGCGCATAAAGTAGCTCAAACTTGGTTTGTTTTGCACGAAACATGGAGCACAACACTATTTGGTATATATTATTGTGTTGATGCTGTTAGAATCGTAAATCATAGCTATACACTAGAAATTACGTGTTAAGTTGCGATTTTAGGTTTTTTATTCGTTTTTGACACTTTTGCGCCTAAAGTAGCTCAAACTTGGTTTGTTTTGCACGAAACTTGGCAAACACCACTATTTGGTATTTTTGTTGTGTTGAAGTGGTTAGAATTGTAAATCATAGTCATATACTAGAAATTATGTGTTAAGTTGCGATTTTAAGGGTTTTTTTAAGCGTTTTTTGCACTTTTGCGCATTAAGTAGATCAAACTTGGTTTGTTTTGCACGAAACTTGGCACACAACACTATTTGGTAAATATTATCGTGTTTAAGTTGTTAGAATTGTAAATCATAGTCATATACTAGAAATTACGTGTTAAGTTGCGATTTTAAGGGTTTTTAAAGCGTTCTTGGCACTTTTGCGCCTAAAGTAGCTCAAACTTGGTTTGTTTTGCACGAAACTTGGCAAACACCACTATTTGGTATATTTTGTTGTGTTGAAGTGGATAGAAATCTAAATCATAGTCATATACTAGAAATTACGTGTTAAGTTGCTATTGTAAGGGCTTTTTAAGCGTTTTTTTTCACTTTAGCGCATAAAGTAGATCAAACTTGGTTTGTTTTGCACCAAACTTGGCACACAACAGTATTTGGTAAATATTATCGTGTTTAAGTTGTTAGAATTGTAAATCATAGTCATATACCAGAAATTACGTGTTAAGTTGCGATTTTAAGGGTTTTTTAAGCGTTTTTGGCATTTTTGCGCATAAAGTAGCTCAAACTTGGTTTGTTTTGCACGAAACTTGGCAAACACCACTATTTGGTATATTTTTGTTGTGTTGAAGTGGTTAGAATTGTAAATCATAGTCATATACTAGAAATTATGTGTTAAGTTGCGATTTTAAGGGTTTTTTAAGCGTTTTTTGCACTTTTGCGCATTAAGTAGATCAAACTTGGTTTGTTTTGCACGAAACTTGGCACACAACACTATTTGGTAAATATTATCGTGTTTAAGTTGTTAGAATTGTAAATCATAGTCATATATTAGAAATTACGTGTTAAGTTGCGATTTTAAGGGTTTTTAAAGCATTTTTGGCATTTTTGCGCCTAATGTAGCTCAAACTTGGTTTGTTTTGCACGAAACTTGGCAAACACCACTATTTGGTATATTTTGTTGTGTTGAAGTGGATAGAAATCTAAATCATAGTCATATACTAGAAATTACGTGTTAAGTTGCTATTGTAAGGGCTTTTTAAGTGTTTTTTTCACTTTAGCGCATAAAGTAGATCAAACTTGGTTTGTTTTGCACCAAACTTGGCACACAACAGTATTTGGTAAATATTATCGTGTTTAAGTTGTTAGAATTGTAAATCATAGTCATATACCAGAAATTACGTGTTAAGTTGCGATTTTAATGGTTGTTTAACCGTTTTTGGCACTTTTGCGCATAAAGTAGCTCAAACCTGGTTTGTTTTGCACGAAACATGGCGCAAAAAAAAAATTTGTTGTATATTATTGTTTTGAAGTTGTTAGAATTTTAAATCATAGTCATATGCTAGACATCACGTGTTAGGTTGCGATTTTAAGGGTTTTTAAGCGTTTAAGGCACTTTTGCGCATAAAGTAGCTCAAACTTGGTTTGTTTTGCACGAAACATGGAGCACAACACTATTTGGTATATATTATTGTGTTGATGCTGTTAGAATCGTAAATCATAGCTATACACTAGAAATTACGTGTTAAGTTGCGATTTTAGGTTTTTTATTCGTTTTTGACACTTTTGCGCCTAAAGTAGCTCAAACTTGGTTTGTTTTGCACGAAACTTGGCAAACACCACTATTTGGTATATTTTGTTGTGTTGAAGTGGTTAGAATTGTAAATCATAGTCATATACTAGAAATTATGTGTTAAGTTGCGATTTTAAGGGTTTTTTAAGCGTTTTTTGCACTTTTGCGCATTAAGTAGATCAAACTTGGTTTGTTTTGCACGAAACTTGGCACACAACACTATTTGGTAAATATTATCGTGTTTAAGTTGTTAGAATTGTAAATCATAGTCATATACTAGAAATTACGTGTTAAGTTGCGATTTTAAGGGTTTTTAAAGCGTTCTTGGCACTTTTGCGCCTAAAGTAGCTCAAACTTGGTTTGTTTTGCACGAAACTTGGCAAACACCACTATTTGGTATATTTTGTTGTGTTGAAGTGGATAGAAATCTAAATCATAGTCATATACTAGAAATTACGTGTTAAGTTGCTATTGTAAGGGCTTTTTAAGCGTTTTTTTTCACTTTAGCGCATAAAGTAGATCAAACTTGGTTTGTTTTGCACCAAACTTGGCACACAACAGTATTTGGTAAATATTATCGTGTTAAGTTGTTAGAATTGTAAATCATAGTCATATACCAGAAATTACGTGTTAAGTTGCGATTTTAATGGTTGTTTAACCGTTTTTGGCACTTTTGCGCATAAAGTAGCTCAAACCTGGTTTGTTTTGCACGAAACATGGCGCAAAAAAAAAATTTGCTATATATTGTTGTGTTGAATTGTTAGAATTTTAAATCATAGTCTTATGCTAGACATCACGTGTTAGGTTGCGATTTTAAGGGTTTTTAAGCATTTAAGGCACTTTTGCGCATAAAGTAGCTCAAACTTGGTTTGTTTTGCACGAAACATGGAGCACAACACTATTTGGTATATATTATTGTGTTGATGCTGTTAGAATCGTAAATCATAGCTATACACTAGAAATTACGTGTTAAGTTGCGATTTTAGGTTTTTTATTCGTTTTTGACACTTTTGCGCCTAAAGTAGCTCAAACTTGGTTTGTTTTGCACGAAACTTGGCAAACACCACTATTTGGTATATTTTGTTGTGTTGAAGTGGTTAGAATTGTAAATCATAGTCATATACTAGAAATTATGTGTTAAGTTGCGATTTTAAGGGTTTTTTTAAGCGTTTTTTGCACTTTTGCGCATTAAGTAGATCAAACTTGGTTTGTTTTGCACGAAACTTGGCACACAACACTATTTGGTAAATATTATCGTGTTTAAGTTGTTAGAATTGTAAATCATAGTCATATACTAGAAATTACGTGTTAAGTTGCGATTTTAAGGGTTTTTAAAGCGTTTTTGGCACTTTTGCGCCTAAAGTAGCTCAAACTTGGTTTGTTTTGCACGAAACTTGGCAAACACCACTATTTGGTATATTTTGTTGTGTTGAAGTGGATAGAAATCTAAATCATAGTCATATACTAGAAATTACGTGTTAAGTTGCTATTGTAAGGGCTTTTTAAGCGTTTTTTTTCACTTTAGCGCATAAAGTAGATCAAACTTGGTTTGTTTTGCACCAAACTTGGCACACAACAGTATTTGGTAAATATTATCGTGTTTAAGTTGTTAGAATTGTAAATCATAGTCATATACCAGAAATTACGTGTTAAGTTGCGATTTTAATGGTTGTTTAACCGTTTTTGGCACTTTTGCGCATAAAGTAGCTCAAACCTGGTTTGTTTTGCACGAAACATGGCGCAAAAAAAAAATTTGCTATATATTGTTGTGTTGAAGTTGTTAGAATTTTAAATCATAGTCTTATGCTAGACATCACGTGTTAGGTTGCGATTTTAAGGGTTTTTAAGCGTTTAAGGCACTTTTGCGCATAAAGTAGCTCAAACTTGGTTTGTTTTGCACGAAACATGGAGCACAACACTATTTGGTATATATTATTGTGTTGATGCTGTTAGAATCGTAAATCATAGCTATACACTAGAAATTACGTGTTAAGTTGCGATTTTAGGTTTTTTATTCGTTTTTGACACTTTTGCGCCTAAAGTAGCTCAAACTTGGTTTGTTTTGCACGAAACTTGGCAAACACCACTATTTGGTATATTTTGTTGTGTTGAAGTGGTTAGAATTGTAAATCATAGTCATATACTAGAAATTATGTGTTAAGTTGCGATTTTAAGGGTTTTTTTAAGCGTTTTTTGCACTTTTGCGCATTAAGTAGATCAAACTTGGTTTGTTTTGCACGAAACTTGGCACACAACACTATTTGGTAAATATTATCGTGTTTAAGTTGTTAGAATTGTAAATCATAGTCATATATTAGAAATTACGTGTTAAGTTGCGATTTTAAGGGTTTTTAAAGCATTTTTGGCATTTTTGCGCCTAATGTAGCTCAAACTTGGTTTGTTTTGCACGAAACTTGGCAAACACCACTATTTGGTATATTTTGTTGTGTTGAAGTGGATAGAAATCTAAATCATAGTCATATACTAGAAATTACGTGTTAAGTTGCTATTGTAAGGGCTTTTTAAGTGTTTTTTTTCACTTTAGCGCATAAAGTAGATCAAACTTGGTTTGTTTTGCACCAAACTTGGCACACAACAGTATTTGGTAAATATTATCGTGTTTAAGTTGTTAGAATTGTAAATCATAGTCATATACCAGAAATTACGTGTTAAGTTGCGATTTTAATGGTTGTTTAACCGTTTTTGGCACTTTTGCGCATAAAGTAGCTCAAACCTGGTTTGTTTTGCACGAAACATGGCGCAAAAAAAAAATTTGCTATATATTGTTGTGTTGAAGTTGTTAGAATTTTAAATCATAGTCTTATGCTAGACATCACGTGTTAGGTTGCGATTTTAAGGGTTTTTAAGCGTTTAAGGCACTTTTGCGCATAAAGTAGCTCAAACTTGGTTTGTTTTGCACGAAACATGGAGCACAACACTATTTGGTATATATTATTGTGTTGATGCTGTTAGAATCGTAAATCATAGCTATACACTAGAAATTACGTGTTAAGTTGCGATTTTAGGTTTTTTATTCGTTTTTGACACTTTTGCGCCTAAAGTAGCTCAAACTTGGTTTGTTTTGCACGAAACTTGGCAAACACCACTATTTGGTATATTTTTGTTGTGTTGAAGTGGTTAGAATTGTAAATCATAGTCATATACTAGAAATTATGTGTTAAGTTGCAATTTTAAGGGTTTTTTAAGCGTTTTTTTGCACTTTTGCGCATTAAGTAGATCAAACTTGGTTTGTTTTGCACGAAACTTGGCACACAACACTATTTGGTAAATATTATCGTGTTTAAGTTGTTAGAATTGTAATCATAGTCATATATTAGAAATTACGTGTTAAGTTGCGATTTTAAGGGTTTTTAAAGCATTTTTGGCATTTTTGCGCCTAATGTAGCTCAAACTTGGTTTGTTTTGCACGAAACTTGGCAAACACCACTATTTGGTATATTTTGTTGTGTTGAAGTGGATAGAAATCTAAATCATAGTCATATACTAGAAATTACGTGTTAAGTTGCTATTGTAAGGGCTTTTTAAGTGTTTTTTTCACTTTAGCGCATAAAGTAGATCAAACTTGGTTTGTTTTGCACCAAACTTGGCACACAACAGTATTTGGTAAATATTATCGTGTTTAAGTTGTTAGAATTGTAAATCATAGTCATATACCAGAAATTACGTGTTAAGTTGCGATTTTAATGGTTGTTTAACCGTTTTTTGGCACTTTTGCGCATAAAGTAGCTCAAACCTGGTTTGTTTTGCACGAAACATGGCGCAAAAAAAAAATTTGCTATATATTGTTGTGTTGAAGTTGTTAGAATTTTAAATCATAGTCTTATGCTAGACATCACGTGTTAGGTTGCGATTTTAAGGGTTTTTTAAGCGTTTAAGGCACTTTTGCGCATAAAGTAGCTCAAACTTGGTTTGTTTTGCACGAAACATGGAGCACAACACTATTTGGTATATATTATTGTGTTGATGCTGTTAGAATCGTAAATCATAGCTATACACTAGAAATTACGTGTTAAGTTGCGATTTTAGGTTTTTTATTCGTTTTTGACACTTTTGCGCCTAAAGTAGCTCAAACTTGGTTTGTTTTGCACGAAACTTGGCAAACACCACTATTTGGTATATTTTGTTGTGTTGAAGTGGTTAGAATTGTAAATCATAGTCATATACTAGAAATTATGTGTTAAGTTGCGATTTTAAGGGTTTTTTTAAGCGTTTTTTGCACTTTTGCGCATTAAGTAGATCAAACTTGGTTTGTTTTGCACGAAACTTGGCACACAACACTATTTGGTAAATATTATCGTGTTTAAGTTGTTAGAATTGTAAATCATAGTCATATATTAGAAATTACGTGTTAAGTTGCGATTTTAAGGGTTTTTAAAGCATTTTTGGCATTTTTGCGCCTAATGTAGCTCAAACTTGGTTTGTTTTGCACGAAACTTGGCAAACACCACTATTTGGTATATTTTGTTGTGTTGAAGTGGATAGAAATCTAAATCATAGTCATATACTAGAAATTACGTGTTAAGTTGCTATTGTAAGGGCTTTTTAAGTGTTTTTTTCACTTTAGCGCATAAAGTAGATCAAACTTGGTTTGTTTTGCACCAAACTTGGCACCCAACAGTATTTGGTAAATATTATCGTGTTTAAGTTGTTAGAATTGTAAATCATAGTCATATACCAGAAATTACGTGTTAAGTTGCGATTTTAATGGTTGTTTAACCGTTTTTGGCACTTTTGCGCATAAAGTAGCTCAAACCTGGTTTGTTTTGCACGAAACATGGCGCAAAAAAAAATTTGCTATATATTGTTGTGTTGAAGTTGTTAGAATTTTAAATCATAGTCTTATGCTAGACATCACGTGTTAGGTTGCGATTTTAAGGGTTTTTAAGCATTTAAGGCACTTTTGCGCATAAAGTAGCTCAAACTTGGTTTGTTTTGCACGAAACATGGAACACAACATTATTTGGTATATATTATTGTGTTGATGCTGTTAGAATTGTAAATCATAGCTATACACTAGAAATTACGTGTTAAGTTGCGATTTTAGGTTTTTTATTCGTTTTTGACACTTTTGCGCCTAAAGTAGCTCAAACTTGGTTTGTTTTGCACAAAACTTGGCAAACACCACTATTTGGTATATTTTGTTGTGTTGAAGTGGTTAGAATTGTAAATCATAGTCATATACTAGAAATTATGTGTTAAGTTGCGATTTTAAGGGTTTTTTAAGCGTTTTTTGCACTTTTGCGCATTAAGTAGATCAAACTTGGTTTGTTTTGCACGAAACTTGGCACACAACACTATTTGGTAAATATTATCGTGTTTAAGTTGTTAGAATTTTAAATCATAGTCATATACTAGAAATTACGTGTTAAGTTGCGATTTTAAGGGTTTTTAAAGCGTTTTTGGCACTTTTGCGCCTAAAGTAGCTCAAACTTGGTTTGTTTTGCACAAAACTTGGCAAACACCACTATTTGGTATATTTTGTTGTGTTGAAGTGGATAGAAATCTAAATCATAGTCATATACTAGAAATTACGTGTTAAGTTGCTATTGTAAGGGCTTTTTAAGCGTTTTTTTTCACTTTAGCGCATAAAGTAGATCAAACTTGGTTTGTTTTGCACCAAACTTGGCACACAACAGTATTTGGTAAATATTATCGTGTTTAAGTTGTTAGAATTTTAAATCATAGTCATATACCAGAAATTACGTGTTAAGTTGCGATTTTAAAGGTTTTTAAAGCGTTTTTGGCACTTTTGCGCCTAAAGTAGCTCAAACTTGGTTTGTTTTGCACGAAACTTGGCAAACACCACTATTTGGTATATTTTGTTGTGTTGAAGTGGATAGAATTGTAAATCATAGTCATATGCTAGAAATTACTTGTTAAGTTGCGATTTTAAGGGTTTTTTAAGCGTTTTTTGCACTTTTGCGCATAAAGTAGATGAAACTTGGTTTGTTTTGCACGAAACATGGCACACAACAGTATTTGGTAAATATTATCGTGTTTAAGTTGTTAGAATTGTAAATCATAGTCATATACCAGAAATTACGTTTTAAGTTGCGATTTTAAGGGTTTTTTAAGCGTTTTTGGCACTTTTGCGCATAAAGTAGCTCAAACCTGGTTTGTTTTGCACGAAACATGGCACAAAAAAAAATTGGTATATATTATTGTGTTGAAGGTATTAGAATTTTAAATCAAAGTCATATGCTAGACATCACGTGTTAGGTTGCGATTTTAAGGGTTTTTAAGCGTTTAAGGCACTTTTGCGCATAAAGTAGCTCAAACTTGGTTTGTTTTGCACGAAACATGGAACACAACACTATTTGGTATATATTATTATGTTGATGCTGTTAGAATTGTAAATTATAGCTATACACTAGAAATTACGTGTTAAGTTGCGATTTTAGGTTTTTTATTCGTTTTTGACACTTTTGCGCCTAAAGTAGCTCAAACTTGGTTTGTTTTGCACGAAACTTGGCAAACACCACTATTTGGTATATTTTGTTGTGTTGAAGTGGTTAGAATTTTAAATCATAGTCATATACTAGAAATTATGTGTTAAGTTGCGATTTTAAGGGTTTTTTAAGCATTTTTTGCACTTTTGCGCATTAAGTAGATCAAACTTGGTTTGTTTTGCACGAAACTTGGCACACAACACTATTTGGTAAATATTATCGTGTTTAAGTTGTTCGAATTGTAAATCATAGTCCTATACTAGAAATTACGTGTTAAGTTGCGATTTTAAGGGTTTTTAAAGCGTTTTTGGCACTTTTGCGCCTAAAGTAGCTCAAACTTGGTTTGTTTTGCACGAAACTTGGCAAACACCACTATTTGGTATATTTTGTTGTGTTGAAGTGGTTAGAATTGTAAATCATAGTCATATATTAGAAATTATGTGTTAAGTTGCGATTTTAAGGGTTTTTTAAGCGTTTTTTTGCACTTTTGCGCATTAAGTAGATCAAACTTGGTTTGTTTTGCACGAAACTTGGCACACAACACTGTTTGGTAAATATTATCGTGTTTAAGTTGTTAGAATTGTAAATCATAGTCATATACTAGAAATTACGTGTTAAGTTGCGATTTTAAGGGTTTTTAAAGCGTTTTTGGCACTTTTGCGCCTAAAGTAGCTCAAACTTGGTTTGTTTTGCACGAAACTTGGCAAACACCACTATTTGGTATATTTTGTTGTGTTGAAGTGGATAGAAATCTAAATCATAGTCATATACTAGAAATTACGTGTTAAGTTCCTATTGTAAGGGTTTTTTAAGCGTTTTTTGCACTTTTGCGCATAAAGTAGATCAAACTTGGTTTGTTTTGCACGAAACTTGGCACACAACAGTATTTGGTAAATATTATCGTGTTCAAGTTGTTAGAATTTTAAATCATAGTCATATACCAGAAATTACGTGTAAAGTTGCGATTTTAAGGGTTTTTAAAGCGTTTTTGGCACTTTTGCGCCTAAAGTATCTCAAACTTGGTTTGTTTTGCACGAAACTTGGCAAACACCACTATTTGGTATATTTTGTTGTGTTTGAAGTGGATAGAGTTGTAAATCATAGTCATATACTATAAATTACGTGTTAAGTTGCGATTTTAAGGATTTTTTAAGCGTTTTTTGCACTTTTGCGCATAAAGTAGATGAAACTTGGTTTGTTTTGCACGAAACATGGCACACAACAGTATTTGGTAAATATTATCGTGTTTAAGTTGTTAGAATTGTAAATCATAGTCATATACCAGAAATTACGTGTTAAGTTGCGATTTTAAGGGTTTTTTAAGCGTTTTTGGCACTTTTGCGCATAAAGTAGCTCAAACCTGGTTTGTTTTGCACGAAACATGGCACACAACACTATTTGGTGTATATTATTGTGTTGAAGTGGTTAGAAGTTTAAATTATAGTCATATACTAGAAATTACGTGTTAAGTTGCGATTTTAAGGGTTTTTATTCGTTTTTGGCACTTTTGCACCTAAAGTAGCTCAAACTTGGTTTGTTTTTGCACGAAACTTGGCAAACACCACTATTTGGTATATTTTGTTGCGTTGAAGTGGTTAGAATTGTAAATCATAGTCATATACTAGAAATTACGTGTTAAGTTGTTATTTTAAGGGTTTTTTTTAGCGCTTTTTGCACTTTTGCGCATTAAGTAGATCATACTTGGTTTGTTTTGCACGAAACGTTGCACACAACACTATTTGGTATATATTACTATGTTGAAGTTGTTAGAATTGTAAATCATAGTCGTATGCTTGATATTACCCGTTAAGTTGCTATTTTAAGGGTTTTTTAAGCGTTTTTGGCACTTTTGCGCATAAAGTAGCTCAAACTTGGTTTGTTTTGCACGAAACTTGGCACACAACACTATTTTGTATATATTATTGTGTTGAAGTTATTAGAAGTTTAAATCATAGTCATATACTAGAAATTACGTGTTAAGTTGCAATTTTAAGGGTTTTTATTCGTTTTTGGCACTTTTGCGCCTGAAGTAGCTCAAACTTGGTTTGTTTTGCACGAAAATTGGCAAACACCACTATTTGGTATATTTTGTTGTGTTGAAGTGGTTAGAATTGTAAATCATAGTCATATACTAGAAATTACGTGTTAAGTTGCGATTGTAAGGGTTTTTTAAGCGTTTTTTGCACTTTTGCGCATAAAGAAGATCAAACTTGGTTTGTTTTGCACGAAACTTGGCACACAACACTATTTGGTATATATTATTGTGTTGAAGTTATTAGAATTGTAAATCATAGTCATATGCTAGATATTTCGTGTTAAGTTGCTATCTTAAGGGTTTTTAAGCGTTTTTGGCACTTTTGCGCATAAAGTAACTCAAACTTTGTTTGTTTTGCACGAAACTTGGCAAACAATACTATAGGTATATTATGTTGGGTTGAAGTGGTTAGAATTGTAAATCATAGTCATATACGAGAAATTACATGTAAAGTTGCGATTTTAAGGGTTTTTAAAGCGTTTTTGGCACTTTTGCGCCTAAAGTAGCTCAAATTGGATTGTTTGCACGAAACTTGGCAAACAACACTATTGGTATATTGTGTTGTGTTGAAGTGGTTAGAATAGTAAATCATAGTCATATACTAGAAATTACGTGTTAAGTTGCGATTTTAAGGGTTTTTAAAGCGTTTTTGGCAGTTTTGCGCCTAAAGTAGCTCAAACTTGGTTTGTTTTGCACGAAACTTGGCAAACACCACTATTTGGTATATTTTGTTGTGTTGAAGTAGTTAGAATTGTAAATCATAGTCATATACTAGAAATTACGTGCTAAGTTGTGATTTTAAGGGTTTTTTTAAGCGTTTTTTGCACTTTTGCGCATAAAGTAGATCAAACTAAGTTTGTTTTGCATGAAACTTGGCACACAACAGTATTTGGTAATTATTATCGTATTTAAGTTGTTAGAATTTTAAATCATAGTCATATACCAGAAATTACGTGTTAAGTTGTGATTTTAAGGGTTTTTTTAAGCGTTTTTTGCACTTTTGCGCATAAAGTAACTCAAACTTGGTTTGTTTTGCACTAAACATTGCACACAACACAATTTGGTATATATTACTGTGTTGATGTTGTTAGAATTGTAAATCATAGTCGTATGCTTGATATTACCCGTTAAGTTTCTATTTTAAGGGTTTTTTAAGCATTTTTGGCACTTTTGCGCATAAAGTAGCTCAAACTTGGTTTGTTTTGCACGAAACTTGGCACACAACACTATTTTGTATATATTATTGTGTTGAAGTTGTTAGAATTGTAAATCATAGTCATATGCTAGAAATTACGTGTTAAGTTGCTATTTTAAGGGTTTTTAAGCGTTTTTGGCACTTATGCGCAAAAAGTAACTAAAACTTGGTTTGTTTTACACGAAACTTGGCAAACAACACTATTGGTATATTGTGTTGTGTTGAAGTGGTTAGAATAGTAAATCATAGTCATATACTAGAAATTATGTGTTAAGTTGCGATTTTAAGGGTTTTTAAAGCGTTTTTGGAACTTTTGCTCCTAAAGTAGCTCAAACTTGGTTTATTTTGCACGAAACTTGCCAAACACCACTATTTGGTATATTTTGTTGTGTTGAAGTGGTTAGAATTGTAAATCATAGTCATATACTAGAAATTACGTGTTAAGTTGCGATTTTAAGGGTTTTTTTAAGCGTTTTTTGCACTTTTGCGCATAAAGTAGATCAAACTTGGTTTATTTTGCATAAAACTTGGCACACAACAGTATTTGGTAAATATTATCGTGTTTAAGTTGTTAGAATTTTTAAATCATAGTCATATACCAGAAATTACGTGTTAAGTTGCGATTTTAAGGGTTTTTAAAGCGTTTTTGGCACTTTTGCGCCTAAAGTAGCTCAAACTTACTTTATTTTGCACGAAACTTGGCAAACACCACTATTTGGTATATTTTGTTGTGTTGAAGTGGATAGAAATCTAAATCATAGTCATATACTAGAAATTACGTGTTAAGTTGCTATTGTAAGGGCTTTTTAAGCGTTTTTTTCACTTTAGCGCATAAAGTAGATCAAACTTGGTTTGTTTTGCACCAAACTTGGCACACAACAGTATTTGGTAAATATTATCGTGTTTAAGTTGTTAGAATTGTAAATCATAGTCATATACCAGAAATTACGTGTTAAGTTGCGATTTTAAGGGTTTTTTAAGCGTTTTTGGCATTTTTGCGCATAAAGTAGCTCAAACTTGGTTTGTTTTGCATGAAACTAGGCAAACACCACTATTTGGTATATTTTGTTGTGTTGAAGTGGTTAAAATTGTAAATCATAGTCATATACTAAAAATTACGTGTTAAGTTGCGATTTTAAGGGTTTTTTTAAGCGTTTTTTGCACTTTTGCGCATAAAGTAGATCAAACTTGGTTTGTTTTGCATGAAACTTGGCACACAACAGTATTTGGTAAATATTATCGTGTTTAAGTTGTTAGAATTTTAAATCATAGTCATATACCAGAAATTACGTGTTAAGTTGCGATTTTTAAGGGTTTTTAAAGCGTTTTTGGCACTTTTGCGCCTAAAGTAGCTCAAATTTGGTTTGTTTTGCACGAAACTTGGCAAACACCACTATTTGGTATGTTTTGTTGCGTTGAAGTGGTTAGAATTGTAAATCATAGTCATATACTAGAAATCACGTGTTAAGTTGTGATTTCAAGGGTTTTTTTTAAGCGTTTTTTGCACTTTTGCGCATAAAGTAACTCAAACTTGGTTTGTTTTGCACGAAACATTAAATACAACACTATTTGGTATATATTACTGTGTTGAAGTTGTTAGAATTTTAAATAATAGTCGTATGCTTGATATTACCCGTTAAGTTGCTATTTTAAGGGTTTTTAAGCATTTTTGGCACTTTTGCGCATAAAGTAGCTCAAACTTTGTTTGTTTTGCACGAAACTTGGCACACAACACTATTTTGTATATATTATTGTGTTGAAGTTGTTAGAATTGTAAATCATAGTCATATGCTAGAAATTACGTGTTAAGTTGCTATTTTAAGGGTTTTTAAGCGTTTTTGGCACTTTTGCGCAAAAAGTAACTAAAACTTGGTTTGTTTTGCACGAAACTTGGCAAACAACACTATTGGTATATTGTGTTGTGTTGAAGTGGTTAGAATAGTAAATCATAGTCATATACTAGAAATTACGTGTTAAGTTGCGATTTTTAAGGGTTTTTAAAGCGTTTTTGGCACTTTTGCGCCTAAAGTAGCTCAAACTTGGTTTGTTTTGCACGAAACTTGGCAAACACCACTATTTGGTATATTTTGTTGTGTTGAAGTGGTTAAAAATTGTAAATCATAGTCATATACTAGAAATTACGTGTTAAGTTGCGATTTTAAGGGTTTTTTAAAGCGTTTTTTTGCACTTTTGCGCATAAAGTAGATCAAACTTGGTTTGTTTTGCATGAAACTTGGCACACAACAGTATTTGGTAAATATTATCGTGTTCAAGTTGTTAGAATTTTAAATCATAGTCATATACCAGAAATTACGTGTAAAGATGCGATTTTAAGGGTTTTTAAAGCGTTTTTTGGCACTTTTGCGCCTAAAGTATCTCAAACTTGGTTTGTTTTGCACGAAACTTGGAAAACACCACTATTTGGTATATTTTGTTGTGTTGAAGTGGATAGAGTTGTAAATCATAGTCATATACTATAAATTACGTGTTAAGTTGCGATTTTAAGGATTTTTTAAGCGTTTTTTTGCACTTTTGTGCATATAGTAGATGAAACTTGGTTTGTTTTGCACGAAACATGGCACACAACAGTATTTGGTAAATATTATCGTGTTTAAGTTGTTAGAATTGTAAATCATAGTCATATACCAGAAATTACGTTGTTAAGTTGCGATTTTAAGGGTTTTTTTAAGCGTTTTTGGCACTTTTGCGCATAAAGTAGCTCAAACCTGGTTTGTTTTGCACGAAACATGGCACACAACACTATTTGGTATATATTATTGTCTTAAAGTGGTTAGAAGTTTAAATTATAGTCATATACTAGAAATTACGTGTTAAGTTGCGATTTTAAGGGTTTTTATTCGTTTTTGGCACTTTTGCACCTAAAGTAGCTCAAACTTGGTTTGTTTTGCACGAAACTTGGCAAACACCACTATTTGGTATATTTTGTTGCGTTGAAGTGGTTAGAATTGTAAATCATAGTCATATACTAGAAATTACGTGTTAAGTTGTGATTTTAAGGGTTTTTTTTAGCGTTTTTTGCACTTTTGCGCATTAAGTAGATCATACTTGGTTTGTTTTGCACGAAACGTTGCACACAACACTATTTGGTATATATTACTGTGTTGAAGTTTTTTAGAATTGTAAATCATAGTCGTATGCTTGTTATTACCCGTTAAGTTGCTATTTTAAGGGTTTTTAAGCGTTTTTGGCACTTTTGCGCATAAAGTAGCTCAAACTTGGTTTGTTTTGCACGAAACTTGGCACACAACCCTATTTTGTATATATTATTGTGTTGAAGTTATTAGAAGTTTAAACCATAGTCATATACTAGAAATTACGTGTTAAGTTGCAATTTTAAGGGTTTTTATTCGTTTTTGGCACTTTTGCGCCTAAAGTAGCTCAAACTTGGTTTTGTTTTGCACGAAAATTGGCAAACACCACTATTTGGTATATTTTGTTGTGTTGAAGTGGTTAGAATTGTAAATCATAGTCATATACTAGAAATTACGTGTTAAGTTGCGATTGTAAGGGTTTTTTTAAGCGTTTTTTGCACTTTTGCGCATAAAGAAGATCAAACTTGGTTTGTTTTGCACGAAACTTGGCACACAACACTATTTGGTATATATTATTGTGTTGAAGTTATTAGAATTGTAAATCATAGTCATATGCTAGATATTACGTGTTAAGTTGCTATTTTAAGGGTTTTTAAGCGTTTTTGGCACTTTTGCGCATAAAGTAACTCAAACTTTGTTTGTTTTGCACGAAACTTGGAAAACAATACTATAGGTATATTATGTTGGGTTGAAGTGGTTAGAATTGTAAATCATAGTCATATACGAGAAATTACATGTAAAGTTGCGATTTTAAGGGGTTTTAAAGCGTTTTTGGCACTTTTGCGCCTAAAGTAGCTCAAATTTGGATTGTTTGCACGAAACTTGGCAAACAACACTATTGGTATATTGTGTTGTGTTGAAGTGGTTAGAATAGTAAATCATAGTCATACACTAGAAATTACGTGTTAAGTTGCGATTTTAAGGGCTTTTAAAGCGTTTTTGGCAGTTTTGCGCCTAAAGTAGCTCAAACTTGGTTTGTTTTGCACGAAACTTGGCAAACACCACTATTTGGTATATTTTGTTGTGTTGAAGTAGTTAGAATTGTAAATCATAGTCATATACTAGAAATTACGTGCTAAGTTGTGATTTTAAGGGTTTTTTAAG
>NC_080055.1:14331155-14370792 GCF_026212465.1 Amaranthus tricolor
TTTTATGCGTTTTTAAACGTTTTTGGCACTTTTACGCTTAAAGTAGCTCAAACTTGGTTTGTTTTGCACGAAACATGGCACACAACACTATTTCGTATATATTTTTGTGTTTAAGTGGTTAGAATTGAAAATTATAGTCATACGCTAGAAATTACGTATTAAATTGCGATTTTATGCGTTTTTAAGCGTTTTTGGGCCTTTTGCGCATAAAGTAGCTCAAACTTGGTTTCTTTTGCACGAAACATGGCACACAACACTATTTGGTATATATTATTGTGTTGAATTGGTTAGAATTGAATATCATAGTCATATGCTAGAAATTACGTGTTAAGTTACGATTTTATGCGTTTTTAAGCGTTTTTGGCACTTTTGCGCATAAAGTAGCTTAAACTTGGTTTGTTTTGCACGAAACTTGGCACACAATACTATTTGGTATATATTATTGGGTTGAAGTGGTTAGAATTGAAAATCATAGTCATATGCTAGAAATTACGTGTTAAGTTGCGATTTTATGCGTTTTTAAGCGTTTTTGGAACTTTTGCGCATAAAGTAGCTCAAATTTTGTTTGTTTTGCACGAAACTTGGCACACAACACTATTTGGTATATATTATTGTGTTGAAGTGGTTAGAATTGAAAATCATAGTCATACGCTAGAAATTACGTGTGAAGTTGCGGTTTTATGCGTTTTTAAGCGTTTTTGGCGCTTTTGCACATAAAGTAGTTTAAACTTGGTTTGTTTTGCACGAAACTTCGCACACTATACTATTTGGTATATATTATTGTGTTGAAGTGGTTAGAATTGAAAGTCATAGTCATATGCTAGAAATTACGTGTTAAGTTGCGATTTTATACGTTTTTGGCACTTTTGCGCATAAAGTAGCTCAAATTTTGTTTGTTTTGCATGAAACTTGGCACACAACACTATGTGGTATATATTATGGTGTTAAAGTGGTTAGAATTGAAAATCATAGTCATATGCCAGAAATTACGTGTCAAGTTGCGATTTTATGCGTTTTTAAACGTTTTTGGCACTTTTGCCCTTAAAGTAGCTCAAACTTGGTTTGTTTTGCACGAAACATGGCACACAATACTATTTGGTATATATTTTTGTGTTGAAGTGGTTAGAATTGAAAATCATAGTCATACGCTAGAAATTACGTATTAAGTTGCGATTTTATGCGTTTTTAAGCGTTTTTGGGCCTTTTGCGCATAAAGTAGCTCAAACTTGGTTTGTTTTGCACGAAACTTGGCACACTACACTATTTGGTATATATTATTGTGTTTAAGTTGTTTGAATTGAAAATCATAGTCAAATGCTAGAAATTACGTGTTAAGTTGCGAGTTTATACGTTTTTTAAGCCTTTTTGGCACTTTTGCTCATAAAGTAGCTCAACCTTTGTTTGTTTTGCACGAAACTTGGCACACTACACTATTTGATATATATTATTGTGTTGAAGTGGTTAGATTTGAAAATCATAGTCATATGCTAGAAATTACGTGTTAAGTTGCGATTTTATGCGTTTTTAAGCGTTTTTGGAACTATTGCGCATAAAGTAGCTCAAATTTTGTTTGTTTTGCACGAAACTTGGCACACAACACTATTTGGTATATATTATTGTGTTGAAGTGGTTAGAATGGAAAGTCATAGTCATACGCTAGAAATTACGTGTGAAGTTGCGATTTTATGCGTTTTTAAGCGTTTTTGGCACTTTTGCACATAAAGTAGTTTAAACTTGGTTTGTTTTTGCATGAAACTTCGCACACTATACTATTTGGTATATATTAATTGGTTGAAGTGGTTATAATTGAAAGTCATAGTCATATGCTAGAAATTACGTGTTAAGTTGCGATTTTATACGTTTTTGGCAGTTTTGCGCATAAAGTAGCTCAAATTTTGTTTGTTTTGCATGAAACTTGGCACACAACACTATGTGGTATATATTATGGTGTTAAAGTGGTTAGAATTGAAAATCATAGTCATATGCAAGAAATTACATGTTAAGTTGTGATTTTATGCGTTTTAAAACGTTTTTGGCACTTTTGCGCTTAAAGTAGCTCAAAACTTGGTTTGTTTTGCACGAAACATGGCACACAACACTATTTGGTATATATTTTTGTGTTTAAGTGGTTAGAATTGAAAATCATAGTCATATGCTACAAATTACGTATTAAGTTGCGATTTTATGCGTTTTTAAGCGTTTCTGGGCCTTTTGCGCATAAAGTAGCTCAAACTTGGTTCATTTTGCACAAAACTTGGCACACAACACTATTTGGAATATATTATTGTTTTGAAGTGGTTAGAATTGAAAATCATAGTCATATGCTTTAAATTACGTGTTAAGTTGATATTTTATGCGTTTTTAAACGTTTTTGGCACTTTTGCGCTTAAAGTAGCTCAAACTTGGTTTGTTTTGCACGAAACATGGCACACAACACTATTTAGAATATATTATTGTGTTTAGTTGGTTAGAATTGAAAATCATAGTCACGTGCTAGAAATTACGTGTTAAGTTACGATTTTATGCGTTTTTAAGCGTTTTTGACACTTTTGCGCATAAAGTAGCTTAAACTTGGTTTGTTTTGCACGAAACTTGGCACACTACACTATTTGGTATATATTATTGTGTTTAGTTTTTAGAATTGAAAATCATAGTCATATGCTAGAAATTACGTGTTAAGTTGCGATTTTATGCGTTTTTATGCGTTTTTGGCACTTTTACGCATAAAGTAGCTCAAACTTTGTTTGTTTTGCACGAAACTTGGCACACAACACTATGTGGTATATATTATTATGTTGAAGTGGTTAGAATTGAAAATCATATTCATATCCCAGAAATTACGTGTTAAGTTGATATTTTATGCGTTTTTAAACGTTTTTTGGCACTTTTGCGCTTAAAATAGCTCAAACTTGATTTGTTTTGCACGAAACATGGCAAACAACACTATTTGGTATATATTATTGTGTTGAATTGGTTAGAATTGAAAATCATAGTCATATGCAAGAAATTACGTGTTAAGTTACGATTTTATGCGTTTTTAAGCGTTTTTGGAACTTTTACGCATAAAGTAGCTCAAATTTTGTTTGTTTTGCACGAAACTTGGCACACAATACTATTTGGTATATATTATTGGGTTGAAGTGGTTAGAATTGAAAATCATAGTCATACGCTAGAAATTACGTGTGAAGTTACGATTTTATGCGTTTTTAAGCGTTTTTGGCACTTTTGCGCATAAAGTAGCTTAAACTTGGTTTGTTTTGCACGAAACTTGGCACACTACACTATTTGGTATATATTATTGTGTTTAAGTTGTTAGATTTGAAAATCATAGTCATATGCTAGAAATTACGTGTTAAGTTGCGATTTTATGCGTTTTTTAAGCCTTTTTGGCACTTTTGCTCATAAAGTAGCTCAAATTTTGTTTGTTTTGCACGAAACTTGGCACACAACACTATTTGGTATATATTATTTTGTTAAAGTGGTTAGAATTGAAAATCATAGTCATACGCTAGAAATTACGTGTGAAGTTGCGATTTTATGCGTTTTTAAGCGTTTTTGGCACTTTTGCACATAAAGTAGTTTAAACTTGGTTTGTTTTGCACGAAACTTCGCACACTATACTATTTGGTATATATTATTGTGTTAAAGTGGTTAGAATTGAAAATCATAGTCATATGCCAGAAATTACGTGTTAAGTTGCGATTTTATGCGTTTTTAAACGTTTTTTGGCACTTTTGCGCTTAAAGTAGCTCAAATTTTGTTTGTTTTGCATGAAACTTGGCACACAACACTATGTGGTATATATTATGGTGTTAAAGTGGTTAGATTTGAAAATCATAGTCATATGCCAGAAATTACGCGTTAAGTTGCGATTTTATGCGTTTTTTAAGCGTTTTTTGGAACTATTGCGCATAAAGTAGCTCAAATTTTGTTTGTTTTGCACGAAACTTGGCACACAACACTATTTGGTATATATTATTGTGTTGAAGTGGTTAGAATTGAAAGTCATAGTCATACGCTAGAAATTACGTGTGAAGTTGCGATTTTATGCGTTTTTAAGCGTTTTTTGCACTTTTGCACATAAAGTAGTTTAAACTTGGTTTGTTTTGCATGAAACTTCGCACACTATACTATTTGGTATATATTATTGTGTTGAAGTGGTTATAATTGAAAGTCATAGTCATATGCTAGAAATTACGTGTTAAGTTGCGATTTTATACGTTTTTGGCAGTTTTGCGCATAAAGTAGCTCAAATTTTGTTTGTTTTGCATGAAACTTGGCACACAACACTATGTGGTATATATTATGGTGTTAAAGTGGTTAGAATTGAAAATCATAGTCATATGTAAGAAATTACATGTTAAGTTGTGATTTTATGCGTTTTTAAACGTTTTTGGCACTTTTGCGCTTAAAGTAGCTCAAACTTGGTTTGTTTTGCACGAAACATGGCACACAACACTATTTGGTATATATTTTTGTGTTTAAGTGGTTAGAATTGAAAATCATAGTCATACGCTACAAATTACGTATTAAGTTGCGATTTTATACGTTTTTAAGCGTTTTTTGGGCCTTTTGCGCATAAAGTAGCTCAAACTTGGTTTATTTTGCACAAAACATGGCACACAACACTATTTGGAATATATTATTGTTTTGAAGTGGTTAGAATTGAAATTCATAGTCATATGCTTTAAATTACGTGTTAAGTTGATATTTTATGCGTTTTTAAACGTTTTTGGCACTTTTGCGCTTAAAGTAGCTCAAACTTGGTTTGTTTTGCACGAAACATGGCACACAACACTATTTAGAATATATTATTGTGTTTAGTTGGTTAGAATTGAAAATCATAGTCACGTGCTAGAAATTACGTGTTAAGTTACGATTTTATGCGTTTTTAAGCGTTTTTGACACTTTTGCGCATAAAGTAGCTTAAACTTGGTTTGTTTTGCACGAAACTTGGCACACTACACTATTTGGTATATATTATTGTGTTTAGTTTTTAGAATTGAAAATCATAGTCATATGCTAGAAATTACGTGTTAAGTTGCGATTTTATGCGTTTTTAAGCGTTTTTGGCACTTTTACGCATAAAGT
Source organism: Amaranthus tricolor (assembly GCF_026212465.1). Lineage (NCBI taxonomy): Eukaryota > Viridiplantae > Streptophyta > Magnoliopsida > Caryophyllales > Amaranthaceae > Amaranthus > Amaranthus tricolor. Next base: position 14,336,247 of record NC_080055.1, read on the forward strand.
AGCTCAAACTTTGTTTGTTTTGCACGAAACTTGGCACACAACACTATGTGGTATATATTATTATGTTGAAGTGGTTAGAATTGAAAATCATATTCATATCCCAGAAATTACGTGTTAAGTTGATATTTTATGCGTTTTTAAACGTTTTTGGCACTTTTGCGCTTAAAAGAGCTCAAACTTGATTTGTTTTGCACGAAACATGGCAAACAACACTATTTGGTATATATTATTGTGTTGAATTGGTTAGAATTGAAAATCATAGTCATATGCAAGAAATTACGTGTTAAGTTACGATTTTATGCGTTTTTAAGCGTTTTTGGAACTTTTACGCATAAAGTAGCTCAAATTTTGTTTGTTTTGCACGAAACTTGGCACACAATACTATTTGGTATATATTATTGGGTTGAAGTGGTTAGAATTGAAAATCATAGTCATACGCTAGAAATTACGTGTGAAGTTACGATTTTATGCGTTTTTAAGCGTTTTTGGCACTTTTGCGCATAAAGTAGCTTAAACTTGGTTTGTTTTGCACGAAACTTGGCACACTACACTATTTGGTATATATTATTGTGTTTAAGTTGTTAGATTTGAAAATCATAGTCATATGCTAGAAATTACGTGTTAAGTTGCGATTTTATGCGTTTTTTAAGCCTTTTTGGCACTTTTGCTCATAAAGTAGCTCAAATTTTGTTTGTTTTGCACGAAACTTGGCACACAACACTATTTGGTATATATTATTTTGTTGAAGTGGTTAGAATTGAAAATCATAGTCATACGCTAGAAATTACGTGTGAAGTTGCGATTTTATGCGTTTTTTAAGCGTTTTTGGCACTTTTGCACATAAAGTAGTTTAAACTTGGTTTGTTTTGCACGAAACTTCGCACACTATACTATTTGGTATATATTATTGTGTTAAAGTGGTTAGAATTGAAAATCATAGTCATATGCCAGAAATTACGTGTTAAGTTGCGATTTTATGCGTTTTTAAACGTTTTTGGCACTTTTGCGCTTAAAGTAGCTCAAATTTTGTTTGTTTTGCATGAAACTTGGCACACAACACTATGTGGTATATATTATGGTGTTAAAGTGGTTAGAATTGAAAATCATAGTCATATGCCAGAAATTACGTGTTAAGTTGCGATTTTATGCGTTTTTAAGCGTTTTTGGAACTATTGCGCATAAAGTAGCTCAAATTTTTGTTTGTTTTGCACGAAACTTGGCACACAACACTATTTGGTATATATTATTGTGTTGAAGTGGTTAGAATTGAAAGTCATAGTCATACGCTAGAAATTACGTGTGAAGTTGCGATTTTATGCGTTTTTAAGCGTTTTTGGCACTTTTGCACATAAAGTAGTTTAAACTTGGTTTGTTTTGCATGAAACTTCGCACACTATACTATTTGGTATATATTATTGTGTTGAAGTGGTTATAATTGAAAGTCATAGTCATATGCTAGAAATTACGTGTTAAGTTGCGATTTTATACGTTTTTGGCAGTTTTGCGCATAAAGTAGCTCAAATTTTGTTTGTTTTGCATGAAACTTGGCACACAACACTATGTGGTATATATTATGGTGTTAAAGTGGTTAGAATTGAAAATCATAGTCATATGCAAGAAATTACATGTTAAGTTGTGATTTTATGCGTTTTTAAACGTTTTTGGCACTTTTGCGCTTAAAGTAGCTCAAACTTGGTTTGTTTTGCACGAAACATGGCACACAACACTATTTGGTATATATTTTTGTGTTTAAGTGGTTAGAATTGAAAATCATAGTCATACGCTACAAATTACGTATTAAGTTGCGATTTTATGCGTTTTTAAGCGTTTTTGGGCCTTTTGCGCATAAAGTAGCTCAAACTTGGTTTATTTTGCACAAAACTTGGCACACAACACTATTTGGAATATGATATTGTTTTGAAGTGGTTAGAATTGAAAATCATAGTCATATGCTTGAAATTACGTGTTAAGTTGATATTTTATGCGTTTTTAAACGTTTTTGGCACTTTTGCGCTTAAAGTAGCTCAAACTTGGTTTGTTTTGCACGAAACATGGCACACAACACTATTTAGAATATATTATTGTGTTTAGTTGGTTAGAATTGAAAATCATAGTCACGTGCTAGAAATTACGTGTTAAGTTACGATTTTATGCGTTTTTAAGCGTTTTTGACACTTTTGCGCATAAAGTAGCTTAAACTTGGTTTGTTTTGCACGAAACTTGGCACACTACACTATTTGGTATATATTATTGTGGTTAGTTTTTAGAATTGAAAATCATAGTCATATGCTAGAAATTACGTGTTAAGTTGCGATTTTATGCGTTTTTAAGCGTTTTTGGCACTTTTACGCATAAAGTAGCTCAAACTTTGTTTGTTTTGCACGAAACTTGGCACACAACACTATGTGGTATATATTATTATGTTGAAGTGGTTAGAAAACAAAATCATATTCATATCCCAGAAATTACGTGTTAAGTTGATATTTTATGCGTTTTTTTAAACGTTTTTGGCACTTTTGCGCTTAAAATAGCTCAAACTTGATTTGTTTTGCACGAAACATGGCAAACAACACTATTTGGTATATATTATTGTGTTGAATTGGTTAGAATTAAAAATCATAGTCATATGCAAGAAATTACGTGTTAAGTTACGATTTTATGCGTTTTTAAGCGTTTTTGGAACTTTTACGCATAAAGTAGCTCAAATTTTGTTTGTTTTGCACGAAACTTGGCACACAATACTATTTGGTATATATTATTGGGTTGAAGTGGTTAAAATTGAAAATCATAGTCATACGCTAGAAATTACGTGTGAAGTTACGATTTTATGCGTTTTTAAGCGTTTTTGGCACTTTTGCGCATAAAGTAGCTTAAACTTGGTTTGTTTTGCACGAAACTTGGCACACTACACTATTTGGTATATATTATTGTGTTTAAGTTGTTAGATTTGAAAATCATAGTCATATGCTAGAAATTACGTGTTAAGTTGCGATTTTATGCGTTTTTAAGCCTTTTTGGCACTTTTGCTCATAAAGTAGCTCAAATTTTGTTTGTTTTGCACGAAACTTGGCACACAACACTATTTGGTATATATTATTTTGTTGAAGTGGTTAGAATTGAAAATCATAGTCATACGCTAGAAATTACGTGTGAAGTTGCGATTTTATGCGTTTTTAAGCGTTTTTGGCACTTTTGCACATAAAGTAGTTTAAAGTTGGTTTGTTTTGCACGAAACTTCGCACACTATACTATTTGGTATATATTATTGTGTTAAAGTGGTTAGAATTGAAAATCATAGTCATATGCCAGAAATTACGTGTTAAGTTGCGATTTTATGCGTTTTTAAACGTTTTTGGCACTTTTGCACTTAAAGTAGCTCAAATTTTGTTTGTTTTGCATGAAACTTGGCACACAACACTATGTGGTATATATTATGGTGTTAAAGTGGTTAGAATTGAAAATCATAGTCATATGCCAGAAATTACGTGTTAAGTTGCGATTTTATGCGTTTTTAAACGTTTTTGGCACTTTTGCGCTTAAAGTAGCTCAAACTTGGTTTGTTTTGCACGAAACATGGCACACAACACTATTTCGTATATATTTTTGTGTTTAAGTGGTTAGAATTGAAAATTATAGTCATACGCTAGAAATTACGTATTAAGTTGCGATTTTATGCGTTTTTAAGCGTTTTTGGCACTTTTGCGCAAAAAGTAGCTCAAACTTGGTTTATTTTGCACAAAACTTGGCACACAACACTATTTGGAATATGATATTGTTTTGAAGTGGTTAGAATTGAAAATCATAGTCATATGCTTGAAATTACGTGTTAAGTTGATATTTTATGCCTTTTTAAACGTTTTTGGCACTTTTGCGCTTAAAGTAGCTCAAACTTGGTTTGTTTTGCACGAAACATGGCACACAACACTATTTAGAATATATTATTGTGTTTAGTTGGTTAGAATTGAAAATCATAGTCACGTGCTAGAAATTACGTGTTAAGTTACGATTTTATGCGTTTTTAAGCGTTTTTGACACTTTTGCGCATAAAGTAGCTTAAACTTGGTTTGTTTTGCACGAAACTTGGCACACTACACTATTTGGTATATATTATTGTGTTTAGTTTTTAGAATTGAAAATCATAGTCATATGCTAGAAATTACGTGTTAAGTTGCGATTTTATGCGTTTTTAAGCATTCTTGGCACTTTTACGCATAAAGTAGCTCAAACTTTGTTTGTTTTGCACGAAACTTGGCACACAACACTATGTGGTATATATTATTATGTTGAAGTGGTTAGAATTGAAAATCATATTCATATCCCAGAAATTACGTGTTAAGTTGATATTTTATGCGTTTTTAAATGTTTTTGGCACTTTTGCGCTTAAAATAGCTCAAACTTGGTTTGTTTTGCACGAAACATGGCAAACCACACTATTTGGTATATATTATTGTGTTGAATTGGTTAGAATTGAAAATCATAGTCATATGCAAGAAATTACGTGTTAAGTTACGATTTTATGCGTTTTTAAGCGTTTTTGGAACTTTTGCGCATAAAGTAGCTCAAATTTTGTTTGTTTTGCACGAAACTTGGCACACAATACTATTTTGTATATATTATTGGGTTGAAGTGGTTAGAATTGAAAATCATAGTCATACGCTAGAAATTACGTGTGAAGTTACGATTTTATGCGTTTTTAAGCGTTTTTGGGACTTTTGCGCATAAAGTAGCTTAAACTTGGTTTGTTTTGCACGAAACTTGGCACACTACACTATTTGGTATATATTATTGTGTTTAAGTTGTTAGATTTGAAAATCATAGTCATATGCTAGAAATTACGTGTTAAGTTGCGATTTTATGCGTTTTTAAGCCTTTTTGGCACTTTTGCTCATAAAGTAGCTCAAATTTTGTTTGTTTTGCACGAAACTTGGCACACAACACTATTTGGTATATATTATTGTGTTGAAGTGGTTAGAATTGAAAATCATAGTCATACGCTAGAAATTACGTGTGAAGTTGCGGTTTTATGCGTTTTTAAGCGTTTTTGGCGCTTTTGCACATAAAGTAGTTTAAACTTGGTTTGTTTTGCACGAAACTTCGCACACTATACTATTTGGTATATATTATTGTGTTGAAGTGGTTAGAATTGAAAGTCATAGTCATATGCTAGAAATTACGTGTTAAGTTGCGATTTTATACGTTTTTGGCACTTTTGCGCATAAAGTAGCTCAAATTTTGTTTGTTTTGCATGAAACTTGGCACACAACACTATGTGGTATATATTATGGTGTTAAAGTGGTTAGAATTGAAAATCATAGTCATATGCCAGAAATTACGTGTCAAGTTGCGATTTTATGCGTTTTTAAACGTTTTTGGCACTTTTGCGCTTAAAGTAGCTCAAACTTGGTTTGTTTTGCACGAAACATGGCACACAATACTATTTGGTATATATTTTTGTGTTGAAGTGGTTAGAATTGAAAATCATAGTCATACGCTAGAAATTACGTATTAAGTTGCGATTTTATGCGTTTTTACGCGTTTTTGGGCCTTTTGCGCATAAAGTAGCTCAAACTTGGTTTATTTTGCACAAAACTTGGCACACAACACTATTTGGAATATATTATTGTTTTGAAGTGGTTAGAATTGAAAATCATAGTCATATGCTTGAAATTACGTGTTAAGTTGATATTTTATGCGTTTTTAAACGTTTTTGGCAATTTTGCGCTTAAAGTAGCTCAAACTTGGTTTGTTTTGCACGAAACATGGCACACAACACTATTTAGAATATATTATTGTGTTTAGTTGGTTAGAATTGAAAATCATAGTCACATGCTAGAAATTACGTGTTAAGTTACGATTTTATGCGTTTTTAAGCGTTTTTGACACTTTTGCGCATAAAGTAGCTTAAACTTGGTTTGTTTTGCACGAAACTTGGCACACTACAATATTTGGTATATATTATTGTGTTTAAGTTGTTAGAATTGAAAATCATAGTCATATGCTAGAAATTACGTGTTAAGTTGCGATTTTATGCGTTTTTAAGCGTTTTTGGCACTTTTACGCATAAAGTAGCTCAAACTTTGTTTGTTTTGCACGAAACTTGGCACACAACACTATGTGGTATATATTATTATGTTGAAGTGGTTAGAATTGAAAATCATAGTCATATCTCAGAAATTACGTGTTAAGTTGATATTTTATGCGTTTTAAAACGTTTTTGGCACTTTTGCGCTTAAAGTAGCTCAAACTTGGTTTGTTTTGCACGAAACATGGCACACAACACTATTTGGTATATATTATTGTGTTGAATTGGTTAGAATTGAAAATCATAGTCATATGCTAGAAATTACGTGTTAAGTTGCGATTTTATGCGTTTTTAAACGTTTTTGGCACTTTTGTGCTTAAAGTAGCTCAAACTTGGTTTGTTTTGCACGAAACATGGCACACAAAACTATTTGGTATATATTTTTGTGCTGAAGTGGTTAGAATTGAAAATCATAGTCATACGCTTGAAATTATGTATTAAGTTGCGATTTTATGCGTTTTTAAGCGTTTTTGGGCCTTTTGCGCATAAAGTAGCTCAAACTTGGTTTATTATGCACAAAACTTGGCACACAACACTATTTGGAATATATAATTGTTTTGAAGTGGGTAGAATTGAAAATAATAGTCATATGCTTGAAATTACGTGTTAAGTTGATATTTTATGCGTTTTTAAACGTTTTTGGCACTTTTGCGCTTAAAGTAGCTCAAACTTGGTTTCTTTTGCACGAAACATGGCACACAACACTATTTGGTATATATTATTGTTTTGAATTGGTTAGAATTGAATATCATAGTCATATGCTAGAAATTACGTGTTAAGTTACGATTTTATGCGTTTTTAAGCGTTTTTGGCACTTTTGCGCATAAAGTAGCTTAAACTTGGTTTGTTTTGCACGAAACTTGGCACACTACACTATTTGGTATATATTATTGTGTTTAAGTTGTTTGAATTGAAAATCATAGTCAAATGCCAGAAATTACGTGTTAAGTTGCGAGTTTATACTTTTTAAGCCTTTTTGGCACTTTTGCTCATAAAGTAGCTCAACCTTTGTTTGTTTTGCACGAAACTTGGCACACTACACTATTTGATATATATTATTGTGTTGAAGTGGTTAGATTTGAAAATCATAGTCATATGCTAGAAATTACGTGTTAAGTTGCGATTTTATGCGTTTTTAAGCGTTTTTGGAACTATTGCGCATAAAGTAGCTCAAATTTTGTTTGTTTTGCACGAAACTTGGCACACAACACTATTTGGTATATATTATTGTGTTGAAGTGGTTAGAATTGAAAGTCATAGTCATACGCTAGAAATTACGTGTGAAGTTGCGATTTTATGCGTTTTTAAGCGTTTTTGGCACTTTTGCACATAAAGTAGTTTAAACTTGGTTTGTTTTGCATAAAACTTCGCACACTATACTATTTGGTATATATTATTGTGTTGAAGTGGTTATAATTGAAAATTATAGTCATACGCTAGAAATTACGTATTAAGTTGCGATTTTATGCGTTTTTAAGCGTTTTTGGGCCTTTTGCGCATAAAGTAGCTCAAACTTGGTTTATTTTGCACAAAACTTGGCACACAACACTATTTGGAATATGATATTGTTTTGAAGTGGTTAGAATTGAAAATCATAGTCATATGCTTGAAATTACGTGTTAAGTTGATATTTTATGCGTTTTTAAATGTTTTTGGCACATTTGCGCTTAAAGTAGCTCAAACTTGGTTTGTTTTGCACGAAACATGGCACACAACACTATTTAGAATATATTATTGTGTTTAGTTGGTTAGAATTGAAAATCATAGTCACATGCTAGAAATTACGTGTTAAGTTACGATTTTATGCGTTTTTAAGCGTTTTTGACACCTTTGCGCATAAAGTAGCTTAAACTTGGTTTGTTTTGCACGAAACTTGGCACACAACACTATGTGGTATATATTATTGTGTTTAAGTTGTTAGAATTGAAAATCATAGTCATATCCCAGAAATTACGTGTTAAGTTGATATTTTATGCGTTTTTAAACGTTTTTGGCACTTTTGCGCTTAAAGTAGCTCAAACTTGGTATGTTTTGCACGAAACATGGGACACAACACTATTTGGTATATATTATTGTGTTGAATTGGTTAGAATTGAAAATCATAGTCATATGCAAGAAATTACGTGTTAAGTTGCGATTTTATGCGTTTTTAAGCGTTTTTGGAACTTTTGCGCATAAAGTAGCTCAAATTTTGTTTGTTTTGTACGAAACTTGGCACACAACACTATTTGGTATATATTATTGGGTTGAAGTGGTTAGAATTTAAAATCATAGTCATACGCTAGAAATTACGTGTGAAGTTACGATTTTATGCGTTTTTAAGCATTTTTGGCACTTTTGCGCATAAAGTAGTTTAAACTTGGTTTGTTTTGCACGAAACTTGCCACACTACACTATTTGGTATATATTATTGTGTTTAAGTTGTTAAATTTGAAAATCATAGTTATATGCTAGAAATTACGTGTTAAGTTGCGATTTTATGCGTTTTTAAGCCTTTTTGGCACTTTTGCTCATAAAGTAGCTCAAACTTTGTTTATTTTGCACGAAACATGGCACACTACACTATTTGGTATATATTATTGTGTTTAAGTGCTTAGAATTGAAAATCAAAGACATATGCTAGAAATTACGTGTTAAGTTGCGATTTAATGCGTTTTTAAGCGTTTTTGGAACTTTTGCACATAAAGTAGCTCAAATTTTGTTTGTTTTGCACGAAACGTGGCACACAACACTATTTGGTATATATTATTTTGTTGAAGTGGTTAAATTTAAAATCATAGTCATATGCTACAAATTACGTGTGAAGTTGCGATTTTATGCGTTTTTAAGCGTTTTTGGCACTTTTGCACATAAAGTAGCTTAAACTTGGTTTGTTTTGCACGAAACTTGGCACACTATACTATTTGGTATATATTATTGTGTTTAAGTGGTTAGAATTGAAAATCATAGTCATATGGTATAAATTACGTGTTAAGTTGTGATTTTATGCGTTTTTGGCACTTTTGCGCATAAAGTAGCTCAAATTTTGTTTGTTTTGCACGAAACTTGGCACACAACACTATGTGGTATATATTATTGTGTAGAAGTGGTTAGAATTGAAAATCATAGTCATATGCAAGAAATTACGTGTTAAGATGCGATTTTAAGAGTTTTTAAGCGTTTTTGAAACTTTTGCGCATAAAGTAGCTCAAACTTGGTTTGTTTTACACGAAATATGACACACAACACTATTTGGTAAATATTATTGGGTTGAAGAGTTTAGAATTTAAAATCATAATCTTAGGTTAGAAATTACGTGTTAAATTGCGATTTTAAGGGTTTTTAAGCGTTTTTGAAACTTTTGCGCATAAAGTAGCTCAAACTTGGTTTGTTTTGCACGAAACTTGGCAAACAACACTATCTGGTATATTTTATTTTGTTGAAGTGGTTAGAATTGCATATCATAGTCATATAACAGAAATTACGTGTTAAGTTGCGATGTTAAGGATTTTTAAGCGTTTTTGGCATTTTTTCGCATAAAGTAGCTCAAACTTAGTTTGTTTTGAACGAAACTTGGCGAACAACACTATCTGGTATATTTTATTGTGTTGAAGTGGTTAAAATTGTATATCATAGTCATATAACAGAAATTACGTGTTAAGTTGTGATTTTAAGGGGTTTTTAAACGTTTTTGCCACTTTAGCGCATAAAGTAGCTCAAACTTTGTTTGTTTTGCATGAAAGTTGACACACAACACTATTTGGTATATATTAATTTGTTAAGCTAGTTAGAATTGTAAATAATAGTGATATACTAGAAATTACGTGTTAAGTTTCGATTTTAAGCGTATTTTAAGCGTTCTTGGCACTTTTGCGCATAAAGTTACTTAAACTTGGTTTGTTTTTCACGAAACTTGGAACATAACCCTATTTGATATATATTATTGTGTTGAAGTGGTTAGAATTATAAATCATAGTCACATGCTAGAAATTACGTGTTAAGTTGCGATTTTAAGAGTTTTTAAGCGTTTTTGAAACTTTTGCGCATAAAGTAGCTTAAACTTGGTTTGTTTTACACGAAAATTGACACACAACACTATTTGGTATATATTATTGGGTTGAAGTGGTTAGAATTTAAAATCATAATCATAGGTTAGAAATTACGTGTTAAGTTGCGATTTTAAGCGTTTTTTAAACAATCTTGGCACTTTTTGGTATATAGTAGCTCAAACTTGGTTTGTTTTGCACGAAACTTGGCAAACAACACTATTTCGTATATTTTATTGTGTGGAAGTGGTTAGAATTGTAAATCATAGTCATATGCTAGAAATTACGTGTTAAGTTGCGATTTTAAGGGTTTTCAAGCGTTTTTTAAAATTTTGCGCATAAAGTAGCTAAAACTTGGTTTGTTTTACACTAAACTTGACACACAACATTATTTGGTATATATTATTGGGTTGAAGTGGTAAGAATTTTAAATCATAATCATAGATTAGAAATTACGACTTAAGTTGCGATTTTAAGCCTTTTTTATGCGTTCTTAGCACTTTTGCGCATAAAGTAGCTCAAACTTGGTTAATTTTTCACGAAACATGGCAAAACAACACTATTTGGTATATATTATTGTGTTGAGGTGGTTAGAATTTTAAATAATAGTCATATAGTAGAAATTACGTGTTAAGTGGCGATTGTAAGGGTTATTAAGCGTTTTTGCCACTTTAGCGCATAAAGTAGCTCAAACTTTGTTTGTTTTGCACGAAACTTGTAACACAACACTATTTGCTATATATTATTGTGTTGAAGTGGTTAGAATTATAAATCATAGTCATATGCTAGAAATTACGTGTTAAGTTGCGATGTTAAGGATTTTTAAGCGTTTTTTTCATTTTTGCGCATAAAGTAGCACAAACTGGGTTTGTTTTGCACGAAACTTGGCCAAAAACACTATCTGGTATATTTTATTGTGTTGAAGTGGTTAGAATTATAAATCATAGTCATATAACAGAAATTACGTGTTAAGTTGCGATTTTAAGGGTTTTTAAACGTTTTTGCCACTTTAGCGCATAAAGTAGCTCAAACTTTGTTTGTTTTGCATGAAACTTGACACACAACACTATTTGGTATATATTTATTTGTTGAGCTGGTTAGAATTGTAAATAATAGTGATATACTAGAAATTACGTGTTAAGTTTCGATTTTAAGCGTTTTTTAAAGCGTTCTTGGCACTTTTTCGCATAAAGTTGCTTAAACTTGGTTTGTTTTTCACGAAGCTTGGAACATAACCCTATTTGATATATTTTATTGTTTTGAAGTGGTTAGAATTGTAAATCATAGTCACATGCTAGAAATTACGTGTTAAGTTGCGATTTTAAGAGTTTTTAAGTGTTTTTGAAACTTTTGCGCATAAAGTAGCTCAAACTTGGTTTGTTTTACACGAAACTTGACACACAACACTATTTGGTATATATTATTGGGTTGAAGTGGTTAGAATTTAAAATCATAATCATAGGTTAGAAATTACGTGTTATGTTGCGATTTTAAGCCTTTTTTTAAGCGTTTTTGGCACTTTTGCGCATAAAGTAGCTCAAACTTGGTTTGTTTTGCACGAAACTTGGCAAACAACACTATTTGGTATATTTCATTGTGTTGAAGTGGTTAGAATTGTAAATCATAGTCATATGCTAGAAATTACGTGTTAAGTTGCGATTTTAAGGGTTTTTAAGCGTTTTTGAAACTTTTGCGCATAAAGTAGCTCAAACTTGGTTTCTTTTACACGAAACTTTACACACAACACTATTTGGTATATATTATTTGGATGAAGTGGTTAGAATTTAAAATCATAATCATAGGTTAGAAATTACGTGTTATGTTGCGATTTTAAGCGATTTTTTAAGCGTTCTTGGCACTTTTGCGCATAAAGTAGCTCAAACTTGGTTTGTTTTGCACGAAACATGGCACACAACACTATTTGATATATATTATTGTGTTGCGGTTGTTAGAATTTTAAATAATAGTCATATAGTAGAAATTACGTGTTAAGTGGCGATTTTAAGGGCTTTTAAGCGTTTTTGAAACTTTTGCGCATAAAGTAGCTCAAACTTGGTTTGTTTTACACGAAACTTGACACGCAACACTATTTGGTATATATTATTGGGTTGAAGTTGTTAGAATTTAAAATCATAATCATAGGCTAGAAATTGCATGTTAAGTGTCGACTTTAAGGGTTTTTTAGCGTGTTTGGCATTTTTGCGCATAAAGTAGCTCAAACTTGGTTTGTTTTGCAAGAAACTTGGCAAACAACACTATCTGGTATATTTTATTGTGTTGAAGTGGTTAGAATTGTATATCATATTGTTATAATAGAAATTACGTGTTTAGTTGTGATTTTAAAGGTTTTTAAATGTTTTTGCCACTTTAGCGCATAAAGTAGCTCAAACTTTGTTTATTTTGCATGAAACTTGACGCACAACACTATTTGGTATATATTATTGTGTTGAGCTGGTTAGAATTGTAAATAATAGTGATATGCTATAAATTATGTGTTAAGTTTCGATTTTAAGGGTTTTTATGCGTTTATTGCACTTTTGTGCAAAAAGTAGTGAAGACTCAACTCTCTTAAATAATGATAAGAGGAGATCAAAGACTTAATTCTCTTGAATGATGATAATTCAAAACACATATTGATTAAACAAATAAATTAAGTAATTACATTTAGTTGTTTAAGTAAGTCTAAAATCATATTTGATATATATTTGATTAGTAATATATATTTAAGTTCGAAGACGTAGGAATATACTTAAAGAACTTAAGTTTATCTTAGAGTTAATTTTATAAGTCCTGAAATATGTTTCAAAGTCTTGAAGATAATTACGTATATAATCAGGTTAGTTTCGTAATTATATTTGAAATATTTTAATAGGTCAATGTTCCTTGAAATTATATTTGAAATATTTTAATAGGTCAAGGTTCATTAAAAACTAACTTTGATATTATTTGAAATTAAGTTTGAATATTTTATTACACGTTTTTGTTTAACGTTTAAATATTTTACATTTGAACTTGAATTTAAATATGTGCTTAAATTTAATTTGATGATTAAATATAGTACAAGGTACACTTGTTTTGCTAATTATAGTACACGGCTATATTTGATATTGAATTAGTTGTTATGCAAGATTATAGAGTTTTCTATTAATAAGATGATATTTGAATTAATACTAAAAATAGAAAATGACTATTTGAATTAATACTAAAAATAGGAATTAATTTGAATGATTAATTAAATGTTGATAAATCTGGTTTGTGCTTATTTTTCAATATCTTGTATGAGTACTAACGTGGCAGCATAGCATTGGATAGGGGTGTTCAAAAATATCCGATTCCGAAAACCCGATCCGAAAACCCGCTTTCCGATTTTTAAAAGCGGATAAATTACACGGTTTCCAAAATTCGGATAATCCGGGTCGGGTACCCGGTTTTAAAACCGGGTATTCGGGTCGGATACGAATCGCGAATTTTGATAAACCGGGTACCCGGTATCCGGTTTCAATTTTTTTTTTTAATATAAAATGACAAAATGAAAACCCTAAATGTAAATGGCTTAATCAGATTCCTCCTCCTTCCTCCAGGCTCCAGACTTCATTCCGTCTTTTTCCTCCTACTTTCGGGCTGGTCGCTGCGCCTGCTGCTGCTAGTGCTTGCCTTCTTCCTCCTTCAGTCTTCAGTCTGCATTGAACAAATTTTTTTGCCATCTTCTTCTTCAGTTCTTCTTCGGTACCAATCTAATTTTTTTTTTTGCCATTTTCGATTTCGGCATCTTATTCATCACCATTTTCGCTTTTTCCATTTTGTGACAAAATACCTTCAATGCTTTTTTTTTTTTTTTTTTTGCCATTTTCGATTTTGTCACAGATTTATTCAGCCATTTTCGGTAGTGAATTAAATTGAAGATCTACATGGATTCATACCCACCGCTTCCACCATCTAGATTTTCGGTAGCTCTTTATCATTTGTTCAAAATTATGATTTTTAATCTGATATTTTTATTTTTGTTTTGATATTCTTCTTCTTCTTCAGTACCTATTTAATATTATTTGAATTATATATTGAAAAATGTTCAAAGAAATAAGAAAAAAAAAAATACAACACCGGGTACCCGGATTCCGAGTACCCGGGTCGGATCCGGAACTCAATTTTAACTATCCGGAAAACCGGGTACCCGGTTTTTCGGAACCGGGTCGACCCGGTATCCGGTTTTGAACACCCCTAGCATTGGATATTAAAGACAAATTACAGCACACAATGACGAAATTATTTTAGTTGTCAATACACGTCAGATTGAAGTTAAGATCAAGATCTTGAAGACAGGCGCTGAATGACCAGGTCAACAGAAAATAACGGATAGGAGCCTTCTTGTTTTGCAAGATGTGTCGAGGCGTAACACTATATATATGAGGCTTCATTTCAGAACTAAGATGTACCACTTCTTACAACATTCTCTCTTGACTTAAGATTTAGAAATTCTCTAAGAGTTGTAATTTGTAATTCGTAATTCTTAATTCTTAGTTCATCTAACTCTTACATTTGTAATAGGCTTAAGAGTTTTAAAAAGAGTTAGATTAAGTTTAATACGCCTAATCAAGAATACTTTTCAAAGTGTTCAACTTGTGAATCTCTATTGTGAGATTTGGGATTTTGCTTTTATTAAAGGGACTTGTAATACGGTTCTTCAAGGGGAAGAACGTGGTGAGAGGAGATAGTGAGATCTTCTTGTTTGTATTAAAGTCGGAATAATAAAAGGCGTTGAAATCCTACGGGTTGAAAGAGATCCCATAGGCGGGGAGTAGGTTGGTTAGAACCGAACCTCGTTAACATATCGTGTGCTATTCTTTAAAGTTTATTTTACACACATACGATTAGTGTTTACGAATTGGCTCGAAGCTGTTCCAGAAGACAGTTTTGACGGACTCCTCAAACTCTTGAGATAAACTGCCAGACAAAGTTTAAAAACCCCAAACTCTCTATTCACCCCCCCCCCCCTCTAGAGAGTATTCAACCTCCTATAAACTTTCATTTGGTATCAGAGTTGAGTTTCACATAAAAAGAGTAATATCTTGTGATGGATCCAATAGAAGAAGGGTTGTTTGCTCAAGGATGTTCGTGTTTAAGACCACCTTTGTTTTGCGGTACAAATTTTTCATATTAAAAAACTTTGATGAAAATGTTCGTGATTGATCAATATATGGAACTTCGGGAGATTATAACTAAAGGACCTAAGATACCCATGAAAAAGGACGCTTAAGGAAATGATGTACTAAAGTCCGAGTCCGAATATTCACAAACTGATTTGGAATGGCTTTCCAAAAACTATAGGGCAATGAATCATTTATGTTGTGCTTTGAATGGTACTGAGTTCAATTAAGTTTCTTCATGTACAAGTGCTAAAGAAATATGGGACAAGCTGGTTGTAACGTACGAAGGAACAAGTCAAGTGAAGGAAACAAAAATCAACATCCTCATGCATCAATACGAAATGTTCAAGATAAAAAAGGATGAGAATATAAATGAAATGTTTACTCGTTTTACTTTGATTACTAACAGTTTGAATTCTCTTGGCAAAACTTTTACTAATGCAGACGTAAGGAAAATCATACTATTAAGAATTCCTTTCCTCTTGAATTACGTGGACAGATAAAGCAAATATGAGTTCCTAAAGGGACAAGACCACCCAACATGGTCTATCCCGAATATGGTTCCAAATTTGTCACATGGATAGCCAAGTAAGGTTGAGAAGGTTATTTTTTTTGTTTTGTAGGTTAAACAAAAGTGGATTCTAGATAGTGGATGCTTGAGGCATATGAGTGGTAAAATTTCGTTATTCTCAGAAATTAAAGAAAGATGCAGTGGCTCAATCACCTTAGGAGACAAAGGTAAATGCAAAATTTTAGGCGTTGGTAAAATTGGTAAGAATTCATCTAAAACTATTGATAATGTTTATTTAGTTGAAGGTCTAAAATTTAATTTGCTAAGTGTGTCTCAACTATGTGATAAAGGTAATGAAGTAATATTTGACAAAGAAAAATGTGTTGTTAAAAATCCTAAAACCGGAGATACTCTCATTACTGCCCTTAGAAATGATAATGTTTATGCCTTGCATGCTAACAAAATTGCAGCTCAGAACTTCAAGTGCTTGAAAGCTATTACAGATAATCCAAAACTATGGCATAGACGTCTTGGTCACATTAATACTTACACCATGCAAAAGTTGGTAAATAAAGATCTAGTTAAGGGACTTCCAGCTCTTGACTATAAACAAAGTCCTATTTGTGACGCATGCATTAAAGGTGAACAAGTAAGAAGTTCATTCAAACCAAAGAAAATGGTAAGTACATCAAGACCATGTGAACTCTTACATATTGATTTATGTAGTCCAATGCGTGTACGGAGCATAAGAGGTAAATCTTACATCTTAGTTATAGTTGATGATTATTCTAGATTTACGTGGGTTGATTTTTTTAAAGGATAAACGTGAAGCCTTGAAACCGTTCTCAAGACGTTGTAAAGAAATGCAAACTCAACTGAACCTTCCAATAGTCTCGATTAGAAGTGACCATGGGAGAGAGTTTGATCAACTAGGCTTTAACTCCTTTTGTGAAAAATATGGAATAACCCATAATTTTTCAGCTCCTAGGACACCCCAACAAAACAGTGTAGTTGAAAGGAAAAATCGAACCTTAGAAGAAATGGCAAGGACAATGCTTATTGAAAATGGATTAGCTAAACACTATTGGGCTGAGGCTGTTAACACAGCTAATTATGTTTTAAATAGATGCCTTATAAGACCCATACTTAAGAAAACTCCCTATGAGTTATTCAAAGGAAGAAAACCGAATATAGCATACTTTAGACCATTTGATTGCAAATATTTTACTCATAACAATGGTAAAGATAATTTAGGTAAATTTGATGCTAGAAGTGATGAAGGTATATTTCTTGGATACTCACTTAATAGCAAAGCTTATCGAGTGCTGAACAAACGTATAGGTATAGTTGAAGAAAGTATACATGTTGTTTTTGATGAATCCGAAAATGAAACTTTAAATGAAGGATTTAAAGAGTTAAACCTTAATAAACATTTTGATTATTTGAGTGATGACGAACTGGATGTTAATGTTACTAGTACAGTAAAAAGGAATAACATGCAGGATATCATACAAACTATTGATGATGAAGGAAAACAGGTTGTTAACATTGAAGACTCACAGTCTGATCTTGAGACCCAATCTCAAGAACTTGAGATAGTTCCTGAACATACTGTTTTTGATACACCAATTAGAAATAACTCAAATGCAGTAAGTGCAAGTTCTTTGAATGAAAATACATCATCCATACTACGAAGAAGAATTAGAAAGTCATATCAACATCCTCCAGAAACATTATAAGTGATCCAAACAAAGGTACGCAAACTCGATCCTCTCTTAAGAATCTATGTGCATTTTCTGCTTTTGTTTCTCTTGTAGAAGCTAAAGATGTTAAAGAAGCATTACAAGAACCAGAGTGGATCATTGAAATGCAAATTGAATTAAATGAATTCGAAAGAAACAAAGTTTGGGATCTAGTTGAAAGACCTCCAGATCGTACTATCATTGGAACTAGATGGGTCTTTCGTAATAAACTCAATGAGGATGGAGACATTGTAAGGAATAAAGCTAGGCTGGTAGCTCAAGGCTATAATCAAGAAGAAGGTATAGATTATGATGAAACTTTCGCACCAGTTGCAAGGTTAGAATCTATTCGTATTATGCTTGCTTTTGCTTCATACATGAATATTAAACTATATCAAATGGATGTTAAATGCGCATTCTTAAATGGATACTTGCAAGAGGAAGTATATGTTAGACAACCACCCGGCTTTGAAAATTCTGATCTACCTAATCATGTATTCAAACTAAATAAAGCGCTATATGGCTTGAAACAAGCTCCAAGAGCTTGGTATGACAGATTTAGCTCACATCTACTTGATAATGAATTTTAACGAGGTAAAATTGATAAACACTTTTCATTAAAACTAAAGGAAAAGATATTCTAGTTGTTCAAGTATATGTTGATGATATATTGTTTGGAGCTACTAATGATTCTTTGTGCAAGGAATTTTCTGAGATTATGTGCAAAGAGTTTGAAATGAGCATGATGGGAGACTTAAGATTCTTTCTTGGACTACAAATAAAACAAAAGAAAGATGGCATATTTATTTGTCAAAGTAAATATGTTACAGATTTGTTAAAGAAGTAAAATATGTATCAATGTAAAGAAGTTAATACGCCTATGAGTACAACACTAATTCTAGACCAAGATATAAATGGTAAGAGTGTTGATCAAAAGGTTATAGAGGTATGATTGGTTCTTTATTGTATTTAACTGCTAGTCGTCCTGATATAATGTTTAGTGTTTGCTTATGTGCTCGTTTTGAAGCTAACCCAAAAGAATCTCACTTAACAGTAGTTAAGAGAATCTTTAGATATTTATATGGGACTAAAGACTTTGGTCTATGGTACCCTAGTTGTGGAAATTTTAGTTTGATTGGCTTTACAGATGCTGATTATACTGGATACAAAGTTGATAGAAAAAGCACCAGAGGATCGTGTCAATTCTTAGGAAATTCATTGATCTCGTGGTATTCTAAAAAGCAAAATTCAATTGCTTTATCTAGAACTGAAGCTGAATACATAGCTGCCGGTGCATGTTGCTCTCAAATTTTATGGATTGCTCAACAACTTAGAGACCTTGGAATTGATTTCAAAGGCATACTAATAAAGTGTGATAATACAAGTGCAATTTGTATTACAAAGAATCCTGTGCAAAATTCTCGTACAAAACACATTGAGGTACGTCACCATTTTATAA
Source organism: Amaranthus tricolor (assembly GCF_026212465.1). Taxonomy (NCBI): domain Eukaryota; kingdom Viridiplantae; phylum Streptophyta; class Magnoliopsida; order Caryophyllales; family Amaranthaceae; genus Amaranthus; species Amaranthus tricolor. Next base: position 14,355,210 of record NC_080055.1, read on the forward strand.
GAGATCACGTTGAAAAAGGTAATATTTCTTTATCTTTTATATCTACTGAAAATCAGTTAGCGGATATATTTACAAAACCTTTAAGTGCTGATCGTTTTGCTTATATACGTATGGAACTTGGCATGCTAAATGATGTTGCATGATTTAAGGGGGAGTAATGACAAAGAGTAAAATGGTTAAATATTAAACGTTAATTGTTACTTAATACTAAGTATGTATTTAGGGGGAGCATTATATTTACATGTTTGATTGACATTATATGTGTGTGTTTATGCATGAGTTAAGAATTGAAAATTTAATTTTAATTTCTTAAAAATTATTTGTTCTATAAATATGGGATTGTTAATAATAAAAAAATAAAAAAAATATATATCCAACATTTTGCTTCTTCCTGTTTACTTTTTGATGAAAGTCAAAAAGGGGGAGATATATATATGTTTATGTATGTTTATGTATGTATATTATATTTTATTTGCATGCTTATCATGTTGCATATATCATGTTGCTTATATTGTTTTTTAGATGTTCTGATATATTATGCTATGATATATTCCTGAATGATTGGATATATTGTTGAATGTTTTGCTCTGATTTATTAATGAATTGTTGTGTTTATTGCTAAATGTATTCATGCTTAACATTCATGCTTAAGGGAGATATGATATTCATACTTGGGGGAGATATGAAAATTTTTGTAGAGAATTTGTGAAAATTTTTGTAGAGAATTTTTGTAGAGATATGAAAATTTTTGTAGAGAATTTGTGAAAATATAGATATAAAAACTGATAGTTGCTGATTATTGATTATTGTTCATGATCATAATGTTTGATAATCATGTCTTTGATATTAAAGTTTATATGATGTTACATTACAATAATGATTATTATATTTGCATGTATTATGATTGAATATTTGTTTACATAAATAATGATTGTGATAATATGAAGTATGAAAAGTTCACTGGATTATACTATTCTGTTTTTCATATTGTTCTGTTTTGAAACTGTTTTCAAAATTTTGAAGAACATTCTGATTGATGATAAAGTCTTCAAATTATTATGTTTAAAGATTTATTGTTTATTCTTATCATGTTTTCAGTTCATATTAACTTAGAAATATGATTTCGGAAAATATGGTTTTGACTTCCTTCAAGGGGGAGATTGAAGACTCAACTCTCTTAAATAATGATAAGAGGAGATTGAAGACTTAATTCTCTTGAATGATGATAATTCAAAACACATATTGATTAAACAAATAAATTAAGTAATTACATTTAGTTGTTTAAGTAAGTCTAAAATCATATTTGATATATATTTGATTAGTAATATATATTTAAGTTCGAAGACGTAGGAATATACTTAAAGAACTTAAGTTTATCTTAGAGTTAATTTTATAAGTCGTGAAAAACGTTTCAAAGTCTTGAAGATAATTACGTATACAATCAGGTTAGTTTCGAAATTATTTTTGAAATATTTTAATAGGTCAATGTTCCTTGAAATTATATTTGAAATATTTTAATAGGTCAAGGTTCATTAAAAATTAACTTTGATATTATTTGAAATTAAGTTTGAATATTTTATTACACGTTTTTGTTTAACGTTTAAATATTTTACATTTGAGCTCGAATTTAAATATGTGCTTAAATTTAATTTGATGATTAAATATAGTACAAGGTACACTTGTTTTTCTAATTATAGTACACGGCTATATTTGATATTGAATTAGTTGTTATGCAAGATTATAGAGTTTTCTATTAATAGGATGATATTTGAATTAATACTAAAAATTGAAAATGACTATTTGAATCAATACTAAAAATAGGAATTAATTTGAATGATTAATTAAATGTTGATAAATCTGGTTTGTGCTTATTTTTCAATATCTTGTATGAGTACTAACGTGGCAGCATAGCATTGGATATTAAAGACAAATTACAGCACACAATGACGAAATTATTTTAGCTGTCAATACACGTCAGATTGAAGTTAAGATCAAGATCTTGAAGACAGGCGCTGAATGACCAGGTCAACAGAAAATAACGGATAGAAGCCTTCTTGTTTTGCAAGATGTGTTGAGGCGTAACTCTATATATATGAGGCTTCATTTCAGAACTAAGATGTACCACTTCCTACAACTTTCTCTCTTGACTTAAGATTTAGAAATTCTCGAAGAAATGTAATTTGTAATTCGTAATTCTTAATTCTTAGTTCATCTAAGTCTTACATTTGTAATAGGCTTAAGAGTTTTAAAAAGAGTTAGATTAAGTTTAATACGCCTAATCAAGAATACTTTTCAAAGCGTTCAACTTGTGAATCTCTATTGTGAGACTTGGGATATTGCTTTTATTAATGGGACTTGTAATACGGTTCTTCAAGGGGAAGAACGTGGTGAGAGGAGATAGTGAGATCTTCTTGTTTGTATTAAAGTCGGAATAATAAAAGGCGTTGAAATCCTACGGGTTGAAAGAGAACCCATAGGCGGGAAGTAGGTTGGTTAGAACCGAACCTCGTTAACATATCGTGTGTTATTCTTTAAAGTTTATTTTCCGCACATACGATTAGTGTTTACGAATTGGCTCAAAGCACGAAACATGGCAAACAACACTATTTGGTATATATTATTGTGTAGAAGTGGTTAGAATTATAAATCATAGTCATATGCAAGAAATTACGTATTATGTTGTGATTTTAAGGGTTTTTAAGCGTTTTTGGCACTTTTACGCATAAAAGAGCTTAAACTTGATTTGTTTTGCACGAAACTTGGAACACAACACTATTTGGTATATATTATTATGTTGAGGTGGTTAGAATTGTAAATAATAGTCATATACTAGAAATTACGTGTTAAGTTGTGATTTTAAGGGTTTTTAAGCGTTTATTTCACTTTTGCCCACAAAGTAGCTCAAACTTGGTTTGTTTTACACGAAACATGGCACACAACACTATTGGGTATATATTATTGTGTTGAAGTGGTTGGAATTATAAATCATAGTCGTATGCTAAAAATTACGTGTTAAGTTGCGATGCTAAGGATTTTTAAGCGTTTTTCGCATTTTTGCGCATAAAGTAGCTCAAACTTGGTTTGTTTTGCACGAAACTTGGCAAAAAACACTATCTGGTATATTTTATTGTGTTGAAGTGGTTAGAATTGTATATCATAGTCATATAATAAAAATTACGTGTTAAGTTGCGATTTTAAGCGTTTTTTAACGTTTTTGCCACTTTAGCGCATAAAGTAGCGCAAACTTTGTTTGTTTTACATGATACTTGACACACAACACTATTTTGTATATATTATTGTGTTGAGCTTGTTAGAATTGTAAATAATAGTGATATACTAGAAATTACGTGTTAACTTTCGATATTAAGGGTTTTTAAGCGTTTATTGCACTTTTGTGCAAAAAGTAGCTCAAACTTGGTTTGTTTTGCACGAAACATGGCAAACAACACTATTTGGTATATATTATTGTGTTGAAGTGGTTAGAATTATAAATCATAGTCATATGCAAGAAATTACGTGTTAAGTTGCGATTTTAAGGGTTTTTATGCGTTTTTGGCACTTTTACGCATAAAGTAGCTTAAACTTAGTTTGTTTTGCACGAAACTTGGCACACAACACTATTTGGTATATATTATTGTGTTGAAGTGGTTGGAATTAAAAATCATAGTCATATGCTAGAAATTACGTGTTAAGTTGCGATGTTAATGATTTTTAAGCGTTTTTGGCACTTTTGCGCATAAAGTAGCTCAAACTTGGTTTGTTTTGCACGAAACTTAGCAAACAACACTATTATTTTATTTTATTGTGTTGAAGTGGTTAGAATTTTATATCATTGTAATATAGTACAAATTACGCGTTAAGTTGCGATTTTAAGGGTTATTAAGCGTTTTGGCCACTTTAGCGCTTAAAGTACCTAAAACTTTGTTTGTTTTGCACGAAATTTGTAACACAACGCTATTTGTTATATATTATTGTTTTGAAGTGGTTAGTGTTCTAAATCATCGTCATAGGCTAGAAATTACGTGTTAAGTTGCGATTTTAAGGGTTTTTTAAGCGTTATTGACACTTTTGCGCATAAAGTAGCTCAAACTTGGTTTGTTTTGCACGAAACTTGGCACATAACACTATTTTGTATATTTTATTGTGTTGAAGTGATTAGAATTGTAAATCATAGTCATATACTAGAAATTACGTGTTATGTTGCGATTTTAAGGGTTTTTAAGTGTTTATTGCACTTTTGTGCAAAAAGTAGCTCAAACTTGGATTGTTTTGCGCGAAACATGGCAAACAACACTATTTGGTAAATATTATTGTGTTGAAGTGGTTAGAATTATAAATCAAAGACATATGCAAGAAATTACGTGTTAAGTTGCGATTTTAAGGGTTTTAAAGCATTTTTGGCACTTTTACGCATAAAGTAGCTTAATGTTGGTTTGTTTTGTACGAAACTTGGAACACAACAGTATTTGGTATATATTATTGTGTTGGGGTTTTTAGAATTGTAAATAATAGTCATATACTAGAAACTACGTGTTAAGTTGCGATTTTAAGGGTTTTTAAGCGTTTATTGCACTTTTGCGCACAAAGTAGCTCAAACTTGGTTTTTTTTGCACGAAACATCGCACACAACACTATTTGGTATATATTATTGTGTTGAAGTGGTTGGAATGATAAATCATAGTTATATGCTAGAAATTACGTGTTAAGTTGCGATGTTAAGGATTTTTAAGTGTTTTTGACACGTTTGCGCATAAAGTAGCTCAAACTTAGTTTGTTTTGCACGAGACTTGGCAAACAACACTATTTGGTATATTTCATTGTGTTGAAGTGGTTAGAATTTTAAATCATAGTCATATAGTAGAAATTACGTGTTAAGTTGCGATAATAGGGGTTTTTAAACGTTTTTGCCATTTTAGCGCATAAAGTAGCTCAAACTTGGTTTGTATTGCCCGAAACTGGACACACAACACTATTTGGTATATATTATTGTGTTGAGGTGGTTAGAATTGTAAATAATAGTCATATACTAGAAATTACGCGTTAAGTTTCGATTTTAAGGATTTTTAAGCGTTTGTTGCACTTTTGTGCACAAAGTAGCTCAAACTTGGTTTGTTTTGCACGAAACATGGCACACAACACTATTTGGTATATATTATAGTGTTGAAGTGGTTAAAATTATAAATCATTCTCATATGCTAGAAATTACGTGTTAAGTTGCAATTTTAAGGGTTTTAAGATTTTTTTGCACTTTTGCGCATAAAGTAGCTCGAACTTAGTGTGTTTTGCACAAAACTTAACAAAGAACACTGTTTGGGATATTTTATTGTGTTAAAGTGGTTAGAATTGTATATCATAGTCATATAGTAGAAATTACGTGTTAAGTTGCGATTTTAAGGGTTTTTAAGTATTTTCGGCACTTTTGCGCATAAAGTAGCTCAAACATAGTTTGTTTTGCACGAAACTTGGCAAACAACACTATTTGGTATAATTTATTGTGTTGAAATGGTTAGAATTGTAAATCCTAGTCATATAGTAGAAATTACATGTTAAGTTGCGATTTTAAGGGTTTTTAAACGTTTTTGCCACTTTATCGCATAAAGTAGCTCAAACTTTGTTTGTATTGCCCGAAACATGACACACAACATTATTTGGTATAAATTATTGTGTTGAGGTGGTTAGAATTTTAAATAATAGTCCTATACTAGAAATTACGCATTAAGTTTCGATTTTAAGGGTTTTTAGGAGTTTGTTGCACTTTTGTGCACAAAGTAGCTCAAACTTGGTTTGTTTTGCACGAAACATGGCACACAACACTATTTGGTATATATTATTGTGTTGAAGCGGTTAGAATTATAAATCATAGTCATATGTTAGAAATTACGTGTTAAGTTGTGATTTTAAGGGTTTTTAAGCGTTTTTTGCACTTTTGCGCATAAAGTAGCTCGAACTTAGTTTGTTTTGCACAAAACTTGGCAAAAACCACTGATTAGGATTTTTTATTGTGTCAAAGTGGTTAGAATTGTATATCATAGTCATATAGTAGAAATTACGTGTTAAGTTGTGATTTTAAGAGTTTTTAAGCGTTTCGCCACTTTAGCGCATAAACTAGCTCAAACTTTGTTTGTTTTGCACGAAACTTGACACACAACACTATTTCGTATATATTATGGTGTTGAGCTAGTTAGAATTTTAAATAATAGTCATATACTAGAAATTACGTGTTAAGTTTCGATTTTAAGGGTTTTTAAGTGTTTATTGCACTTTTGTGCAAAAAGTAGCTCAAACTTGGATTGTTTTGCGCGAAACATGGCAAACAACACTATATGGTAAATATTATTGTGTTGAAGTGGTTAGAATTATAAATCATAGACATATGCAAGAAATTACGTGTTAAGTTGCGAGTTTAAGGGTTTTAAAGCATTTTTGGCACTTTTACGCATAAAGTTGCTTAAAGTTGGTTTGTTTTGCACGAAACTTGGAACACAACAGTATTTGGTATATATTATTGTGTTGAGGTTTTTAGAATTGTAAATAATAGTCATATACTAGAAACTACGTGTTAAGTTGCGATTTTAAGGGTTTTTAAGCGTTTATTGCACCTTTGCGCACAAAGTAGCTCAAACTTGGTTTTTTTTGCAAGAAACATTGCACACAACACTATTTGGTATATATTATTGTGTTGAAGTGGTTGGAATGATAAATCATAGTTATATGCTGGAAATTACGTGTTAAGTTGCAATGTTAAGGATTTTTAAGCGTTTTTGACACGTTTGCGCATAAAGTATCTCAAACTTAGTTTGTTTTGTACGAAACTTGGCAGACAACACTATTTGGTATATTTCATTGTGTTGAAGTGGTTAGAATTTTAAATCATAGTCATATAGTAGAAATTACGTGTTAAGTTGCGATTTTAAGGGTTTTTAAACGTTTTTGCCACTTTAGCGCATAAAGTAGCTCAAACTTGGTTTGTATTGCCCGAAACTGGACACACAACACTATTTGGTATATATTATTGTGTTGAGGTGGTTAGAATTGTAAATAATAGTCATATACTAGAAATTACGCGTTAAGTTTCGATTTTAAGGATTTTTAAGCGTTTGTTGCACTTTTGTGCACAAAGAAGCTCAAACTTGGTTTGTTTTGCATGAAACATGGCACACAACACTATTTGGTATATATTATAGTGTTGAAGTGGTTAAAATTATAAATCATAGTCATATGCTAGAAATTACGTGTTAAGTTTCGATTTTAAGGGTTTTAAGATTTTTTTGCACTTTTGCGCATAAAGTAGCTCGAACTTAGTGTGTTTTGCACAAAACTTGACAAATAACACTGTTTGGGATATTTTATTGTGTTAAAGTGGTTAGAATTGTATATCATAGTCATATAGTTGAAATTTCGTGTCAAGTTGCGATTTTAAGAGTTTTTAAGCGTTTTTGCCACTTTAGCGCATAAAGTAGCTCAAACTTTGTTTGTTTTGCACGAAACTTGGCACACAACACTATTTGGTATATATTATTGTTTTGAAGTGGTTAGAATCGTAAATTATGGTCATATACTAGAATTTACGTGTTAAGTTGCGATTTTAAGGGTTTTTAAGTGTGTTTGGCACTTTTGCGCATAAAGTAGCTAGAACTTAGTTTGTTTTGCACGAAACTTGGCAAACAACAGTATTTAGTATATTTTATTGTGTTGAAGTGGTTAGAATTGTAAATCATAGTCATATAGTAGAAATTGCGTGTTAAGTTGCGATTTTAAGGGTTTTTTTAACGGTTTTGCCACTTTAGCGCATAAAGTAGCTCAAACTTTGTTTGTATTGCCCGAAATTTGACACACAACACTATATGGTATATATTATTGTGTCGAGGTAGTTAGAATTGAAAATAATAGTCATATACAAGAAATTACGCGTTAAGTTACGATGTTAAGGGTTTTTAAGCGTTTGTTGCACTTTTGTGCACAAAGTAGCTCAAATTTAGTTTGTTTTACACAAAACTTTACAAACAACACTGTTTGGTATATATTATTGTGTTGAAGTGGTTAGAATTATAAATCATAGTCATATGCTAGAAATTACGTGTTAAGTTGCGATTTTAAGGGCTTTAAGCATTTTTTGCACTTTTGCGCATAAAGTAGCTCGAACTTAGTTTGTTTTGCACAAAACTTGGCAAAAACCACTGTTTGGGATATTTTATTGTGTTAAAGTGGTTAGAATTGTATATCATATTCATATTGTAGAAATTACATGTTAAGTTGCGATTTTAAGAGTTTTTAAGCGTTTTTGCCACTTTAGCGCATAAAGTAGCTCAAACTTTGTTTGTTTTGCACGAAACTTTACACACAACACTATTTGGTATATATTATTGTTTTGAGGTGGTTAGAATCGTAAATAATAGTCATATACTAGAAATTACGTGTTAAGTTGCGATTTTAAGGGTTTTTAAGTGTTTTCGGCACTTTTGCGCATAAAGTAGCTCAAACATAGTTTGTTTTGCACGAAACTTGGCAAACAACACTATTTGGTATAATTTATTGTGTTGAAATGGTTAGAATTGTAAATCCTAGTCATATAGTAGAAATTACATGTTAAGTTGCGATTTTAAGGGTTTTTAAACGTTTTTGCCACTTTATCGCATAAAGTAGCTCAAACTTTGTTTGTATTGCCCGAAACATGACACACAACATTATTTGGTATAAATTATTGTGTTGAGGTGGTTAGAATTTTAAATAATAGTCCTATACTAGAAATTACGCGTTAAGTTTCGATTTTAAGGGTTTTTAGGAGTTTGTTGCACTTTTGTGCACAAAGTAGCTCAAACTTGGTTTGTTTTGCACGAAACATGGCACACAACACTATTTGGTATATATTATTGTGTTGAAGCGGTTAGAATTATAAATCATAGTCATATGTTAGAAATTACGTGTTAAGTTGTGATTTTAAGGGTTTTTAAGCGTTTTTTGCACTTTTGCGCATAAAGTAGCTCGAACTTAGTTTGTTTTGCACAAAACTTGGCAAAAACCACTGATTAGGATTTTTTATTGTGTCAAAGTGGTTAGAATTGTATATCATAGTCATATAGTAGAAATTACGTGTTAAGTTGTGATTTTAAGAGTTTTTAAGCGTTTCGCCACTTTAGCGCATAAACTAGCTCAAACTTTGTTTGTTTTGCACGAAACTTGACACACAACACTATTTCGTATATATTATGGTGTTGAGCTAGTTAGAATTTTAAATAATAGTCATATACTAGAAATTACGTGTTAAGTTTCGATTTTAAGGGTTTTTAAGTGTTTATTGCACTTTTGTGCAAAAAGTAGCTCAAACTTGGATTGTTTTGCGCGAAACATGGCAAACAACACTATATGGTAAATATTATTGTGTTGAAGTGGTTAGAATTATAAATCATAGACATATGCAAGAAATTACGTGTTAAGTTGCGAGTTTAAGGGTTTTAAAGCATTTTTGGCACTTTTACGCATAAAGTTGCTTAAAGTTGGTTTGTTTTGCACGAAACTTGGAACACAACAGTATTTGGTATATATTATTGTGTTGAGGTTTTTAGAATTGTAAATAATAGTCATATACTAGAAACTACGTGTTAAGTTGCGATTTTAAGGGTTTTTAAGCGTTTATTGCACCTTTGCGCACAAAGTAGCTCAAACTTGGTTTTTTTTGCAAGAAACATTGCACACAACACTATTTGGTATATATTATTGTGTTGAAGTGGTTGGAATGATAAATCATAGTTATATGCTGGAAATTACGTGTTAAGTTGCAATGTTAAGGATTTTTAAGCGTTTTTGACACGTTTGCGCATAAAGTATCTCAAACTTAGTTTGTTTTGTACGAAACTTGGCAGACAACACTATTTGGTATATTTCATTGTGTTGAAGTGGTTAGAATTTTAAATCATAGTCATATAGTAGAAATTACGTGTTAAGTTGCGATTTTAAGGGTTTTTAAACGTTTTTGCCACTTTAGCGCATAAAGTAGCTCAAACTTGGTTTGTATTGCCCGAAACTGGACACACAACACTATTTGGTATATATTATTGTGTTGAGGTGGTTAGAATTGTAAATAATAGTCATATACTAGAAATTACGCGTTAAGTTTCGATTTTAAGGATTTTTAAGCGTTTGTTGCACTTTTGTGCACAAAGAAGCTCAAACTTGGTTTGTTTTGCATGAAACATGGCACACAACACTATTTGGTATATATTATAGTGTTGAAGTGGTTAAAATTATAAATCATAGTCATATGCTAGAAATTACGTGTTAAGTTTCGATTTTAAGGGTTTTAAGATTTTTTTGCACTTTTGCGCATAAAGTAGCTCGAACTTAGTGTGTTTTGCACAAAACTTGACAAATAACACTGTTTGGGATATTTTATTGTGTTAAAGTGGTTAGAATTGTATATCATAGTCATATAGTTGAAATTTCGTGTCAAGTTGCGATTTTAAGAGTTTTTAAGCGTTTTTGCCACTTTAGCGCATAAAGTAGCTCAAACTTTGTTTGTTTTGCACGAAACTTGGCACACAACACTATTTGGTATATATTATTGTTTTGAAGTGGTTAGAATCGTAAATTATGGTCATATACTAGAATTTACGTGTTAAGTTGCGATTTTAAGGGTTTTTAAGTGTGTTTGGCACTTTTGCGCATAAAGTAGCTAGAACTTAGTTTGTTTTGCACGAAACTTGGCAAACAACAGTATTTAGTATATTTTATTGTGTTGAAGTGGTTAGAATTGTAAATCATAGTCATATAGTAGAAATTGCGTGTTAAGTTGCGATTTTAAGGGTTTTTTAACGGTTTTGCCACTTTAGCGCATAAAGTAGCTCAAACTTTGTTTGTATTGCCCGAAATTTGACACACAACACTATATGGTATATATTATTGTGTCGAGGTAGTTAGAATTGAAAATAATAGTCATATACAAGAAATTACGCGTTAAGTTACGATGTTAAGGGTTTTTAAGCGTTTGTTGCACTTTTGTGCACAAAGTAGCTCAAATTTAGTTTGTTTTACACAAAACTTTACAAACAACACTGTTTGGTATATATTATTGTGTTGAAGTGGTTAGAATTATAAATCATAGTCATATGCTAGAAATTACGTGTTAAGTTGCGATTTTAAGGGCTTTAAGCATTTTTTGCACTTTTGCGCATAAAGTAGCTCGAACTTAGTTTGTTTTGCACAAAACTTGGCAAAAACCACTGTTTGGGATATTTTATTGTGTTAAAGTGGTTAGAATTGTATATCATATTCATATTGTAGAAATTACATGTTAAGTTGCGATTTTAAGAGTTTTTAAGCGTTTTTGCCACTTTAGCGCATAAAGTAGCTCAAACTTTGTTTGTTTTGCACGAAACTTTACACACAACACTATTTGGTATATATTATTGTTTTGAGGTGGTTAGAATCGTAAATAATAGTCATATACTAGAAATTACGTGTTAAGTTGCGATTTTAAGGGTTTTTAAGTGTTTTCGGCACTTTTGCGCATAAAGTAGCTCAAACATAGTTTGTTTTGCACGAAACTTGGCAAACAACACTATTTGGTATAATTTATTGTGTTGAAATGGTTAGAATTGTACATCCTAGTCATATAGTAGAAATTACATGTTAAGTTGCGATTTTAAGGGTTTTTAAACGTTTTTGCCACTTTATCGCATAAAGTAGCTCAAACTTTGTTTGTATTGCCGGAAACATGACACACAACATTATTTGGTATAAATTATTGTGTTGAGGTGGTTAGAATTGTAAATAATAGTCCTATACTAGAAATTACGCGTTAAGTTTCGATTTTAAGGGTTTTTAGGAGTTTGTTGCACTTTTGTGCACAAAGTAGCTCAAACTTGGTTTGTTTTGCACGAAACATGGCACACAACACTATTTGGTATATATTATTGTGTTGAAGCGGTTAGAATTATAAATCATAGTCATATGTTAGAAATTACGTGTTAAGTTGCGATTTTAAGGGTTTTTAAGCGTTTTTTGCACTTTTGCGCATAAAGTAGCTCGAACTTAGTTTGTTTTGCACAAAACTTGGCAAAAACCACTGATTAGGATTTTTTATTGTGTCAAAGTGGTTAGAATTGTATATCATAGTCATATAGTAGAAATTACGTGTTAAGTTGTGATTTTAAGAGTTTTTAAGCGTTTCGCCACTTTAGCGCATAAACTAGCTCAAACTTTGTTTGTTTTGCACGAAACTTGACACACAACACTATTTCGTATATATTATGGTGTTGAGCTAGTTAGAATTTAAATAATAGTCATATACTAGAAATTACGTGTAAGTTTCGATTTTAAGGGTTTTTAAGTGTTTTCGGCACTTTTGCGCATAAAGTAGCTCAAACATAGTTTGTTTTGCACGAAACTTGGCAAACAACACTATTTGGTATAATTTATTGTGTTTGAAATGGTTAGAATTGTAAATCCTAGTCATATAGTAGAAATTACATGTTAAGTTGCGATTTTAAGGGTTTTTAAACGTTTTTGCCACTTTATCGCATAAAGTAGCTCAAACTTTGTTTGTATTGCCCGAAACATGACACACAACATTATTTGGTATAAATTATTGTGTTGAGGTGGTTAGAATTGTAAATAATAGTCCTATACTAGAAATTACGCGTTAAGTTTCGATTTTAAGGGTTTTTAGGAGTTTGTTGCACTTTTGTGCACAAAGTAGCTCAAAACTTGGTTTGTTTTGCACGAAACATGGCACACAACACTATTTGGTATATATTATTGTGTTGAAGCGGTTAGAATTATAAATCATAGTCATATGTTAGAAATTACGTGTTAAGTTGCGATTTTAAGGGTTTTTAAGCGTTTTTTTTGCACTTTTGCGCATAAAGTAGCTCGAACTTAGTTTGTTTTGCACAAAACTTGGCAAAAACCACTGATTAGGATTTTTTATTGTGTCAAAGTGGTTAGAATTGTATATCATAGTCATATAGTAGAAATTACGTGTTAAGTTGTGATTTTAAGAGTTTTTAAGCGTTTCGCCACTTTAGCGCATAAACTAGCTCAAACTTTGTTTGTTTTGCACGAAACTTGACACACAACACTATTTCGTATATATTATGGTGTTGAGCTAGTTAGAATTTTAAATAATAGTCATATACTAGAAATTAAGTGTTAAGTTTCGATTTTAAGGGTTTTTAAGAGTTTATTGCACTTTTGTGCAAAAAGTAGCTCAAACTTGGTTTGTTTTGCGCGAAACATGGAAAACAACACTATTTGGTAAATATTATTGTGTTGAAGTGGTTAGAATTATAAATCATAGACATATGCAAGAAATTACGTGTTAAGTTGCGAGTTTTAAGGGTTTTAAAGCATTTTTGGCACTTTTACGCATAAAGTTGCTTAAAGTTGGTTTGTTTTGCACGAAACTTGGAACACAACAGTATTTGGTATATATTATTGTGTTGAGGTTTTTAGAATTGTAAATATAGTCATATACTAGAAACTACGTGTTAAGTTGCGATTTTAAGGGTTTTTAAGCGTTTATTGCACCTTTGCGCACAAAGTAGCTCAAACTTGGTTTTTTTTGCAAGAAACATCGCACACAACACTATTTGGTATATATTATTGTGTTGAAGTGGTTGGAATGATAAATCATAGTTATATGCTGGAAATTACGTGTTAAGTTGCAATGTTAAGGGATTTTTAAGCGTTTTTGACACGTTTGCGCATAAAGTATCTCAAACTTAGTTTATTTTGTACGAAACTTGGCAAACAACACTATTTGGTATATTTCATTGTGTTGAAGTGGTTAGAATTTTAATCATAGTCATATAGTAGAAATTACGTGTTAAGTTGCGATTTTAAGGGTTTTTAAACGTTTTTGCCACTTTAGCGCATAAAGTAGCTCAAACTTGGTTTGTATTGCCGAAACTGGACACACAACACTATTTGGTATATATTATTGTGTTGAGGTGGTTAGAATTGTAAATAATAGTCATATACTAGAAATTACGCGTTAAGTTTCGATTTTAAGGATTTTTAAGCGTTTGTTGCACTTTTGTGCACAAAGTAGCTCAAACTTGGTTTGTTTTGCACGAAACATGGCACACAACACTATTTGGTATATATTATAGTGTTGAAGTGGTTAAAATTATAAATCATAGTCATATGCTAGAAATTACGTGTTAAGTTTCGATTTTAAGGGTTTTTAAGATTTTTTTTGCACTTTTGCGCATAAAGTAGCTCGAACTTAGTGTGTTTTGCACAAAACTTGACAAACAACACTGTTTGGGATATTTTATTGTGTTAAAGATTAGAATTGTATATCATAGTCATATAGTTGAAATTTCGTGTCAAGTTGCGATTTTAAGAGTTTTTAAGCGTTTTGCCACTTTAGCGCATAAAGTAGCTCAAACTTTGTTTGTTTTGCACGAAACTTGACACACAACACTATTTGGTATATATTATTGTTTTGAAGTGGTTAGAATCGTAAATTATAGTCATATACTAGAAATTACGTGTTAAGTTGCGATTTTAAGGGTTTTTAAGTGTGTTTGGCACTTTTGCGCATAAAGTAGCTAGAACTTAGTTTGTTTTGCACGAAACTAGGCAAACAACAGTATTTAGTATATTTTATTGTGTTGAAGTCGTTAGGAATTGTAAATCATAGTCATATAGTAGAAATTGCGTGTTAAGTTTGCGATTTTAAGGGTTTTTTAACGGTTTTGCCACTTTAGCGCATAAAGTAGCTCAAACTTTGTTTGTATTGCCCGAAATTTGACACACAACACTATATGGTATATATTATTGTGTCGAGGTAGTTAGAATTGAAAATAATAGTCATATACAAGAAATTACGCGTTAGAGTTACGATGTTAAGGGTTTTTTAAGCGTTTGTTGCACTTTTTGTGCACAAAGTAGCTCAATTTAGTTTGTTTTACACAAAACTTTACAAACAACACTGTTTGGTATATATTATTGTGTTGAAGTGGTTAGAATTATAATCATAGTCATATGCTAGAAATTACGTGTTAAGTTGCGATTTTAAGGGCTTTAAGCATTTTTTGCACTTTTGCGCATAAAGTAGCTCGAACTTAGTTTGTTTTGCACAAAACTTGGCAAAAACCACTGTTTGGGATATTTTATTGTGTTAAAGTGGTTAGGAATTGTATATCATATTCATATTGTAGAAATTACATGTTAAGTTGCGATTTTAAGAGTTTTTAAGCGTTTTTGCCACTTTAGCGCATAAAGTAGCTCAAAACTTTGTTTGTTTTGCACGAAACTTTACACACAACACTATTTGGTATATTATATGGGTTTTGAGGTGGTTAGAATCGTAAATAATAGTCATATACTAGAAAATTACGTGTTAAGTTGCGATTTTAAGGGTTTTTTAAGTGTTTTCGGCACTTTTGCGCATAAAGTAGCTCAAACATAGTTTGTTTTGCACGAAACTTGGCAAACAACACTATTTAGTATAATTTATTGTGTTGAAATGGTTAGATTGTACATCCTAGTCATATAGTAGAAATTACATGTTAAGTTGCGATTTTAAGGGTTTTTAAACGTTTTTGCCACTTTATCGCATAAAGTAGCTCAAACTTTG